>NC_139021.1:118614911-119150894 GCF_964662115.1 Mustela nivalis
TTCCCAGATTACACAGTCAGTGAAAGAAGCAGATCACATTTATACTGACTGCACTCACTTGCTAGGAGTTGTCTCTGGTCACAGAAGTTCAGGTGGTCATAAATCCCTACAGAGTTCAAGGTGAGGATGATCATATCACACTGGCAGTTACACATGCTATCAATGGCAATTATGAAGTTACAGATACAGATGACATGTAATTCTCACAACTGGATCAGTAAAAATATTATCAATTTCCTTTTTGGTGTCTTGGGGTATCTAGAAGGGGTAGAGCCTGGAGAGTATATCGGAAGCCCCATGACAGAAGACAAATGCACTAACCCATCTGGCAGAGTAGCCCACATTGACCAAGATCAAGAACATTTTACATCAAGGGAGGGACAACCACAAGTTACTCGATCTAATGAGTCAGAGTGTCTCTGTTAATTTCATGACTGTTTTCCCTGGGAGACCTCACTGTTCTCTACTATTGGGATATACTGGTGGGAAAACAATAAACAAAAAACAAACAAACAAAGAAAAAAAATAAACACCAAAACAAACCCCTGCCTTTTTGGAACTTATGATCCTAGCAGGGGAAACTGGAGAACACAAATAGATATAACAGGAAAATATTTAGTAGGTCAGAAGCCTAGCAAGGTTATGGGGAAAAAATCCAGTTAAGTGGAATAGGGAATGTAAGTGTTAGGAGGAGGTGGGAATTTGAAATCAAGTAGGACCACCCTTGATAAGAAAGTGACCTCTGAACAAAATCCTGAAGGACCCAAAGGTACTAGCAGACCATTCAGTCTCAGGTTCCTGAGTAGCAGAGTATAGCTGGACTCTGTAACAGGAGGAGGTCAGCATGCCTGCAAAGCCTGGGTGAGAAATCCAGCATGAGATGAGGCCAGGAAAAGAAAAGGGGTTTAACCAGTCTAAAAGCCTAATGCAGGAGAAGACTGTGGCTCCACCAGGAGTGGAGTAGGGACACAGAGCTAGATGTCTGACAGTTGGGTAACATGAGTACCCACGTGCATCACGAGGGCTCTGCTCATGTGTTGAGTACAGTCACGGAAAGTGCTCACAAGCCCACTGCAATCATCTAACTGAAAGATCACTGGACTGTGGTTACAGCAAAAATGATAAGAACTGGTCAGAATATATTTTGAGAGATTTTATAAAGGGTTAATCACCTCTGAGAGACAATTGTAGGAGTTAAATAGGAAAGAGGTTTGGAGACTGAGCAGGCCAATGGAGGCCACCACACAGGCAGGTCTGGTGGGAAGATGGGCAGGTGGGCAGGCACTGGTGTGGAGTGGGTGGTTGGAGGTTCAAGAGTGATGTTCGGAAGAGAGGTCTGAGCTGGAGACAGAAGTGGGGGAGTAACTATCCACAGATAGCACTGACAGCAGGGAGTGGGTGTGGGCACCAGGAAAGGGAGAGGGTCACATGTCTTGGAAGTACAGGGAATGGCAATCCTGGAACACTACAATGATGACAAGCAGAAAAAAGAGATGTCAGAAAATGAGATCGCCTGACAAGAGAAAGAGGACACAAACATAGTGACCAACACAGAAAACTGGTTCAAAAAAGAAAAGAAGGGGGGAAAAAAAGAAAGAAAAGAAGATAAGATCAATTACTGAAAATGGTTCTTATAGGTGATCAAAGCCGAGAATTGAAAATGGACCAAGGGGGTGTTACAGGGAGGATCCCCGAGACCGTGAGCAGACGGGGCAGTGACGTGACAGGTACGTGAGCAGACGGGGCAGTGACGTGACAGGTACAAAGGTGTGGTGGGAATGGGTGAAAGGAAGAACATGAGCTGCAGAGCTGGGAGCACTTGAGCAGTTTTGCAGAAATCGTGAGCAGAGATCTGGGAAGACAACTGACGGGCAAGACTAGGCAAGGGAAGGCCTTACGCTTTTTTACCTAGGAAAATAACTGCCTATCTGTGCATTGTTCAGATCATCTGATGGAAAGGAAAACTTGAAGAGAAGAAACCCTTCCATGAACTCAAGAGCCCAAGGATTTATTTCATCAAAGCCCCTTCTGTACGTCAGGATGTTACTGGGGGATATATGGATTTGACATGGGGATTTCACATGAAGAACTGCACATAAAGCTTTGATGGTTAAAAATAGGTATACTCAAAAATCAGAATGGTTACAGTTATGAATATGTAATACATGTTTTTAGTTCACCCTTGTGAACCGAAGGGCCAAATGAGATAATCACTGTGCATATATGTATGTGTGCATTCACAGAAAGTACCTAAAATGTGATCTTACTGCCAATGAAAAACATTTGAATTTTTTACAAGACTAAAATAAAAATCAACTGACCTAATTCAAAAATATAATATTCAAATGGAATTCATTCCTGATATACAAAGGGTGATTATATAATTCATATATCTGTTAAAAAATTCCTATCAATGAACTGAGATATTGACATTATTTCATCAGATATAGAACATTTGATAAAATCAACTTTTAATTATGATTCACATTTTCAGAAAATTAGACCGGTATAAAAATTCATAAGAATTAAAGTAAAATTAATTCCACATACAAATATTTTAGATGTACTCCTCTTATATTAGACATACAAGATGATATATTTTTTAAAATCCTTGCTACTGTATAAAATGGTACTACTGATCCTGGCTAATATAATATTACATGAAAGAAACTGGTAAATATGTGGAAAGGTGAAAAACTTTTTTTTTGCAAGTGATCTAAAAATGCAACAGAATCCATTAAGAGCATGAGTGTAACAGATTTGCTGAATGAAGGATTAACTTTGAAAAGGCAGATGGATCACCCTCACCTCTTTATCATTAACAATTAGTAAGGCTGAAAGGGGAAGAAATAAAATAAATAAATAAAGCAGCCAATTTTCAATACAGCCGGAAACCAATACTTCATCTAGGAGACAGCCTGACAAATCATGTGCAATGTCATTCATTAGTTGAAGTTCTATTGTTTAAATACACATCCAGGTACAGGCACCCATGAAAACAGATCTATGCACCTAGTAAAAGGGCATATGACAAATATGGTGATCTATCAATGAGATAATCTCAATCTATCAATGAGAAAGTGATGAACTCTGTTGTGTGTTCTAAGACAAGTCCCTTTAGTTTTAGCAGCACATATCATTCACCCTCTGAGAGCTTTCTATGAGGGAACCCACCCTATCCAAGAGGGGTGTGGGGGATAACCTAGAAGTGGCTAAGAGTCCAACCGTCCCTCAGTGGGAAATGACCCCTGGGGTGGTGTTACTCTCCAGTTACAAACCATGATAGCCTGTTGGAAGAAAACTCACCTTCCACTGGTCTTTTCCTTTTTTCACTTAACCACTTCCTGCTGATTTTTTTTTTAAAGATGTTATCACATAAATCACTTGCATTGTTTGGAATTCTTGTTTAAGAGATGGTTTTGGTGAAATCAAACCAAAGTAGAGCTGTACTTCATTCTTCAAAGGTGAAATTCAGTTGGATTTATACCCAAATATCAAAACAAAAATTTAATATAGAAAATTCACAGAGGAAAATCTAATCCCAGGGCAAGCAACTCTTGTTAAATGAAACATCAAAAGTACAACTTGTTGGACACCATAAACTAAGTCTGAGAGGGTAAGTGGCCAGGAGAAAATATGTAAAATGTATAAAACTGAAAATTGATCCATACCTGAAATAAAAACAATTCTGGGGAAAAAAAAAAAAAAGATAAAAAAGAATGTGTAGCAGAAAAATGGGTGAACAGAGTGACCAGGCAATGCAGAGAAAAGGAAGAGGAAGTGGCTAACAGAGAAGAAGCAGTATTCCACATGAATCAGAGAAGCAGAAATTAGAAACAGACAGATACTCTCTGTATGAACATAATCTGAGTTTCAAAAACTGGAAATTGTGATTATACCATTAGGAAGGGAGAATGTGGAAATGGTGACCTTCCAACACTGCTGATTCGACAAAATTGTTAGAGTCATTCTGCTGAGAATTTACAGGACCTACTGAAGTGAAGATCTGTATGACCTATGGCCCTTCAAAAAAATTTTGCCTATGTAGCCATTTCTTTTTTATTTATTTATTTATTTGACAGACAGAGATCACAAGTAGGCAGAGAAGCAGGCAGAAAGAGAGGAGGAAGCAGGCTCCATGCTGAGTAGAGAGCTCGATGCCGGACTCGATCCGAGGACCCTGGGATCACGACCCGAGCCGAAGGCAGAGGCTTTAATGCACTGAGCCACCCATGTGCCCCTATGTGGCCTTTTCTTACAAAACCTAATATACTCATATATCAGGGGGATCCAGCAATCACGGCCCTTGCTATGTGTCCAAAGGGGTTGAAAACGGTCTATGCAAAAACATGCACACAGATTTACAGCAGCTTTATTCTTAGTCACCAAAACCTGACAACAACAAAGGTCTCCTTCATTAGGGAAGTGTATAAAACAGTGGAGCAACTGGACAACATAATACTCATGCACAAAACGAATGAGCTGTGAAGTCATGAGAAGACTCTGTGAAGTAAAAGCAGCCAATTTTCAAAGATTGCCTGCTGCAGGGTTCCAACTATTGGACATTGAGGGAAAAGCAGAACTAGGGACACAGTAAAAAGATGAGGGGTTGGGGAGGGAGGGGTAAATAGATGGCATAGAGGGCTCTAATTTATGGCCCTGTTTTACTCTGTCCCATACTTGCATGAATGATATAAGGCTTTAGGAGTCGTCTACAACATGGAGAGAGTCATAATGTGAAGTTTGACTTTAGGGATAACAATGTGTCAATGTAGGTTTACCAATTGTAAGAAATGCAGCATTCCAGAGGTCGTGCAGACAGTTGGGGATAATGTGGATACTGAACATGTGGGGGCGGGATATGTGGGAACTCTGCACCTTCCTCTCAATTCTGCCATCTGTCTACAACTGCTTTCAATGTCTTTTTTAAAAGTCTGTATGATCTAGAGTGTAGCTTTTCCAGATATTAAGGTTAGTCTTAATACCATGAGATTATAAATAATAATTATGTTTGACCTACAAACAGTGATTTCCATTGTACATTCACCATAGTGCAGAGTTTTGATAGTGGGAAGTAGAAAACACAGATGCCTATCATGGTGAGGTTTTGGTGAAATGTGGTAGGTAATCCTGCGTAGTGGCTAGACCCAACAACCAGTACAGCCTGTACCCCCAGTAGAGTTCTGTCACTTAGTGTCTAATGATTCTGTAAAAGAAACCTTTAATAGCAATTAATATAAAGTAAGAACACATACAGCTCTGTGTTGAGCAAAGACAGGTAAAGGCACGCTTATCTAGAGACCTGTATTAACAAAGTTAAGTGTGAATTTGCCTGTGAGGAAGATAATGGGCACAGAGATTAGAAATAAAGGAAGAGGGGGGAGGAGTCAAGAAGGCCGAGAAGTAGCAGGCTCAGACTACATCAGCTAGCAGGAGATCAACTAGATAGATTATCTAAAGATTGCAAACACCTACAAATCCATCGGCAGATCGAAGAGAAGAAGAACAGCAATTCTGGAAACAGAAAAACAACCGCTTTCTGAAAGGTAGGACCTGCGGAGACATGAATCCAAAGAGACGGGAAGATAGACCCCGGGGGGAGGGGCCGGCTCCCAGCAAGCAGCGGAGCAACCACACACAAAATCAGGACTTTTAAAAGTCTGTTCCGCTGAAGGTCATTGCTCCAGAGGCTAAACCAGGGCAAAGCCCACGCGGGGTCAGCGTGGCCTCCGGTCCTACGGGGTCACAGAAGGTTCAGGGGTGTCTGAGTGTCGCAGAGCATGCAGGTATTGGAATGGGAAAGCCGGCTACAGAGACAGAGCTGACAGTAAGCTCACAGCTCGGTGTTACCTTGAAACCGTCGCAGGCTCGGTGAGCTCGGAGCGCGGCCAGAGGTCAGGCAGATGGGAGTAACTGGACGCTGTTCTCTGAGGGCACACTGAGAAGTGGGGCCCTGGGCTCTCGGCTCCTCCGGGCGGGAGACAGGAGGCCGCCATTTGTATTCCCGACCTCCGGAACTCTATGGAAAGCGCTCAGGGAACAAAAGCTCCTGAAAGCAAACCCGAGTGGATTACTCAGCCCTGTCCCTGGTAAGGGCGGTGCAATTCCGCCTGGGGCAAAGACACTTGAGAATCACTACACCAGGCCCCTCCCCCAGAAGATCAACAAGAAATCCAGCCAAGACCAAGTTCACATACCAAGGAGTGCGCTTTCAATACCAAGAAGAGCAGCAGAATTCCAGAGTAGGAGAAAGCAAAGCACGGAACTCATGGCTTTCTCCCTGTGATTTTTTTTAGTCTTGCAGTTAATTTAATTTTTTTCTTTTTCATTTTTTTTTCTCTCGCCTTCGGGTAAAATTTTTTTTTTAACTTTTATCCTTTTCTTTTTTAAAGTTTTTTAACTAGTTTATCTAATATATATATTTTTTCTTTTTTATATTTTTCTTTATTCATTTTCTTTTTTTAAAATTCTTTTCTTTTCTTTTTTTTTTTTTTTCTTTCTTCCCTTTTGAACCTCTTTTCATCCCCTTTCTCCCCCCTCACGATTTGGGACCTCTTCTGATTTGGTTAAAGCATATTTTCCTGGGGTTGTTGCCACCCTTTTAGTATTTTACTTGCCCCTTCATATACTCTTATCTGGACAAAATGACAAGACAGAAAAATTCAACACAAAATAAAGAACAAGAAGCAGTACCGAAGGCTAGGGACCTAATCAATACAGACATTGGTAATATGTCATATCTAGAGTTCAGAATGACAATTCTCAACGTTCTAGCCGGGCTCAAAAAAGGCATGGAAGATATTAGAGAAACCCTCTCGGGAGATATAAAAGCCCTTTCTGGAGAAATAAAAGAACTAAAATCTAAGAAGTTGAAATCAAAAAAGCTATTAATGAGGTGCAATAAAAAATGGAGGCTCCCACTGCTAGGATAAATGAGGCAGAAGAAAGAATTAGTGAAATAGAAGACCAAATGACAGAGAATAAAGAAGCTGAGCAAAAGAGGGACAAACAGCTACTGGACCATGAGGGGAGAATTTGAGAGATAAATGACACCATAAGACGAAAAACAATTAGAATAATTGGGATTCCAGAAGAAGAAGAAAGAGAGAGGAGAGCAGAAGGTATACTGGAGAGAATTATTGGGGAGGATTTCCCCAATATGGCAAAGGGAATGAGCATCAAAATTCAGGAGGTTCAGAGAATGCTCCTCAAAATCAATAAGAATAGGCCGACACCCCATCACCTAATAGTAAAATTTACAAGTCTCAGTGACAAAGAGAAAATCCTGATAGCAGCCCGGGAAAAGAAGTCTGTAACATACAATGGTAAAAAGATTAGATTGGCAGCTGACTTATCCACAGAGAGCTGGCAGGCCAGAAAGAGCTGGCATGATATTTTCAGAGCACTAAACAAGAAAACATGCAGCCAAAAATACTATATCCAGCTAGGCTATCATTGAAAATAGAAGGAGAGATTAAAAGCTTCCAGGACAAACAAAAACTGAAAGAATTTGCAAACACCAAACCAGCTCTACAGGAAATATTGAAAGGGGTCCTCTAAGCAAAGAGAAAGCCTACAAGTGGTAGATCAGAAAGGAACAGAGACCATATACAGTAACAGTCACCATACAGGCAATACAGTGGCACTAAATTCATATCTCTCAATAGTTACCCTGAATGTTAATGGGCTAAATGCCCCTGTCAAAAGACACAGGGTATCAGAATGGATAAAAAAACAAAACCCATTTATATGTTGCCTCCAAGAAACTCATTTTAAGCCCGAAGACACCTCCAGATTTAAAGTGAGGAGGTGGAAAAGAATTTACCATGCTAATGGACATCAGAAGAAAGCAAGAGTGGCAATCCTTATATCAGATCAATTAGATTTTAAGCCAAAGACTATAATAAGAGATGATGAAGGACACTATATCATACTCAAAGGTATACTCAAAATATACTCAAAGGTTCTCACCAACAAGAAGATCTAACAATTTTACATACCTATGCCCCCAACATGGGAGCAGCCAACTTTATAAACCAATTAATAACAAAATCAAAGAAACATATAAACAATAATACAATAATAGTAGGGGACTTTAACACTCCCCTCACTGAAATGGACAGATCATCCAAGCAAAAGATCAGCAAGGAAATAAAGGCCTTAAACAACACACTGGACCAGATGGACATCACAGATATATTCAGAACATTTCATCCCAAAGCAACAGGATACACATTCTTCACTAGTGCACATGGAACATTCTCCAGAATAGATCACATCCTGGGTCCTAAATCAGGACTCAACCGGTATCAAAAGATTGGGATCATTCCCTGCATATTTTCAGACCACAATGCTCTAAAGCTAGAACTCAACCACAAAAGGAAGTTTGGAAGGAACCCAAATACATGGAGACTAAACAGCATCCTTCTAAAGAATGAATGGCTCAACCAGGAAATTAAAGAAGAATTGAAAAAAATCATGGAAACAAATGATAATGAAAATACAACGGTTCAAAATCTGTGGGACACAACAAAGGCAGTCCTGAGAGGAAAATATATAGCGGTACAAGCCTTTCTCAAGAAACAAGAAAGGTCTCAGGTACACAACCTAACCCTACATCTAAAGGAGTTGGAAAAAGAACAAGAAGTAAACCCTAAGCCCAGCAGGAGAAGAGAAATCATAAAGATCAGAGCAGAAATCAATGAAATAGTAACCAAAAAAAAAACAATAGAACAAATCAACGAAACTAGGAGCTGGTTCTTTGAAAGAATTAATAAAATTGATAAACCCCTGGCCCGACTTATCAAAAAGAAAAGAGAAAGGACCCAAATAAATAAAATCATGAATGAAAGAGGAGAGATCACAACTAACACCAAAGAAATACAAACTATTATAAGAACATACTATGAGCAACTCTACGCCAACAAATTTGACAATCTGGAAGAAATGGATGCATTCCTAGAAACATATAAACAACCACAACTGAACCAGGAAGAAATAGAAAGCCTGAACAGACCCATAACCAGTAAGGAGATTGAAACAGTCATTAAAAATCTCCAAACAAACAAAAGCCCAGGGCCAGATGGCTTCCCGGGGGAATTCTACCAAGCATTTAAAGAAGAACTAATTCATATTCTCCTGAAACTGTTCCAAACAATAGAAAAGGAAGGAAAACTTCCAAACTCCTTTTATGAGGCCAGCATCACCTTGATCCCCAAGCCAGACAAGGATCCCATCAAAAAAGAAAGCTATAGACCAATATCCTTAATGAACACAGATGCAAAAATTCTCACCAGAATACTAGCCAATAGGATTCAACAGTACATTAAAAGGATTATTCACGACGACCAAGTGGGATTTATTCCAGGGCTGCAAGGTTGGTTCAACATCCGCAAATCAGCCAATGTAATACAACACATCAATAAAAGAAAGAACAAGAACCATATGATACTCTCAATAGATGCTGAAAAAGCATTTGACAAAGTACAGCATCCCTCCCTTCCTGATCAAAACTCTTCAAAGTGTAGGGATAGAGGGCACATACCTCAATATCATCAAAGCCATTTATGAAAAACCCACCGCAAATATCATTCTCAATCGAGAAAAACTGAAAGCTTTTCTGCTAAGGTCAGGAACACGGCAGGGATGTCCATTATCACCATTGCTATTCAACATAGTACTAGAGGTCCTAGCCTCATCAATCAGACAACAAAAGGAAATTAAAGGCATCCAAATCGGCAAAGAAGAAGTCAAATTATCACTCTTCGCAGATGATATGATACTATATGTGGAAAACCCAAAAGATTCCACTCCAAAACTGCTCGAACTTGTACAGGAATTCATTAAAGTGTCAGGATATAAAATCAATGCACAGAAATCAGTTGCATTTCTCTACACCAACAACAAGACAGAATAAAGAGAAATTAAGGAGTCAATCCCATTTACAATTGCACCCAAAACCATAAGATACCTAGGAATAAACCTAACCAAAGAGGCACAGAATCTATACTCAGAAAACTATAAAGTACTCATGAAAGAAATTGAGGAAGACACAAAGAAATGGAAAAATGTTCCATGCTCCTGGATTGGAAGAATAAATATTGTGAAAATGTCTATGCTACCTAAAGCAATCTACACATTTAATGCAATTCCTATCAAAGTACCATCCATCTTTTTCAAAGAAATGGAACAAATAATTCTAAAATTTATATGGAACCAGAAAAGACCTAAAATAGCCAAAGGGTTATTGAAAAAGAAAGCCAAAGTTGGTGGCATCACAATTCCGGACTTCAAGATCTATTACAAAGCTGTCATCATCAAGACAGCATGGTACTGGCACAAAAGCAGACACAAAGATCAATGGAACAGAATAGAGAGCCCAGAAATAGACCCTCAACTCTATGGTCAACTAATCTTCGACAAAGCAGGAAAGAATGTCCAATAGAAACAGATAGCCTCTTCAATAAATGGTGCTGGAAAATTGGACAGCCGCATGCAGAAAAATGAAATTGGACCCTTTCCTTACACCACACACGAAAATAGACTCAAAATGAATGAAGAACCTCAATGTGCGAAAGGAATCCATCAAAATCCTTGAGGAGAACACAGGCAGCAACCTCTTCGACCTCAGCCGCAGCAACATCTTCCTAGGAACATCGCCAAAGGCAAGGGAAGCAAGGGCAAAAATGAACTATTGGGATTTCGTCAAGATCAAAAGCTTTTGCACAGCAAAGGAAACAGTCAACAAAACCAAAAGACAACTGACAGAATGGGAGAAGATATTTGCAAACTGCCCTATGACCCAGCAATTGCACTACTGGGTATTTACCCTAAAGATACAAACGTAGTGATCCAAATGGGCACATGCACCCGAATGTTTATAGCAGCAATGTCCACAACAGCCAAACTATGGAAAGAACCTAGATGTCCATCAACAGATGAATGGATCAAGAAGAAGTGGTATATATACACAATGGAATACTATGCAGCCATCAAAAGAAATTAAATCTTGCCATTTGCGACAACAGGGATGGAACTAGAGCGTACCATGCTTAGCAAAATAAGTCAATCGAGAAAGACAACTATCATATGATCTCCCTGATATGAGGAAGTGGTGATGCAACATGGGGGCATAAGTGGGTAGAAGAAGAATCAATGAAACAAGATGGAATTGGGAGGGAGACAAACCATAAGTGACTCTTAATCTCACAAAACAAACTGAGGGTTGCTGGGGGGAGGGGGTTTGGTAGAAGGGGGTGGGATTATGGACATTGGGGAGGGTATGTGCTTTGGTGAGTGCTGTGAAGTGTGTAAACCTGGTGATTCACAGACCTGTACCCCTGGGGATAAAAATATATGTTTATAAAAAATAAAAAAATAAATTAAAAAAAAAAGAAATAAAGGAAGAAAATATTAAAAACTCATGCCTGCAAGATGGGGAGATTCGCATGTGCAGGCCAGTCATGAAAGTGTGCCACAAACTGATAAGTATCATTAAGTTTCTAAATCTGTGGCTAAAACGAAGCTAGAAAATGTATTTCCTACCTATTATGATTATTGTGAAAATTAACTTAGAAAATTCATCTGAAGGGCTTAGCCCAACTTAGTGTATAGTGAATATTTAATACATGATATTATGCTGTCATAATTATTATCACTGTGATTACAGTTTCTGTGCGTTTTTTTTTCCACTCTTTAATGGACATTTCCACCAATGCTGTTTTCCCTACAAAGTCCTCTAAACCTTGTATCACAAAGAACAATTATTATAAACCTGTGATTCACTTGTAGAAGCATAATATGCAATTTATCTTAATACTCTCTTGGCTTCCCTCAAACTGACAGGGGATTTGGAATAGGTTCACTTCTTGAATGAAATGGCAAGAGCGAATTTTCACTTGCGTTAAATGAAAACAAAACCTCTCCAGCCATATTCAGGAACTGGAGGCTAGGTGATGGGACACAACATGCTAGCCTACTGGATTTTACTTTCGAGTTCCCAAGACCAGGGAATGGAAGTGAGGAGTGAACAGGTTTAGCAATCCAATCCATATACAAAGCTGATTTGCTGCAGGTTGATTTTCAGAAAATCAAAACCTGCACTTTTACCCCAGCCAGTCAAAACCACTATGATGAAGCAATTCTCTCTGATGGGACACATACTGGAAGAAATCCCAGGCCATACAATGCAATGCTTCCCAGTGCAGAAAGCTGGGCTCATTGCATCAAACTCTGGCTAGAGATCAGTAGCTCTCCTCAGAAGTACACGGCCAGCTCTGCCTTTAGGAAGTTGTCTGAGGGAAGAGGAAGGAACCCAGGGGGGCTCAGGCTCAGTCCTCACCCCATGCCACACTGCAAGCAGGAAGCAGCAACCTGAGCTATTCAGCCCCTCCAGCCTCACCCACTCACTTCTGGAGGCCTGCCTTTGTTTTTCTCAGAGCTATTACCACACATGTGTGCAGGGGGGACGTCTGGTGTACCCACAGGCCCTTCAGGTATTGTTTTTCCCAACGTTCACCAAGGACTTTGGCCATATTTAATACCTGCACAGAATAGAAAACCGAGCACTGAACATGATAACTATTTGTGTTTTATAAGCCATTTTAATGAAGTTACTACTGAAGAAACCGCAACTGAGACAAGGAGAAAGAGTAATAATATTAAAAAGAAGAACAAGAAGAAAAACAAGATTTAACATCTTTGCAGTGGCAACTTGAGGTGGTTAAACAGGCAGGATTTGAATTTAGAGACACAGTCAGAATCTTGACTTTACTCCTCACTTGTGAGTTGACCCTACAGAACTCAGTTAGCCCCTCAACATCTTTGTTTAGTCAGCTGTAAAATCAGCTCCAATGTTGCTAGAATAATTAATCTAACACCCAGTGCATAACAGGATCAATAAATATAATTATGAGTTAAGATTAATAAATTTTACTAATTATAAATAATATACTGTGTTATTTAATAAGTAATAAAACAATTACAAATCCATTACCACTTGTCAGATACTATCATTAGACTATACTTTGTCCAAGGCATAGTTAATAATTTGGCCCCCAAATATTTTCTAGCTTTTTGGCCCAGTATTTGTCAAGGAGAATCTTCCAGTGGCTATGAAAATGCATTAAGATGCCATCAGTATGGGATTTATTCTCAATACCATGACCGCTTTTTAGTCTTTTGCCTTCAGTTGTCAATATAGGGTATCACACACTAGGAGGTAAACAGACTAAGAAAGAAACAGACTTACTCTGGTTCTCGCCTAAGTCACACCTGGTGGTGGTTTACTCAAAGGACAGTAGACAGCCACTGATCTGTTGTACGCGCATCCCATGAATCCACCACACCGCACAGCCCCCTTCCTAGGGAGCCTCCCATTCACGAGGGCAGAGTCTGTGGTGAGTGAGTAATTGCAGGAGGATAAATAGATGTACAGAGAACTCTGGAACCCTAAATCCCAGGCTGTGTGGGAAAACAGAGACCCTCCGTAGCCCATGATGCCAGAGACTGTGGGCAGTGGAAGCTAGTGCAGACAGAAAGATGAAGAGAGTTCTGCTCAGAGGAGAAAATATGGACCCATGAACGTGAGAGGACCCCAAAGACAAGGGCGTAGAAAGTCCTCTGGTTTCGCACACTTCCTCCTGAGACAAGTGGATGCAGGAGGAAGTGTCCTTCTCACACTGAGCAGAGGGGTTAGCACCAGGAGAAGTCAGAGCTGCAGTGATAAGCTGGTAGAGAATCACACTGTTTAGACATGTTTCTTGTTTTTTTTTTTTTTTAATTTTTTATTTTTTATAAACATATATTTTTATCCCCAGGGGTACAGGTCTGTGAATCACCAGGTTTACATACTTCACAGAGCACTCACCAAAGCACATACCCTCCCCAATGTCCATAATCCCACCCCCTTCTCCCAAACCCCCTCCCCCCAGCAACCCTCAGTTTGTTTTGTGAGATTAAGAGTCACTTATGGTTTGTCTCCCTCCCAATCCCATCTTGTTTCATGTTTGCGAAGAAATAGTGATTTCCATGTTTCTTATGTCCACAGCCAAGAGTCGCATGGGTTTGTAGGTCTGGACAAGTCAGTAGTCCTTCCATTCTGTGCCTAGAATGATGAATAGACCCAAACATCCCAGTAGAGGCACAATAATGGTTAACCAGGAGTGTGGTTATGTGCTGGACAGTACGAAAGGAAGTGTGAACACAGAAAATCTGTAAAAGGACGTTTTGTTCAAAGAGTAGATGCGGAATCAAGTATTAACAAGATAGAGGGGAAATGGAAATAATTTTCAGGGAAACCCATGGTAAAGATTGGTTTTGTATATAAGGCAGAGGGATTGGTGAAATGGAAGATTAAAATGGAAAAGAATACTTGAGAGATTTATCTAAGAATCTAAAAAATATTGTGTGTTTGCTGGGCTACCATGTCTATAAGAATAAAAATAAAAGTGCCAGAGTGATATGAGACTTCAGTCAAATTTTCATTATTGTTTAGGGAAATTTCAACTATTTGGGAAATAAATGTGGTTATATACATCTCTTTAAATATTCTGTCCTCAGGTAAAATGTGATTCTTGACAAAAGGTTTAATCAATAGGAACAATAAAACACATACATAGCAAATTTAACTGGGCTAGTGGCTTGCATAATTAAAATGCAAAAAGAACTAATCACCATCCTGCAGCTTCAGGGAAAGAATCCATACATTATAAATTATGATCATTAGATAGTAGATGTATCATTAATCGTCAGCTATATCTTGATGAAAACCAAAAATGGTTTAGATTGTTAAACACATCTAGTATATATTTTAAACACTATTTATAACTCTAATTCACTACAATTTTGAAAATATTAAGCACTAATGTTGTGGCCTGAATGTTTGTGTTCCCTCAACTTCCTATGTTGAATTCCTAACCCCAGGTGATGGTGTTAGAAGGTGGGCCTTTGGGAGTGAGGAAGTCGTGAGTAGGGGCCCTCATGAATGACATCACTGCTCTTAGGAAAGAGGTCCACAGGGCTCCTGCAACCCTGCCTCCCTGAGGGAACTGGAAGAGGGCACTCAACTGACCAAGCTGGCCTCCTGGTCCCGGACTTTCAGCTCCAAAAGGTAAGAAATAAACCCCCCCCTTATTAATAAGCCACCTGGTGTGTGGTATTTAGTTACAACATCCAGAAGTGGCAAACACAATGCCTTCTGTCAACTATCATCAATCAGTCTAAGAGCAATTCAGATTAATTTACATTCATTCATTTGACACACACGTGTTGGATACAAACTGTTTTCCATCATTTTTGTACTGGAAATACAGCAGTGAACCAAAGAGATGAAGCCCATATCTTCCTGGCGGGAAGGGAGGGAATTATTCAGTATATTTAAAAGTGAGGACGTATTTAGGTATAGTTTTAGAGGATGCTCACAAGGCATGAGTTTAGAGTTTTTAAAAGAGCTAGGATATTCAAACTTTGTACTGTGAGTGAATAGATGAAGTCTGCTCCCCACTGGGAGGGGGGGATGTTTTCAAACACTTTTGGGACTGCTGAACTTGTCGGATGCAGTCCAAGGCCTTGTAAGCATGTATTGCCATAGCCTTCATAAATCGAGCTCTGACCACCTCCCAATAAGTTTTCATACTCTGTGTATTGGTTTGGATACTGTAAGAGAAACCTCACTGCTTCAGGGGCTGATTCTGAACATAGGTGCAGCCTTCGGTAGGGTCCCACAACTCACTACTGCACACATTTGTAATTGTGAATGGAAAAGAGATGATAAAGAGAAGGATTTGACTTCAACTTCATCAGATGTATTACTTGCAGGTCATTCTAATGAGGCTGCAGAGAAGACGTTCTAGAATTAACAGACTCCCTATATATTTAACAGAGGTGATACTGCCTGGTACCCATAACCAGTTACCAAAATAGCATAACACAGCAGGAAACCACTCAGAGTGGTCTCTTTGGTCTCCTATCAATTAGTATCAACACAAGATACTTTTTAGTTCCCAAACTACTGCTTGACCTCATAATTTCATACTCTTTAACAAGAGATTTGAAGGCAATCTTCAGTATTTCTGACATTAAGAAACATACAGATAGAAACAGATATGCAAATTTTTATGTTTTCAGACTTAAAAAAAATCACTTCCTCAAACATATAGCACGCAAACACAAAAACAAAGCATTGTCTAAACTACAAGCTCTTTTTACTAGCAAGTGCTGGAATTTCATGTTAGTGCTCTTTAGTCTCAGAAGTTGATTTAATTTCTGAATGAAAGGCATACCTTAAAAATGTATTCTCATTAGTTTAGTGTAAACCAGATGAAATACAAACTGAATGTTCCAACATTGAAAGGTGGTCAAGTTTCTATCCATCTTGAATCTAACTCACATTATAAGATGGCACTCCATAAAAAAAAAAAAAAAAACACATGTTTATACAGTCATTTGTTCAAGACATGCAATAGTAAAATACTGCACAGATTTGTTTTTTAGATTTTATTTATCTGACAGAGATCATAAGTAGACAGAGAAGCAGGCAGAGAGAGAGGGGGGAAGCAGGCTCCCTTGTTGAGCAACAGGCCTGATGCAAGGCTCAATCCCAGGACCCTGGGATCATGACCTGAGCAGAAGACAGAGGCTTTAACCCACTGAGCCACCAGGCGCTCCAATACTGCACAAATTTTAGAGAAAATAAGCACATGAAAATATGTTCCACAACATATATCATCTCAAGAGACAGATACTGCAGGACTGGTAGCATTTAACATTTCTCAGAAAGTGGCACTTGGTAGGACGTAATGGAATAAATTTATTTATTTGATCTCTTAAAAGCCATAATTATGACTAAATACTGCAAGTGACAATTGATGTGGGTGTAGACAATTTTAAAAATTTTGTTTACTTATAAACAATGAGTTTTAGTATATTTCACTTTGTGATAATAGCTTAAAATACAAGAGTTAAATTCTAAATATTTAAGGAATAGCTATGTATTATTTAATTAGAAAATTATAAAATGTTTTTAACAGAATATTCTTGCCTTCCTTAAAAGAATGTCTTTGTTATTTAAGTGTGACTACTCCTTAAGAAAATATAAAATGTGGTAAAAGAGCCAGCTCAGATTAACTAAGATCCAAATGTTTGACACCACTGTAGTAACACTTGAGTAGTTTGGTATTCTCAGGTATTTACTGTTAAATTGTAGTGCAAACCCACAGGGTATCTCTATATACATATCAAAACAATACATATTCTATTTCACCCACCAGTTATATTTCTGAATTTTTCTTTAGGTAAACTTGCACATATGGAAACAACATGCATAAATGCGTAAAAGATACACACTGCACACTTGTATATATGTACATACAATACACATATGTGTACACATAAATATACACACATGTACATGCTATACATTGCAACATTTATAAAAATTAAGAATTAGTGAAAACTGGAAAGTCCACCAAAATGAAACTAGTTAAATTATGGTACATTCATGTACTAGAATCCTATGCAAAACAAAAAAAATATGAATCAAAATGTACATACACTATTAAAAGAGAAACAATGTATAGGGCAGCATATGTGTTCTGCAAACTTCAGTGTAAAAGGGGGGTTATGTATTAACATATGTTTTAATATAAAACTTCCATCTAAGTAAATAAGAAGGGAGTATTGAAGAAACAGATATGGTTAACTTATGGTTGACCAAGCTAGAAAAATGATTTCCCTATACACGCCATTTTAATTAGTAATTTTTGAAGTATGTGATAGAGTTACCTATTAAGTTTAAGAACAAGCTAATTAATAGGAAGGAAAATCAGCCCTCATTTTCCCTATTTTGTAGTCTGACTTTGACCCTCCTTCCTCATTAGTACTTTTGGAGGTGAGAACTACAGGGGTCTTGGACCTGGCTGGAAGAACCAAGACATTGGCAGGGAAGGGAACCCACAATGGTATTGGTAAGAAGAGGAAAAGTGCCCAGCTAGTAGTAGCTCCTAAGATTTATTAGTTCAGCTCTCATTCTCAAATGTTCCTACCCTCCACATGTTAAACTCAGCAAGATAAAAAGAATGGAAAGATAAGCCACAGACTGGGAGACAGTATCTGCAAAAGAAGCATTTGATGAAGGACTGCTCTCCAAATGATGCAAACAAACAAACAAAAACCTTAAAACTCAAGAAAATAAGCAACCCCATTAAAAAATGGGCCAAAGATCTTGACACCTCACCAAAGAAGATATGCAGATGGAAAATAAGCACGTGAAAATATGTTCCACATCATATATCATCAGGGAGATGCAGTTTAAACCGTGAGATACCACTATACACCACCAAAATGGCCAGAACTTGAAACAGTGACATCACATGCTGATGAGGGCATGTGGCACAGGGACTCTCACATGCTGCTGGTGGGAAAGCAAAATGGTGCAGCTTCCACTTTGAAAGGCAGTTTGTGGTTGCATACAGAACTAAACATTTCACCATATCATCCACCAATCATATGCGGATTGTATTTCCCAAAGGAGCTGAAAGCTTACATTCACACACGAACTTGCATACAGATGTTCACAACAGACATTCACTTGTAACTGGCAAAATTTAGAAGCAACCAAAATGTCCTCCATCTGGGTAATGATTAAAGAAACTGTGGTATATCCATAACTAACATCATATTCAAAGGTGAGAAACTGAATTTTTCACTGAAGTTCAGAAATGAGACAAGGATGTCCACTCTCACTACTACTACTCAATATAGTATTGGAAGTATTAGCCACAGCAGTCAGACAAGAAAGGAATCCATATTGATAAGAAAGAAGTAAAACTTTCACTATTTGCAGATTGCATGATACCATATATAGGGAACCCTAAAGACTCCACCAAAAAACCAGTAGGACTGAAAAATGAGTAAGTTTGAAAAATACAAAAAGCAATGTAGAGAAACCCATCGCATTTCTATGCAATAATGATGAAGTAACAGAAAGAGAAATTGAAAAAGCAATCCCATTTACAATAGCACCAAAAATAAAATGCCTGGGAATAAATTCAAACAAGGAGGTGAAAGACCTATACTCGAAAAACTATAGAACACTGATGAAAGAAACTGAATATGACACAAACAAGTGAAAAGAAATTCCATGCTCATGGATGGGAAGAACAAATACTGTTAAAACGTACATGCCACCAAAAAACAATCAACAGATTTAATACAATTGCCATCAGGATACCAATAGGACACCATTTTTTACAGAACTAGGACAAATAATATTAATATTTGTATGGAACTACAAAAGACCCAGAATAGCCAGAGCAATCTTAAAGATAAAACTGATGCAACACAATTCAAGATTTTAAGTTATACTACAAAGCTATAGTAATCAAAACAGTATGGTACAGAAATAAAAACAAAAAGACAACACCAGAAAATTCAGAAATAAACCCACAATTATATGGTCAATTTATCTTTGTTCAAGGGGCAAAAATATGCAATGGGAAAAAGTCTTCAACAAATGGTGTTGGGAAAACTGGACAGCTACTTGCAAAAGTAGCCATACACAAAAATAAACCCCAAATGGATTACAAACCTAAGTCTGAGACCAGAAACCTAACAATCCTAGGAGAGAGCACAGGCAGCAACCTCTTTGTCCTCAGCTGCAGCATCCAAAGCACTAAGGAAGAAGTCAAACTTGCACTATTAGCAGAGGACAAGATACTTTATGTATAAAACCTGAAAGACTACCAAAAAATTGCTAGAATATGTGAATTTAGCAAAGTCACAGGATATAAAAATGAACATACAGAAATCCATTGCATTTCTATACACCAATAATGAAGTAGCAGAAAATGCAATTGATTCCATTTACAATTGCACAAAAAACAATAAGATACAATTGAGTAAACCTAAACAAAGGGGTAAAAAATCTGTCTTTGAAAACTACAGAACACTTATGAAAGAAATTGAAGACATCACAAAGAAATGGAAAAACATTCTATGCTCATGGACTGGAAGAACAGATATTGTTAAAATGCCTATGCCACCCAAAGCAATCTACATTTTCAAAGAAATCTCTATTAAAATATTGCCAGCATTTTTCATAGAGATAGAGCAAACAATCCTAAAATTTGATAGAACCACAGAAGACCCTAAACAACTAAAACAATCCTGAAAAAGAAAAGAAAAGCTGGAGGCATCACAATTCTGGACTTCAAACTATATTACAAAGCTTTAATCATCAAGACCGTGTGGCACTGGCACAAAAATATACACATAGGTCAATGAAATAAGAATAGGAACCCCAGAAATGAACCCTCAACTCTATGCTCAATTAACCTATGACAAAGCAGGAAAAGTTACCAAATGGAAAAAGACAGTTTCTTCAACAAATGGTGTTGGGAGAACAGGACAGCCACATGCTGAAGAATGACAATGGACCAATTTCTTAAACCATATACAAAAATAAACTTAAAATGGATGAAAGACCTAACTGTGAGAAAAGAATCCATCAAAATCCTAGATAACACAGGCAGTACCCTCTTTGATCTCGGCTCCAGCAATTCTTATCTAGACATGTCTCTAAAGGTTAGGGAAACAAAAGTAAAAATGAACTACCAGGACTCCATCAAGAGAGAAAGCTGCACAGCAAAGGAAACAATCAATACAACTGAAAGGCAGCCTACTGAATGGGAGAAGATATTTGCAAAGGACATATCTGATAAAGGGTTAATATCTAAAAGTTATCAAACTCAACACCCAAAAAATAAGTAATCCACTTAAGAAATGGGCAGAAGACATGAACAGACATTTCTCCAAAGAAAACATCCAGAAGGCTTACAGACATATGGAAAGATGTTCAACACCACTCATCATCAGGGAAATACAAATCAAAACCAGAATGAGTTACCATCTTATACTGGTTTGAATGGCTAAAATTAACAACTCAGGAAATGACAGATGTTGGTGAGGATGCCGAGAAAGTAGAACCCTCATACACTGTTAATGGGAATGCAAACTGGTGCAGACACTCTAAAAACAATATGGAGATCCCTCAAAAAGTTAAAAATGGGACTACCTCATGTCGCAGGTATGGCACTACTAGATATTTACCCAAAGGATACAAACAGTGACATGAAGGGTCATATGAACCCTAATGTTTATAGCATTATCAACAATAGCTAAAATATGAAAAGAGCTCAAATATCCAAACATGTGTGTGCATGTGCGTGCACGCGTGTGTGTGCACGCACACACACACACACAAGTATTAGCCATCAAAAAGAACAAAATCTTGCCATTTGCTGTGAAGTGGCTGGAGCTAGAGTGCATCATGCAAAGCAGAATAAGTCAGAGAAAGACAAAGACCATACAGTTTCACTCCTGTGAGAAATTTAAGTAACAAAACAGAAGAACATATGAGAAGGAAAGGAAAAATAAGATAAAAACAGAGAGGTGAACCATAAGAGACTCTTAACTGTAGAGCACTGAGGGTTGATGGAGGGAGGGAGGTGCAGTATGAGCTGGATGGGGGATAAGAATTGAGGAAGGCACTAGCTGTGATGATCACTAGGTGTTACACATAAGTGATGAATTACTGAACTCTACTCCTGAAGCCTATGCTATATGATGTTCACTAACTTGAATTTAAATAAAAACTGGAGCAAAAGAAAAAGGGCAGTAAAAATGTAAAGTACAAGAAAATTTGATGCTATGAATAAAAGATGGTCTTGAACAGCTGCCCCCCCCCAAGTTACACTGAAAGAAAAACGTAAAAAAAAAAAAAAGTGCACGTATGGTGACGAGCACTGAGTAACGTACAGAATTGTTACATCACTGTATTGTACACCTGGGAATATTACACTGTATGTTAACTATACTGGGATTTCTTTTTTTAAAGGAAAGACACTCTGCTATATTCAGACAACGAATATTCAGTGCTAAAAGGAAATTCAGTATAAGCCATGCAAAAGGGAAGCTTAAATGCGTGTTAGTAAGTGAAAGAAGCCAACCCGGAAATGCTACATACTGTGGAATTCCAACATTCTGGAGAAGGTACAACTATGGAGACTGTAAAGAAATCAGCGGTTGCAGGGAGGGAAGAAGGAAGAAACAGAGCACAGAGTTTGCTTAGGGCAAGAAACTCTTCTGTATAGTAGAATTGTGGTTATGGGTCAACAGGAATTTGTCTAAAATAGGAGGCTCCCCCCAGTAGTGAATGCTTGTGTGAGCTGCAGACATGGGATGATCATGTGTTCATGCGTGTTCATCAGTTGCAATAAACAATGGTGGGAAGCTGGCAATCAGCTGGCTGTGCATGTGGAAGAAGGGCTAGATGGGGAATAGGACTTCATCCGCCACCCCTGCCCGCAGTAGGGATTACGGACAAATTCCCAATTGACAAAGAAGCGTGTTCCTTTGGAGATCCGTAGCAACATACAGCAGGAGTTCCTCCACAGCAACGTGAATGAAACTTCTCTCCATACAAACAGATCACCCCACAGTGCCCAGCAATCACATGACCAGACACGAATGCAGGGACCAAGGCCTTGTGGTTACAGAGGTGAATGCTATCACACTGTTTCATTTTCAGGTATTTTATTTTTACCTGTAGGTCGGACAGGCCTCCTCATGATTTTGTTACCCATGTATTTTGTCTCATCTATGTAAAAAAAAACAAATTAATCATATTTCCATCTTACACATAGATATAGCACTAGTAAACAATTTTTCCTCCAAGGTCATGCCAGTAGGAAGGGGTAGATTCCAGATTTGAACCTGGTGGTTAGATAAGCCACACTTTCAAAAATCAAGGATAGAACCCTTGAGCTGCAATTGGAAATGATGATTTTCTCAGATGCTCTGGTTTCTAATTCCAATGAAGACTTGCACAAATTGGTTGTAAAGTCACAGTCATGATACAGCAAATGTAATTGCCACTTTAATTATTCACAGTGATTAATTCACAAGGGAAAGGACCGGCATCCCACACTTGTAGCTTCAAGTTCTCAATTTTGAATGCCTTTATATTTTTTACCACTTGTCGTAGATTTATCTGTTGTTGCACAGCAGCTGTATTTCACAAATTGGCTTTTGAAAAAGAAAAACTCATCTCTCGAAAGCAAAAATACAGTTTTAGAAACTTTTAGAGTAATTAATTTTCTTTATGGGTATTTCATGTGGGCCATCCTCTGCTCTGTTGCACTTTGGATCCCTTTATTTCTTCCTTCCCGGAGATTTTTTTCATAGGAAAAATATATAAAAGATGTTGCTCAACATTCAGCTCAGCATTAAGAAAATGTGATTTGCCCTTTCTGGGCACCGAAGTAATCACGTCCTAACACTGTAGAGAAAGCAGCACCTTGAGCATACCATGAAATAGTTATCCAGAAGTCATTTAATTTTCTTGATCACTAAGAATTAGCCACCAGAAGCTGCAGCTTTAGTTCATTTTAACGGTACTGCTCTAAGTAAGGAAGAGACAGAGAAAGTCATTGTCTGCAAGGTCCACAGACTTGAGAATTGCAGCAGGGGATAGAGAAGCTACATTATCTCCTGAGAGTTTCCTACCACTGAAGTTAATTCTTAGAAGTCTGTCTCTGCAGAAGCAGCTTAAAAGGATTTGAACAAGATAAGTCCGTGCGGCATCCCCTCTGCTATGCTGTGGGGCACAAGTTCCAGAAAAGGAAAGAAAAATCAGTGTGAGGTGTTGATAGCACTAAGCTATTTAGGGTATTATTTTTAAGCAGGATTTTACTTTGTGCCTTTTGTTTCTACACACATAATAAAATTACCTAATATTTATTGAGCATTCGCAGCTACATTCATTTTAGAAATGAAGGAGCGGAGGATAAACAGAATCCAGGAACATGATCAGGCAACGTGGTTTCAGAGCAAAGACTCAGACCCACCTGATACAAGGCCGATCGTTCTGATGCCGGACTTAGACCTCAGCCCAATCAATACTGTCTCTTTATTCACGTCTCCCTTTGCACTGGCCTCACCAGAACCACAAGATGTGTCCCTTCTTTCAATACTGCTTACAGTTGGAAAATTGATTCTTTTCTGTTTGAAAGCAATTCTTGGTTTTGCATTAAAAAGACACTTTCTGGCAATCTCCCTCCCTCCTTCTGGTTCTGCAAGTGTAACTCAGAGAAGCAGCCTCTTTATGCTTTGAGTGAACCAAAGCATCAAGAAAGATTAAAAATCATCATCACATACATATACTTGCTCTGCTGAACCTCCAAGAGCCTTGCAGATGAGTGCTCTGCCAAGAAAACACATCCTGAGGCGTTATATTTCACTTTTTACAGACAGGCTAAGTGAAGAGTCCTGAGATGTCCCTGTCATTGCCAGAAAAACAGAAAAACTTTTGCCCTAACTATCTTTAATTAGGACTTGCATTTGACAATAAATCCATTTTTAAAAAAAAAACGAGCATATGAACTATTGAACCGTATCACCGCTGACTTTTAACAGAAATGAAGACTCTGTAGTGTAAGCCTAATTATAGCCATTAACAAATATGTAATGTAAACAGCAAAGCAGTGATTTATCTGCCTTTCTGGGAAGTCTCACTGTTCAAAGAAATAGGAATTATTGACTAACTCCTTCCAATCTTTCACAGGTGACAAGTGACCAAGCTTGTTTATATGTTTGCTTTTTCCTAATTTCTAACATTTCAGCTGTAAGATATTCTTTATATTCCAGAAAAAGAATCTTACAGACTGACAATGGTCTCCTAAAGTGTCGATTTATGCTAAAATACACATTTCTTTGATTAAAGATGTACATATATTTCATAAACAGAAGATTAAACCATCTTTTTCCAATTATTTTGTTTCAAGATTCACTTAAAAGTCCATTTTGCATTTCAGCTATCAGGATTTAAAACTGGAGAAGATGAAATCAAGTTCAGGGATTGAGCATTATTCTCAGTTCCAGATTAAGAAAATCTTATTCTTCAAATTTCCATTCTTCTAAGTATAGTAAACAAGAATCCCCAGTTGAATCTGATACATAAAAGTAGTTAGCCACCAATTTACAAGTTAGATCAAGCTAGGGGATGGGAGCATAAGATGGACTATAAGGAACACCCCTATCAAATTAATGCCAAGCATAGTTCCGGAGTTGTAAATTGCCTAGGATGTTTAGTTGTCATATACACTCAAAAATTACACTGAGGGAGATAAAGTGAGTTGGTCTGATGGTTCAGTGGGAAGACGGGGTGATGCATTCATGAATGCACTAACTCTAAGAAGTTACAAAGAACTTCAGGGCACTCTGAGGTGGTCCTATAGTATGTCTCAGCAATATTTACAAAGACGTATCAATAGTTTTTCAGCAAATCTCAAGAATTAACGTCCAATACTCCAGCTGGTAGAATGCATACTGTTAAAAGTTTTATAGGTGACAAAATAATTCTAGACTCCCAAAGAGACATACAGAACACGCAAACGAAAATAAACACTAAACTGTAATTGTCAGTAAAAAAAACTATAAGCGGTAAAACAGATCTCATGGAATGTTTTTTCCTTCCTTTCATAATCACCTCCCACAACCAACAAAACAGATGATCCAGGTAGTTCCTGTTATGGGAACCTGAGCCACTACTGTACGTGGCCTCGATGCAGAGGACTGAGTCATGGCAACCTTAGTGAGCCTTAAATATCACTTAGGTGTCAACTATCTGGACAAGGGGATGACAAAATCATGTATATGTGCCTTTTAGCTTATCTATAATCCTGCTCAGAACACGGAAAACACGCAAAGGGGTAAACAATTAGAGTGAATTAAAGAAAATGGGGCTCACATCTGAGGGAGGAGTTGTCTGCAGAAGAGAAAATACAACACAGTTGAGAAAGAGTAAAAGGATTCACAGCCATGAGTGGTGGGTCAAATCTGACCCAGGGGCAGGGTGAGGGGTGGTGTTCAACTCCTACTAGGAGGAGGGTCCAGACGAGGCAGGACCAGGACCCAGTCCCCTCCTGCAGTCTATTCTCTGTGCTCTGTGCACGTCCACAGAAGCTGTGGGAAGTGATGCTGACCTTGGAGCATATGCCCTCCTTCACAGCCCATTTCCCCCCACAGCACAGAGAGTGAATGGTCCTACATTTTCCCAGGTCCACACTTGTGGGTGAGCAATGCCTTCTAGAAGGAAGAAGGGGCTCCATGGGGAGATCTGTTGACACAACACTGTGAAATTTATTAATGATGGCTATAAAGAAAGACAGCTTCCAAACAATGGTTAATAAACTTCTGATGAGTCAATGGTCTCCAATGTTGAATTTTTATTCAGCCTAAAAGCTAAGAATACATTAAGAATTACTGAGAAAATAAAAATATTTTAGGCACTTAGAAATTATCTGAAAATCGAATTCATTCTCCATTCACAGCTCTACTGGAATGCAGCCACACCCAATTGCTTGCATACCATTTATACCCATGTTACCACTGCAACAGCAGAAACAGACAATGGCCTGTGAAGACTAACATATTTACAGGAAACATTTACTGATGACTGTTCTGTAATAATAATATTAGAAAAAAAAAACACCAGAACAAGGCATAATGCAAAGAAAAAAAACACCAGCGATATTACATGCTCGAATAGAGAGTTGTTATCAAAGTTTTGAGAAATAAAGTGATTCTTAAACTAGAATTCTACAGCTCTTTGAAGAAATAACACTCAAATAGAAGGGAGAATAAATGAGTTTTCAAACAAGGGTTCAGAAAATTTATCATCTGTGATCCATTCTTGAGATATTACTTGAAGATAGATTCTAGCAAACTGAAGCGGGAGATACGTGAGGACATCAGATTCTTTAAACAGTAGTTTTAGTTAAGAACGCCAGGAAGAGAACATCAGGATTACATCTGCATATCACTTTTCAGTGCACCTTACTTTTAAAAAGATTTTTATATTCAACAAGAAAAAAAAATGCAATAAGGATCTCAAAAAATGAAAATCCAATTAGCTCAGACTTCAATATAAAGAAACCTGAAACATGGAAAATTTAAAAAGAAGAATGTCCAGGAGGAAAATGCTTATGAGTCAAACACTGATGTCATAAAAAAGGAAATATATTTATAGAACACTACACAGTCAAGAAATAAAGGGTATAAAGTCATAACAGTCATAACATAAATGCTGTTTTCTCGTGTTCAGCTTTTATAACCAGCCTACGAACAAAGCAAGAATGTCTTGGTTTTCATTTTCAATGCAGAATATAACAGTTAACCTTGAAAATGTGAAAATAAAAGTTTTGCTGACTGTGGGAGACTGAAGTTGGAGGGGAAGGACGGGGGACTGATAGTCTCATTCTTCATGCAGTGGAACAAGATATAGCCTATGTGCAGAACAGAATCAAGGTGCTGGTTAGAAGTTGGAAAATACAGACCTAAGAAAATAATTTCAAATGGGAATTACAGACTAATGCCTAGGAGATATGAAGGAATGCAAGCAACTGACAGAAGAAAATATGTATCCAGCTACTGATGTTGTAACCAGGCACTGAGCTATATATATGGTATTTTTCTAGATATCATGTGGGCCACAAAGAATATGCAGGCAAGATGATCTAACTTGTGGTTGCCATTTTTATAACCTCAAGGTTACAGAACAAACAAAAGAAAAAGCAAACACAACAGAAGAATATTAGAAGGAAAAAGAGAAAGAGAAGGGTTATCAAGTCAAGCATCTCTGATGGCAAGCTCTCTTTCCTGCTGGGTAATCAAGGAAATGTCAAAACGCTGGAGGCAAAACCTAAAAAAAACTAGGAGCAGAAGTTACCACATCTCCCTCTGGATGAGGACAAGGTGAGGCCAGAGCACCCCCCTTCCCCACCAGCTGGTTCACCTTCCAACTTCTCCATAGCAGTCAGGTGTTACGTTTGTTTTAGGATATTGAACTTCTTGCAACTATTTGCTAACAAAAGAGTGAAATGATTTTTAACATATGGAACATTTTATCATCTACAAAGAATATTCTGTATCTGTCAGTTTGTAATCTCAAGTAAAGCACGATCAAATTCCTAGGAATGGAGAATGCAGACCAGGAATGGAGAATGCGGACCGAGGGTTTTAAGGTAGGTGTGCCAGCCTGAGATGGGCGGGGCAGGGCAGGCAGTGCCAAGGGCCAGAGGGAAAAACTGCTGAAAGCCCAATAATGAAATTTGTTCCTGAGACACCAAACAAATCTTCTGTCTGGGGAGGGACACCATCCTAAGATACTGATGGCAGGGATTTATTTATTTATTTATTTTTAAAAAGAGTAATACCAAGTGATGTGAACTGTAACAAGAGGGAAAGGAAACACCTGAGATTTCCGGCATTTCTCTCCCCAAGTCAGCATTGGCCTCTAGAGATGGGCTCTGGGGACAGAGGATGCACCAGAGGGATCCTTGCGGTCCTCAAGGGTGTTAAGGCAGGACAGAGGAGTGAGGATATTCTCCCCATTGCGGATTAGAGGTTCAAGGACTTGTTGGTTCGGGACAGATCACGCTCATCAGTGAGACTCTTGAAGCTCTGGTGTGGTAGGAAATAGTTATACAAACGTCAGTGACAGAACAGCAACGAGATGACGGACGGACCTACAGAGTCTCACTAGTGCCACTGCCAACACACTACAACGTGTATTACATCCGTTATGTAAAACCATCCTCATTTATGCAGAAACCTCCTAGGAGAAGAATTAAAATTGGTTTCCTTTTAAAAAAATATCCTAAAGCCACCTTCATAGATTGCTGCAGTGCATTTTCTTGGGGGAAGCATACACGCACACACATGCACACACGCACACACTCACACATACACCACAAGGGAAAGAGACAAACTAGAAAGGAAACTAGGCTTGCACCTCTGAATGGGGGTCTGACAGAACCTGATCGCCCTGCTTCTGTATGGCTCCTGAGCTAATAGCTGTGAAAACTAGCAAGCGGTCCGTGGTTCTTGCCCATGTTTATTGACAGCCCAAGTCTGCTGGTTGGATGAGTGTGGACTGATCCAGGATGGCTTGTGTGTGCTGCATAGACCGTTCACACTTCTCATCAGACAAGAAACCGAGCCTAGGCACACTCTTTTCCTCTAAAAAGATCCAGATCAATCCTCCAGCTCAGATTCCTTTCCTCAGCTATGTTCAGTCCACTCAAAAGCCCAATGATAGTATTCACTTCTGTGTTTATTTCTAGCCTTTCTTTTAGGTTCCTTTTTAGGATTTCCACCCTTCTGATTACATCACCCCTCTGTCTTACATGTTGTCTTTGTCTGTTGGAGCTACTAATGTATCAGTTTTAAAAATTCCCTGAGAATTCCAACACCCTTTCCATGCCTGCTCCCGAGGCTTGCTATGTCCCTTCAAAATTCTGTCGTTTGCCTTAGGTATTCCTTTCATTATTTTCTTGACTGGGGGTAGGAGGGGTGGACTGGACATACCAAGTAGAAGGAACTGCTAAAATAGGTCTTTTATGATGTGGTGGTGGGGAGGTAGACATTCTATAGTCCTGTGGTTAGACCTCAGTCTTTTAGTTAATCTATGTCCCTGGATTGTGAATTTCAGGTTTTTCCTATACATTTTGTTGGGAGCAGGGGGTATGCTATCAAGATGGCCAGCCATAGATCTGATTGGAGTATTTCCCTCCCTCCATATAGAAGGCCAGAGCTTGCTGGATGGGGGTATTTCTCTTCTCCAGGTCAGCTGGACTCTCTTGCTATTACTCAGGTAACTTAGACCCAGATTAACTAGTTTCCCTCCAGGGCATGCAGTCCTAGGAACTGAGTACTCCAGAGTAGTTCAAGGTGGTTCCTTTCCCACTCTCCTCACTGGGAACGGGGGGATCTTTTCTCCCTTCTTTTCTGGGAGCTCCTGGATGCACATCTCACAATATTGTCAGGGTCTCTCTAACGTGTGGTATCCCTAATGTGGAGTCCTCCTGTGGAGTTTTTAACTCTCAGGGCTGTCTCATTCAGTCTCCAGCAATAGGTCAATCCTGGTTCAGGTTCCCTGCACTTGGGGTCTGCTCGGGAAACCACAACACCCCATACTCACTGGTCCTTGAATCTTGGAGGCAGTGGTTTGTCATGTGTTTTCCCCGTGTTCTAGCTCCAATAAGAGGTGTTAATTTCCAGTCTGTTCACTTCATACTTTGTAGGAAGGACTGGAGGTTTCAAACCTCCTTACATACAGAGAAGGTAAAACCCGATTCCATCAACCCCTGTACAAGTTCTGTAAGCCACGCTGGTCACCATAGCTAACATGGTTTTGACACTAAGGTTTTCCAAGCCCATCTCAGAGATACAAAGAGCTGGATGTGAAGAGGGCAAGTTAAAACACCAAAAAGCCAACAGTTTTAATAGGATTCTGCTAGAGGTGCTGCTGCCTGTTTTGGCTGGGTTTCTGAACATTTGCTCCTCAGACTGTTACAAGCCTTTGGTTAATTTCAGAGTTCTGGAGAAGCTGGTTCTGACTGGTTTTAGTCTTCTAAAATCATGCTTTTTCAGAAAAGGCAATTTTTGAAGGCTCTTCCCTCAACATTTCAAAAGTGCTTCTTTTCATTAGCAGATATTTACAACCCAGATACTCCTGTCCCTCTTCCTCCTACTGGCAATAAATCAATACTTATTTATTTAATGGAAATTTCTTAAAATTAGTATTCAGGCATGGTCCTAGATCTCACCCTTTTTAGAAGTTCTTAAAATGCATTTCTGTACTTGCGAAAGGTAAAAATTAACATTTCTTAAACAACAGCAAAGTACCCCCAATAAAAAATGTCTTTCTAAAAGTAACTAAACAATTCATCACCAACTGTCTCATTTATGCTGCTTTGTAAGATAAGTAGCAAATAATCTTTACGTTTAATACCATGTATTTACTGGGCACCTACTGCATGCAAACCTCAAAATAAGTTGCAACGTATGTTAGTAGTACTCCAGATCCTGTTAGCTCATGTAGTGTTACAGGACTCGTCTGCCAAAAATAGGCGCTAACATTGGAAATTCTAAAAAATGAGGAATAAATTAGTGTTGTGAAATTTAAGTCCAACCCTTACTATGGTTATTAGTGAAGACTGAGCGAGAGCGTGTAACTGGGAGGGGCCTCAATCAGAGGAAGGTTTAGGATTCCCAGTGTCATTTCTAAAGTTAACACTGATAGAAAAGACTTATGTTTCTAATAAAGGTTATATTTGCATAAATCTCTTGACCTGCTATAGGTGGGTGCCTTTCTGTTCCTGTTGTTTTGCTAACAACACCACACGATGTTTTGGTAACTAGTAGAAGTCTTAAGACTTCCATGTTCTAAAAGCTACCCTTAATATTTTTGGCCTTTTGCATTTTCATACGTTATTGATCCCACTGCACATTTGTATGCACCGTTACAGAAACACATAGACAGAGATGCTATGATTTAATCAGATTGCTTGAATCTATAGTAGAGGAACTGAATTTAGCTGGATCAGTTGGATTCTCAAACAGATGAATCATGACCTCTACTTACTACTCTACCCAGAAATGAATCTCAGATTATTGATTTACATATAAAAGAAAAACTGTAAAATATTTAAAATATTGAAAAAAGGGATAAATACCTTCATGACTTGGTGTGAAAAATGTTAAGCACACAAACTTCTAACTCTAAATATTTTTTAACCTAATATATTGACTACATTAAAATTAAGATATTTAAAAAATTTTTTAAAAAGGCATAGAATGTAACAGATTTTTGGAAGAGGTGTATCTGACCATGAAGTATTCAGAATACTTAATACAATCCTACAAATCAAAACATAAAAACAATATTTAATGGTCAAAAGGCTTAAAGGAGTATTCTTCAGAAGATCTCCACATGACCTTGAAATATACAGAAAGGTGCTCAAATAATTTATTCATCAGGTACATGAAAAATAAAACCACAGCAGAAGAGTTAATATTTACAAGTGGGATGGACCAAGACAATCCAGTCTAAGGCACATCTCCATGTCCTGGCTTAGCAGAGAGGTCATCAATCTGCACACATCAGAGAATACAGACAGGTTTTCATCTGTGCTTATAGTCAAGTCCTCCAGTGTTGTCTTAAATTTGACTAATAATTGCATGTAGTAGTTTCCTATTTCTTTTAAGGTATATTACCCCCCCACCTTGATATCTGACCCATTACTGGATATCAGTCTAATTCAGTTTTCATGTGGAAGTTCATCTTTGAAGTGAACTATGTGCTGTAATTCCTACTCTTTGAGTAGCAGTTGACCAGAAAAATATACACTAATCTGGAGGCCATGAATTTGGGGTTAATCCTGGATCTTCTGAATTAACCACCTAACTAAAAGCATTATACAGTGAACCACAACATTTGTTGAATTATTTTTCTGTCCTTGGCACTGTGCTAAGAAATCATTTAATCCTCAGACAGACTAGGACTCTAACTTCTCATCTGAAGACACGGAGTCTAATGAATTAAGAGGTAATAGGATGCACTGATTAAGAACACGGCTTCTAGGGGTGCCTGGGTGCCTCAGTGGGTTGGTTCTGAGATCAAGCCCTGCATCAGGCTCTCTGCTCAGCGGAGAGCCTACTTCCTCCTCTCTCTCTCTCTCTCTCTCTCTCTCTCTCTCTCTGCCTGCCTCTCTGCCTGCTTGTGATCTCTGTCTGTTAAATAAAAAAAAAAGAAAAAAGAAAAAAGAAAAAAAATAAAAAGAACATGGCCTCTAGGCCAAACTCCCTGGATTTAAAACACAGCTCTCATATTTTATTGCACAATTTTGGGTAACTTAGTTAATGAACAAAACTAATGAGAGTCATACAGCTATTTCAACTATCAGGTTTTATTTGTTTAATATATGAAAAAATTAATTTTTGGTCAATCGAGTTTGTACTATTATCTTCTATAATGACCTTAGTTTTATATTAAAAACAATTATCTCCCTTTAAAATTTTTTAAGTTAAAAAATAAGTATATTTCTGTTTGTAAACTGTGTGTATTTTTACCGATATGAACTCCATAGATTAACTAAAATTCACCCATCCTCTTGATGTTGAACACAGCTTGTTTTATCAGGGATTAGGATCCAACCTATGTGCTAATGCTACTCCAGTGCTCCTTCCACTAGATCACAGACCTTACAGTTGTTCATGTGATTCAGTATAAGCTAGATCTAAGGGGGGGGAAAAAAAAAGCTGTCTTTATTTGCATCTCATTTGCTAAGACTAAAATTACCTACTTTTGTTTTTTTTTTTAACTTTTTAAAATATCCTTGCTAACAGGCACAAATCTGTGAATACACACACACACAATCATTGCTGTAGTCAGAACCAAAGGCTTCTTTAGGATTAAGATGAGAAAGAAGTTCACAGGTGGTTACAAAGCTAACTTTTTTTTTAATTTTTTATTTTTTATAAACATATATTTTTATCCCTAGGGGCAAAGCTAACTTTTTAATAGATTCCAAGTCTATAAAATAGAGCCAGTTTACATAGTAGCAATGCAATGTCAAAACTAAAATTAAAATCAGAAGCATGAGGATCAGGGCATTCAGTTAATAGGAATAAAGACTATTTTTCAATTTTAGGGGATGCTCACATCATAGTCAACTGTAATATCAACATGAAGAATTGGGAAATTTTATCCCATTTTACAAGCAAGAGCACTGAAAGTAAAGAGTTTATATAATTTAAATGAATCCTGTCCATGGCTGTAAGCATTTGGGGCTGAGAACCTATTTTTCCATTGAGCCACTATGACCAACTAGATGCCGGATTACGTGTCACAATCAGAGGGAGTTCAGACCCTGCTGGGGACACCTGGATAATGCCAGAGTAAATTTTTTAACAACTAATGAAAAGAACAGGATTACATCTTGAAAATCCTATTAAACCTTATTTCTTGCTAATAAATAAGACAGCAAAGAATATGAAAACTGGCAAGAGATTTCAACAGACAATAGAACTGAGAACTCTTGTCAGAAATCACACAATTAGCAGAAAAAAACAGAGTTGCAACAGGTTGGTTAGCTGGGGGATCTGGCTTTTTTCTTTCTTGAAAAGATAGTTTTGGGGCACCAGGTGGCTCAGTCATTAAGCATCTGCCTTTGGCTCAGGAAATGATCCCAGCGTCCTGGGCTTAAGCCCCGCATCAGGCTCCCTGCTCCATGGGAAGCCTGCTTTCTCCCTCTCCCACTCCCCCTGCTTGTGTTCCCTCTCTTGCTGTGTTTCTCTGTGTCAAATAAATAAATAAAATCTTAAAAAAAAAAAAAAAGGAAAGGAAAGAAAAGAAAAGGTAGTTTTACTTGGGCAAACCTTCACAGTATAATGAGTATAGCTCATATTGTGGCAGAACTGTAAGAATATAAAGAGGAGGTAAATAACATCTTATTAGGAGTGATTATTAACAAAGGAAATGGAAAGCATTTGGCCAATCTCAAGGCCAACCTTAACCTCATTTACAAATAAGAGAAAAAATACAACAGAGAAACCTGGGGAGGGTTAAACTGGTATATAAAAATAATTTAAAATAAAAACTGGAGGAAGGGGAACCGTCTTACACTGTTGGTGGGAATGCAAATTGGTACAGCCACTTTGGAAAACAGTGTGGGGGTTCCTCAAAAATTAAAAATAGAGCAACCCTGTGACCCAGCAATTGCACTACTGGGTATTTACCCCAAAGATACAGATGTAGTGAGAAAAAGGGGCACATGCACCCCAATGTTCATAACAGCAATGTCTACAATAGCCTAACTGTGAAAAGTGCAGAGATGCCCTTCAATGGATAAAGAAGATGTGGTCAATATACTCAATGGAATATTACTTAGCCATCAGAAAGGATGAATGCCCAACTTTTGCACCAACATAGACAGGACTGGAGGAGATTATGCTGAGTGAAATAAATCAAACAGAGAAAGTCAATTATCATATGGTTTCACTTACTTGTGAAACATAAGGAATAGCATGGAGGGCATTAGGAGGTGGAAGGGGAAAAATGAAGAGGAGAAATTGGAGAGGAAGATGAATGATGAGAGATTATGGACTATGAGAGTTTTAGAGGAGAGGGGCATCAGGGATGGGTGAGCCTGGTGATGGGTATTAAGGAGGGCATGGATTACATGTAACAGTGGGTGTTATACAGAAACAATGAATCATGGAACACTACCTCAAAAAATAATCATGTACTATATGGTGACTAACATAATAAAAAATTGAAATTACCATATCTAGAGATTACAGCTTAGAGAGTAGATACTAATTTTATAAGAGCCTTGTAACTATAATTATTCAAGGGCATCACAAATAACAGTAAGCAGAAAGTTTTACAGAAGAGAACTCCGTACAACATTAATGAAGAGATGGAAGTACAGTATAATTTGCTGTTTTATTCCTATAAAGTCCAACAGTGACAAACCACAAACTGACCTCCAGAGGCATGGATTTTAATATGTTATCAGGGAATGATGGAGGAATTGAGGACAAGCAAGGTGGTCTCCTCTGGGGTATAATTTGTGGGTCAAAAGTGATAACCTTAGTCAATGACTAACCTGCAAAGAGGTCTCATATCAAATTAGGACTAAACATAAACCTGTCATAAGTCCTGTTTAGCAGCATATACCCCAGGGTAACAGTAATTGACAGATCATTTCCAACATGGAAGCCCGTAAAAATCAACCTTTGTTAGGGACACAAAGGTTGAGAATGTTAAAGCAACTCGGTGTAGGGTGGGCTGGGCATGGGAGGACCAGGAGACTGAGTGTGTATTGTATAGCCCAATAACCAGATCGGGTAGATCTCTTTCAGATGAGAACACAGGCATGTGAGAAAACAAATGTCACAGTTCACAGTTTTGCCCAAGTGCATCAGTATGAGTCAACAAAGTAACAATAAGGACCTATGATTCCGGCACCTTCTTCCTCAGCATCAAGTACGGACATGTTACAAACAACGCAGATGAACGACTGAAGAGGAGGACCACAGAACTCAGAACAGAACATGGCTCACTTCTGTCTGGCTCCAACCCACACCTAGGCATAAATGTGATCCTAGAACAAGAGTTGTTAAGTTTCCTAAAGAGATCACCTTGTAAACCATCTTAAATCTGCAAGTTATTTAATCATTTTTAATGTTTGTTTTATTAATCACACTTGCCTGGGGACTAAGAATAGACAACAAAGAAAATTACTTCAAATGTATTTGTTTAAACAAAGTTCAAATTTCTTCTCTAGAAAGACTGTTACATTTGATCAAAGTGATTGCTCTGACATTTACTGTATTATTGGGGACTGTTTAAATGTTACATTTGGGACTGAGGTAAAAGTTCTCAATATAAAATTTGCATTCATTCAAGTTATTAGTAAGCAACATGTATCTTTAATGTCACTCTATATTATTTAGCAACAGATATGCATGATTTTAATCTGAGGGGTGATGGAAGGGAAAAAAAAAAAAAAGAAAGAAAAAAACTAAGAATTCTTCTTGCTTAGTTCTACCAGGAACTCTTTCTCCCTCACCAACCTTTCCCAAGACATTCTGCAGACTATTCCAACTATACCATGCGGAAATAAAGGAACAAAGACCACGACGTGAATGTGGATTTTATTCATCTCCAACTTTGCTTTATATCACTTGTATAGGTTAGAAAAATTCATGTGGATCTTCAGGTGTTCTCCTTAGTAAGGGCTCTCTTTTCTGCCTGCAGTTCCTTTCCTGGGTCTTTTGGATTCCTACATCCTTGGGTAACTGAGGTTTTAACTTTTTACCTGATCAGGAACTACTCCCTTTTGACTTGGTTGGCTCTGCAAACCTGTGCTTCTTGGTTACTTCTATCTATTCTATCAACTCAACTTGAGTTAGATAGGTTTCTTCAGAAATCGTCTTCCATTTCTAACCGTAGAATCTCACTCTGGCCCTGGACTTCCCATTTCTAGCTCGCCTTCCCACAGACTCCCTGGCTCACACATGGCGGCGGGGTTTCCAGAGCATGGCTTGGCAGCAGGGACAATAGAGTGACAGGGACCAGGGGACTGGCCTGTGGGGGAAGAGCAAAGGAGGAAAAAGCAACAGCAGTGCCATTGGTCAGATGAAGTCATTGGTAACTGAAGGGTACCAGACATGGTTGTATAGACAGAGGGAGTGTACAAATCTTGTCACATCACTTAAATAGGAACATGCCAACCTGTAAGGATATTGGTGAGAAATAGAGTCTGCATACATACATGCCTTGCAGGGTTAGAAGAAATAAGTGTTTGGGGGAAAGATGGACCATGCCTACATAGGCACATCATGAGCACACACACACACACACACACACACAGTGTCCAAAGCTAATAATTAGACTTAAAGAGGCAAAAGGAAAAAAAAAAAATTCCTCTGATTAGGGCAGGGGTGTTAACTGCTTTCCCTGTAGGAGCTTCTTAATGGAGGATCTATTCAAGGCTAGAAGCCTTACCACCTACTGGATGAGAGGGCCATGCAGCTTATATCTTGATGTGCATCAGGCTGACCAGGCTGAGCAAATAATAAGAATTTAGTTAAGCTAAAGATTACGTGGGAATGTTTGTATGTTCCACAAATTTTAATAGCTATATAAATGGCTTTAGTTGTAAGCATCTTGGGGGAACATGGGTTTCTAAAATGTGGGTTTCAAGTACGAGATGGTGTCTATTTCTGCATCGGGCTATTTAGTTATGGGGCTAATTAGAAAATACTATGACAAGATAACAAATACCCACAAGAAAAGACATGGACAAAGCTGAATTCCCCAACAAGGAATGCAAATTGCCAGTTGATGGCCTCTTTCTAGGCCGTCCTATCTTTCAGTTGCTCTGGGCATGAATGGGACAGAATGGATTGCTCTCAGAGGTTGAGGCAGTGCCCACATCCCCAGCAGAGTTCTGTCAGCACCAGGAGATTCAATGTGGTTTGTCTCCTCTGCCACTCCCTGCTTTCTTAAGGTATAATTTACAAATAGAGCGTCAAGATACTTAAAGTGTACAGTGTGATGATTTGATATGTATACAATAGGAAAGGATTTCCTTCACTTCATTCATTCATCCATCACCTCACAAGTAAGTTACACATGTGTAACTTACTTGGTGAGTAAGTTTAAGTTCTACTCCTGGGAAATTTGCATTACACCAACAGTGTTATCAACTATGGCTACCATGTCGTAGGTTAGCTCCTCAAACCTTATTCATTTTACAGTAGGAAGTCTGTACTCTTTAGAAACCTCTCCTTATTTCCTCCTTCCCAATCCAGATCAGAAGTTGGAAGCTGGCCAATGGCTGGCAGTGTCTTTAGACCTGAGGACAGTGGTTCCTGTCCCAGGTTCTGTCCAGTGAAAGGACTCTGGGATTACAGATGCAAACCAAGCCTTTGGCTCATTTCCAGCACAAGGCAATCCTGGACTCCAAACACCCATTCTGCTAACTAATGCTCGTCATGCCTGAGGACAATGAGACCACCTGTCACTCTCCACATGTCTTCCAAACTCAAGTCAGCTGCATTCCAGAACAGCAAATGCCCATGGTCTGCTCCTGCTGATGGCAGGCACTACTCGAATCTGGTGAAGACTGGAGTGCTGCAGATGCTTATAAAAGAGGCAAAGTAATTTATCAAATTTCACTCTCAAAATGAATGTCCTGCATTCTCTCATAAGGATGTACCATTGTTTTGTGTGTTTGTCCTTCTGTTTTCATTACAGTTTTAAAAGTACCTTTGAGGGGACCTGGGTGACTCAGTGGGTTGGGCTGCTGCCTTCAGCTCAGGTCGTGATCTCAGTGTCCTGGGATCGAGCCCCACATCGGGCTCTTTGCTCAGCAGGGAGCATACTTCTCTCTCTCTGCCTACTTGTGATCTTTCTCTGTCAAATAAATAAGTAAAATCTTAAAAAAAAAAAAAGTACTTTTGAGTAAGCACAGTGATCCTTAACAGTTGACATGGAAATTTTGTTTACAAATTATGGTATTACAAAACACATATAGACACATCTAGTTTGAAATGAATGAGAAACAAATGCTATAAACACATGTTATTTTAAAAATTCAGATCAAATTATAGAAAGTGTTGAAGATATTTGAAGGAATTGAGCAGATGTTTTAAAAACTCAAATCTCAAGACAAAAAGCAATTATAAAGAGGAAAGAACCCAGATGCCTGTCAATGGACGAATGGATAAAGCAGATATGGTCCATATATACAATGGAGTATTATGCCTCCATCAGAAAGGAATGAATACCCAACTTTTGTATCAGCATGGATGGGACTGGAGGAGGTTATGGTGAGTGAAATAAGTCAAGCAAGAGGAGAGATCACAACCTAAAGAGCATCCTACTAATTAGGGCAGTGATATGGGTATCTGAGAAGTCCATATTCAAAGAATAAAGAGAAACAAAGTAGGATGCCAAGTTATACAGTAATAAGCAACAGTCTTCATAAAGAACAAGGATTATAATGGATAAAAAAGAAAAAAATCACCAGAAGTGAACTAATTTTAGGCAACTCTTCTACACTCTCTCAATGCAAAACAAATCATATGGATACAAAAACATAAGCATATGCAGACGACAAACAACATAATGAGGTAGCTCTTTTGGACATTTTATTGAACACACAGCCCAAGATTTAGAAAAACAGCAATAGAGCAAACCAACAGAGTAAGAATAAACAATCAAGTTGCAAGCAGAATTTTTTTTTTCTATTAAAGTACACTAAGCTAATAAGTAAACATGTAGTTTCTTTGGGGAAAAATATCTATAAAATTTAAAAAATAAAAAGATGTGAAGGTTCTAAGACACCAGCAAGAACAAAGGTTAATAACTATCAATACACTGGAAATTTTACAAGACAAATTTAAGAAGACCAAAAGGAAGGAAGAGAGAAGAAAAGGAACCAAGATGAACAGTCTACTTTTCTCAGAAAATATAATTCACCAAATTGATACCAGTAGAGACAGAAATTTTAAATTCCAATTTTCTAAAAGAAATGGAATTTATCCAAGAACTATATCTTAACCCACATTCCAAAAAGGTACAGTCTCATATATTCACAGAGGAATTTCATCTTCAAAAACCAGGTAATGTTAATGCTGCTTAAAAATAAATCACAACCAGTATGGGGCACCTGGGGGGCTCAACTGGTTAAATGTCCCAACTCTTGGTTTTTGCTCAGGTCATGATCTCAAGGTCTTGGGTTTTGATAAATTACATGGAGAAGCAAAACAAGCAAACAAACAAAAAACCCTCAAACTTGTTTTGAGAAAGTATTTCAGTATAGAAGCAGGATAGTAACGTACAAAAGTCAAAATCTATCCTATATCTTAAGAAATAAAGATATTAGAAAGGAAGGAGTGATTCAATTTTTAATAGCAATAGCCAAAAAAAGGGGGGGGACTTTTAAAGTATGTCAAACGTACAGGGATTTCTATTAAAAATGATTTGAAGTGTCGAGTGATACCAAGAGAGTTCGATAAATAGGATGGCATTCAATATTTTACAGAAGACTAGAAAGGGTCAAGAAGATACTCATTCTCCCCAACTGTCTTTAATGATAATAACACCAGTATCAAGCTTTTCTATGTATGTGGTTGCTCTTGTATTTACTGTTTGCTTAAGCTAGACAGGTTAATTACAAAGTTTGTGTTGAAAAAACAATCATAAAAGGAAAAATGTTTTATAAAAGGAACAAAGAGGAGAAAGGACCGTTTCCTCTACCAGACTACATATAAGCCTTGTTAACTGAACCATTGTGGTGTGCGCACAGAGAACTATTAACCAAACAGAATAAGGAATCTGAAATAAATCTCTGCATTGAGAAATTGAGGGTATGAACACAGGTCTCTTAATACATGGTTTTAAAAACTCATTATCACTTTATAAAATAAATTTTTATTTATTCCTTAGATCATACACAAAATAAACCCCACATGGAGCCAACATACAAATATTGAAAGACAACTACTAGAAAATCATGGGTGAATTTGTGACAAATTCATTTTTGTCATCTTTATCATCTGTGAATGGGGAAAGCCTTATCTCTATGACTCAAAATTAGCTTTGTTAAAGTTTTAATTCAGCCAAAGCATTAAACCATATATTTCAATCATGATGTATCATATGGCAAGTGATATTGATGGTTGAGACTGTGAGAGTACATATACTCCTACTATTCTTTCCACTTTACCTATGGTTGAACACATTTAAAATTAAAATTAAACAGTACAATTTGATCAGATTACTCTTATGTATTAAGAATACCAAAGTAATGGGCACCTGGGTGGCTCAGTGAGTTAAATGTCTGCCTTGCGTCCTACATTGGGTTCTCTGCTCAGTAGGGAGCCTGCTTTCCCTTCTCTGCCTGCTACTCTGCCTACTTGTGATCTCTCTCTCTCTGTGTCAAATAAATAAAATCTGAGGGGAAAAAAAAAGGATATCAAAGTAATGATCATCATAGCACATATTGCTCCAATCTTAAGAAAGGAGAAGATTAGAATTAACATTTTTTTTCAGATTTATTTCAGAGAGAGAGAGAGAAGGGGAGCAGGGGGAGGAGCAGAGGGAAAGGGACAAGCACACTCTGGGCTAAGAACAGAGCCTGGCATGGGGCTCTATCCCAGGAGCCCATGATCATGACCTGAGTCAACATCAAGAGGTGCTTAACCAACTGAGCCACCCATGTGCCCCTGGAATTAACATTTCAGAGCAAGAAAAAAAGGCATTGTTATTGCAGTATGAAATCCAGGATAAAAAGAAAACACAGGATAGAGAAATTAACATTTTAGAATTTACTGGTTATTTTGGCAAATGTAATGAGGGAGTAGTAGCATTTTTAAAGACTTTTCTATCTCATAAGCATATATCAATATACTTATACTGCTATCCATTGTAATAAGTCACCTATTTCCCAAAAAATTGTTAGTTGTGAGGACCTGTTAAGATCAGCTCTCAGGAATATGGAATATAATTCTAGAATCAACCATTCACATGCAGATACTCCTCATACTAAAACAAAATTTTTAGGGCGGGGGATGGGTGGGTGGGTGTAAAATGAAAGAGAAGTAGGAGACTGGGTTTTAACTGGTCCCTCAAAGTGAGCTAAATATCTACCAGAACACTCTGAACACCCATGGAATCAGCCTGAGATGTAGGATTATACACTTCTGGATCGCCACAGGGGCAGAAGACACCAGTAGAGAGGTAAAGTGGATGGGAACAATAGCACTGATATCGGAGGATAAACAGAAGTGAGGGGAGCCACCAGAGCTGAACCATTGGAAAGTAATACCCCAATATGAAATTGCCCTGTGATTGGGGACCAGCATTAACCTAGAGTCTGGTTAAAAGCACTCAAAAAGAGCCAAAGATCTTTTTTTTTTAAAATATTTTATTTATTTATTTGACAGACAGAGATCACAGGAAGACAGAGAGGCAGACAGAGAGAGAAGAGGAAGCAGGCTCCCTGCTGAGCAGAGAGCCCGATGCGGGGCTCGATCCCAGGACCCTGGGATCATGAACTGAGCCGAAGGCAGAGGCTTTAACCCACTGAGCCACCCAGGTGCCCCAAGAGCCAAAGATCTTAAAGGGCAACTGGTGGAATTGGGTGGTCACGGGTATGGCCCTAAGCCCACAGACCCAGGACGGCCACTGCTGGGGACCACCCATGCCAGAGAAAGTCTGGCAAAGCATCCAGTCTGTGGTCCCTAATCTCCCCGCTTTCTGCTGCTTGCACCACCGCTTAGCTGGGTGCACTCCTGCCCCTGCATGAGGGAGTCTGGTGTGGGTGCCAGCCTGTGCTCTCTAGAGCTACAGCCTTTTGTGCTCTGCTTGCACCCGTGAGAGCTGGGTCTGAACCACGCTCCCCATCTGCACCCAAGAGAGCTCCATATGGGCACTACCCGGAGGTCTCTAGGACCAGCGGAGGGTCTGAATGCTCCCCACCTGCACCTGAAGGAACTCAGCGTGATCTCTGGTCCGGATCCCTTAGCAGTGACCTGTGCAACCATGAGGTCTGGGCCCCAGACAGCAGTACCAGCAACTTTTTTTTTCTTTTTTTTAAATCAAAGGACATTTAATTCAAGTAAATTTTCAAAATTTAAAACATTTCCTTTGGGCTTATTAAAAAAGTAAAAGAGAGAAACTGCCCAAGTTTGCTGGAAATTAAAATCTCTTGCCAAGAAAGGGAAAGGGGATTTAAAATCCAGCACTGCTCCAGTGACAGGGTTGGAAATATGCTCTCATGTGACCAGTGCTTTCAACATTAGGAGTGGCAGTCTTCTTCCATCCACTTGCTTAAAAATGGCAAAGAGGTGAATAACATATCTGCTAGAAATTTAGTTGAGAATACTGTAAAGCATACATAACTATGTCAAATGATGTTTAAACACACATCCATCCTATGACAGATGAGAAAAAAAAAAACAGGAGTTAAGCTGAAGCTATTTAAAACAAAATATCCTGTTTTTATACTATAGGCAAGGGTGCGTAGCATTTAATGGAGAGTGAATCGAGGTGAGTGAAAAAAATTAACATGAAGATTAAATATGAATGAAGCTGTCAAAAAAGAAGGGGAAAATTAAAGTTCCAATCATGCCTATTGGGATGTCTGAGTTTGAAAATATATAGAAATGGTGAATATAGAAATGTCAGTGTCAATGGCTTGTTTTTTCTCTTCTTTCTTCAATGTTTGCTTAATGAGGCAGAAAAGTCTGTTTAAGTTCCTAAATTGGAGCCTGAACACCTTGATTTTCTTGCTTCTTCTTTTCTGCCTCCCTGGAGAATTATCTAAATTACAGTGAGTAAAAGGGATGAAGATTCGCATTCGGAGAAAAATATCACTGAACCCCTTCCTATCACCAAAAGGCAAGGGGAAAGAGGGGCTCTGTCCCAATGTTGCTGTCTATCTGGGACAGAGGGGCAAATACTCAAAACATGTTGAGCCCCAGTTTCTTTATCTTTAAGACGGAGATATTAGTGGTATGAACCTATATGCCAAAGCCAATGTTGCATAAAATAATTAGGCACACAGACAGGTGAACCTGCACTAAAACATCTGGGATAAATCACATTCTTGTGATTTCCTTTATATAAAAGTTGTTTGGGGTTTCAGGAAAATGTGGTGAGAAATAAAACATGCTTCATCAAGCTCTACCAAAACTAATTAAGTACAAAAAATATGTAAAAATTCCAGAGACTTTATAAATGGAGACATTGTGTGCTTGTAAATGCAGGATGTGAGAAAGGGGCTGGAAAACGCAGAATCTGGTACAAATCTCTATGTGAGGCTTCAAGGTTCTTTGACCTAGGCCAAGCTACACAACCAACCCCTTCCACCCTGAGATCAGAATGAAGCTGTTCCTTGGAAAAATGAAACCAAAGAATAACCAGAGTGTTACCAGATGCAGAGGAAGGCACCTACCAAAACCCAGAGCGCTTTGTTTTGTTTTTTATAGGTTTTATTTATTTATTTGACAGACACAGCAAGACAGGGAACACAAACGAGGGGGAGTGGGAGAGAGAAGCAGGCTTCCCACCCAGCAAGGAGCCCAGCGCAGGACTCAATGCCAGGACCCTGGGATCATAACCTGAGCCAAAGGCAAATGCTTAAGGACTGAGCCATCCAGGTGCCCCAGAAACCAGCATTTTAACTGACATTTTTCTATCAATCAGCCAGACACCAAACACTTCTGTTCCATGCCACCTGGGATACTGGAGGTCGGACCTCACTTGCAAACACAGATGAATACAGGTGAACACAGGTTCACCTGCAAACATAAATTAGAGCATCCACTCTGCCTGGGGCCTGCCAGAATGTGACTAGTCCTACATGTAGAGTTCACCTTCACTTTTTCATTCTCCATAGTGCAAAGGAACTAATGAGGGTCACCAGATACTTGACAAGACCTTCAACACAGGAGAGACACAAAGCCACGCCAATAAGAAGAGACTAAGTCCTAGAGAAAACGCCCTGTCCAAGAATGAGAGTAGCATGCTCTCTATACACACAAGTATACAATTATGTGTATATACACATACTTAACATTCTCTTAGACAAAAATGACTCCAAAAAACAAGATATTATAAAAATAAGACATTCACAGAAGTGTTCTGAAATTTAAAAAAAAAAAAAATTAAAATTAAATTGAAGGGTTAAAAGAGCAAGTCAAAGGGAATTTCCCAAAATGTAGAATAGAGAAAAAAGGGGGAACAGGGATAAAGGTCATCAAGGCAGAGATAAAAGACCCAATGAACATGATTTCCAGAAGGCAACAGATGGCCTTAGTGGCCCCAATTCTCCCGAGTACTCTCCATGCACACACACTGTGGGCAGAGGGTACTTCTCTGCCGATGTGACCTGAGTAGCAAGGACAGTGTACACGTGGGGACCACACTGAGAGGCCACTAATCAGAGGGTCACAGGGGCGGAGTTGCCCCAGCAGACTACCAGACCTTCAGGGAGTGTGTGGCCATGGCTGCCATGAGAAAGCGGAGGTGAGGAGTGGGAGCTGTTGTGCACTCTGGAAGCTTCTAAGTTTTGAGGAGGTCATTTATGTGGCACCTGATGACAGAGCTACAGAGCTAATAAATGAAATTCATCAAGTTATCAAAGAAAGAATGAAGTTCTTCTGCAACTGTAGATGTCATATTGCAGTTTGAAAGCCATCAGAAAGTATCCAACACAAGGAGTAATACTGATTGCAACAGATATAAATCACATGACACAAGTATAGGAACAAAATGGATAAGAAACCACCACACAAGTTGTAAGGACTTTGGTAAGGGTAAGATTAGTAATATCCTTCATACAATGCATACAAGTCAGACATCATGAACTATTAAACTTACAGAGAGCAACAAGCACCTCGGAGACAACGGGAGAAGGACTCCAGAATAAGGGAAATTTATCTTTACCTGAGAATTCCATATCAAGCCACTCTGTAGTCAGGGGTAGATGGAGAATGAAGAGAAGCCAGATCGCTATGAGCTCAGAATGCCTAATTCTCAAACGTGCTTCCTCAGGCAACTCCTAGAGGCTGTCTCCACCAAAGGAGGGGAAAAGATTTGCGAGACGGATAACATGAAGTACTGGGTCTCTAGGAAGTCTCTAGAAAACTTAGTGAGTGACTGGATCCCAAGAGGACCAACACAAGACAGGTTTCAGATGAAGAAGAGAAGGGACTGGAGAGTTTCAGAATGACATGAGTCCTTGCAAACCAAACCAAATGACATAGTCTCCATTTGTTTCTTCCAACTCCATACTTACAGAGAGTTGTGAAATAAAAGAAAAATCACATGGAGGAGAGAGTGATGTTTATGAAGTTAGAATATTACAAATCAAATGCCCATGGTGTTAAAAGTGCAGGAGCTGGGATGAAGGAAAGGGTGCCGGGAAAGTCTGTACAGAGACGTTCCAGTGTAAGCAGACCACATCGATTTTTCATAGGAGGACATCTATAAGAAACAACTAACATGGGGAAACTCAAGAAAGAGATGCAGACAAAAGCTTTCAGGAAAAGCCAAATACAATTCATTAACCCTGAGTCATAGGAGTAATTCTGGGGACGGACCAGACAGTGGGCATTTTCATCATGAGTTTTGTGTAGTATTTCACATTTGAACCTGTTACATACTATGCGAGAAAAATGTCTTAAAGTCAATGGCCTAAAATAAACTAGAGAGTTTTTGCTAAAGAAAAGGAAACACAGGGACCTGGCTAAGGTTGTCCTGCTATCGTCAGTTGTTGGGAATCAAACACATGGGGCTGCCTTTTCTGTAAGAATAAGACAAAAAAATTACAAAGTCATATTCTCCTGTAGGTTAATAGTACCCTTCATAGTAAATTGCTCACCTATATACAATGAATCAAGATTTACCTATTTCCAAATAGCCAACTTGTTGTTAAAAATACTTTTTTTTCTTGAATGTCCAGTGAGGATAAGTTATAGGACTAGTCTGTTCCAACAAAACAACCCTCTAGAAAGGAATGAAGTCCACCAATATTTACAATAAAAAATTGTTTCTAGTGGATAACTTGAGAATGTTAGGCTAACATTTTGAAGTTTAGAACTTACGATTTGTTATTACTAACAGAATTTGAATGTGAAAAGGACAATGATTATTTCTACAAACTTGTTTATATGCAGAGTTGGGTTCTGTCTGATGCAAATCTGTCAAACATTATTGCTTATGTAATCAATATTCCTAATATCCAAAATATATTTCTGAATGTCCCACAGCAGCCAGGAAATATATAATTAGCAACATATTCAGACTTATGTACTGAGGAGACTGAAATTAGGAATTCAAAGCAATCCTTTAATTGGTCACTCTAGTTAGGAAGGTACTCTATTCAGGACTAGTGAGTCGAAATTAAACAGAATGGTCAGTCCTTTCAGTTATTTTGATTTTATAATATTATGCAATCACATTCTAAATCTTACACTTTCTATCTCCTCAATGTGTACCAATAGATATGCTTAATGTGATGTTTACCATCACTTATTCCTTGTATTGATAGACCCTGGGTAAGAATTTACACTAAAGATCACCTTTAGAAGTGAACAGAAATTCTAAATGGTTTTAAAATGCCCAGAAAATCTCAAGAACATTACTAATCATTTCATTTCAGTTGCAAAAACTTTTCAATTCAAAGATCTACCTACTTCCTATTATCTCAATGTTTCAGGGCCTCAGAATTCTCTGTATTATTTTGTACCGTGTTGGAGGCATCAACAAAAAAATGCTGATTCTCCAGTACTCCAGGAATCAAGGCAGTTCTCAGAGTTCAACATGTTAAATCATAGGAAACTACTGACAATAAGCAATAAAATCTAAAGTGCATACCTACAGCGCAGTGTCTACCTACCTCTACTGAAGGTATTAGACTGACTGTTTAAAATGAGATTTAAAGTTATGGTAGTTGAGGAGATATATTCAAAATAACAGAGGAATGCAACTTTTAAAGAAATAAAACTAAAATTGGATATAAACTTGGACATGAAAAGGCAGAAAGCTCCAGTAAAAGTATCTGTACATCACAGAATATAATAGGAATAATAAGATTTTTAAGGGCTTCCATATTAATTTTAAGGGCCTCAGAAACCTCTTAGGATTATCTGCACATCTTTTAATTATTCTTGATGGCAATATTTTATGTCTTCTAGCTTTCTCAATTTAAGAAAAGGTGAACCCAACAACCCTCCATTCACAAATTGTCTCTCCCCCATTTCTTTTTTTTTTTCTAGATTTTTTAAATTAACATATAATGTATTATTAGCCCCAGGGGTACAGGTCTGTGAATCACCAGGTCTATGCACTTCACAGCTCTCACCATAGCACATACCCTCCCCAATGTCCATGACCCCACCACCCTCTCCCTACCCCCCTCCCCCCAGCAGCCCTCAGTTTGCTTTGTGAGATTAAGAGTCTCTTATGCTTTGTCTCCCTCCTGATCCCATCTTGCTTCATTTATTCTTTTCCTACCCCCAAACCCCCCACGTTGCATCTCCACTTCCTCATATCAGGGAGATCATATGATAGTTGTCTTTCTCGGATTGACTTATTTTGCTAAGCATAATACCCTCTAATTCTCTCCAAAACTTTTAAAGGAATATTTGTCACTCCAAACCCCAATATATTAATGAGAGCTTGATAGCATCACTAGATTAATAAATTTTCCAAGCAGAGGTATTTCTGGGAACTCATGGAAGATCTAAACAAATAAAAAGACACCCATGGCCCAGACTTGGCTTAAAATACTCTGCTCACCCCCATTCTAACATTTGCTTATCATGTAGAATGTGTATCTATGCCATTTAGGGAACTACAGGAAAAAACAACAATGCTCCATAATAGCAAGCTAAGTGCATAATGTAGATAATGCCACTGCATGGAATCTGGAAAATCTAATTGAGCTTCCAGAGGTCAAGAAAGTTCATCTCCCTGCAGGAATGAGACGATCTGGGAAAGAATGGACAGCTCCACTCAAGGCAATCATAAAATATAATTATTTTTCAGGTCATTTATGCATGGGGAAAAGGTTATCCTATTCTCAAATAGTCTGAAGGAATAAAAAAGGGTCAGTGATGAGAGACACTGTCATTTTGGATAGGAGATTAGTCAATCTGAGGAGAGGGTTGGAGACAGCAAGTGGAACCAACTCAGAATATGCCTGCAGGGAGTGGGGGCAGCTCTGAACCCATCAGGAGGCACCTACAAGCTGATCATGCCATCAAGCCCTCTCCAGCATCTACCAATAGAGCCAAATGACAAGTCCCTGAAAACTAAATAAAAGTAACCAAAGATATTAAATGTTCCGAGATTGTCTTCTCAAACTGGTCAGCTATTGAGATTCACTTGGAATTTCCACTCATTAGTTACTACTGTACAGACAAGAGTCTTGATGGATCCATTAAGAGAAGGTTACACTCTCCACTTGAAGGTTTTCTTGGTCAAAGGTAGATATTTCCCTGGCTATTTGCCAAGGGGGGGGGGCTTTCCCAGGGGCCCTGTTCTTGTCTCGCATAAACTCCTATAGAGTTCGCTGACACGAAGAACAGATGGGTTCCCACTAACTGACCAGTCAATCGCACACTTGCCCCCAGTCCCTGGGCACATACCTGCTCTTGCCAAGCTCCCAAAGCTCACAAAATTAAAAAAATAAATAAATAAAATAAAAATAAGAAATAAACTCACTTAAAGAACTGGGTAGATGGAAGGAGCAGCAGCTCCATGTATCTGGTATTCTCCACAGCCACCTCTAACACAGACCCTGACAAAGGCTCCATCCAATGGGCCCATTGGTCAGAAGGCCACACAACGGACGCCTGAATTTCAGAATCCAGAGCCCACGTGCTCTTCATTAGATGACCCTGCCCTGCCCTAAACCTTGCTCCACCTCCCCCCATCTCTAAGGAAAGAAAGGCTCATGTGTTCGTGCCGTGGGGTGCTCAGATCTGACCACACGCTGTCAGAGTGGACTCCTTGACCAACACATGAACCGCAGACAGTCCCCTCAATGATCTAACATCAACCTAAGTATCTTGGTCCAGAAATCTGTGTGACCAAGAAAACTTCTATTATTTCTAACTCTGCTGGCTATGGGAAAAGTCAAACAGAAAGCTATATGTGTTCATAGGTATCTATGTAGCTACATTTAATTAATGATTATTCCAAGATTTCTAAACATTTGGAATTATACAGCTTTATCTGTATTTCCCCAGATAGGTCCCTATGCTCTATTGTCCATAGAGGCTAGCTACCCCAACACATTCCTAGATATCTAAGAAGGAGGTGACATTTGTAAAGTTATATGGGCTATGAGAAAATGTATTAAATATTAATATAACTGCATAGTTCTTCAGTATCTTAAGCATTTCACATTACAGATAAAGAGATAATTCTTTGTCTTTCCATTACTGCATACTCTAGCATAAGAGGTAACTTTCTGATTTACAGATACATTCAAGGATGTCCTTGAAAGAGGGTAAGTTCTGAGAAATGATTACATGCCTACTTCAAATACTATGAAACTGCATTTTATGAGTGTCGCTTAAAACCCAAAGACTGGAGCATAACTCACATTGTGATGGGTGGCCTGTGAAGTAAACCTAATTATCCACATGTTTGGCTTGCATGTCATCTTGACCCACAGCCAGAAACTAATGCAGGGAAATGCAACAATAACAGGACCCTGGAGGGCAGATGAAGGCCAAGGTCGGAGTGGCTGTCACATTCTGAACTTGACAAGGAGGTCTGCTCTAATACCCAGATATGCTCCAAATTTGTTAAAGGAACCTCGATTCCAGTTGCCTTCCTCCACCTGACACTGAGCCCACAACTGAGTGAATAATTCAACCTTGTGTTGAGAAACTAATTGAGATGCACTTTACATATCAATGGTCTGTCCCTTTGTTATAGAACCCAGAATCTGAAATACTGCATTCAAAATTTTCTTATTTCAGTCCTTAGAGTTTGAGACACAAATACTAGCTTTAAAAAACAAACAAGACACCGCCCCATCTTAATGTATTTAGAGCCATGTGCGAAGATGACGCTATCAAGAAGGGCAGCAGTGACAAGCCCTAGGAGAAGGGGATCCTCATCCTCCTCATACGACCAACTGTACCCCCACTACAAAGAGTATGCATTATTTAAATGCTAAATGCATTGTAGGATTCACATGTAAGGGTCCTTGGAACAGAGTAAAGTTAGGCAATGGGCAGGGACTTCAAGAGATTAAAACCATCTATGTTCTTTTCTATATAGTGTGATCCAAGAAACTATAGAAATACAGATAAATACCTCTGCCCATTCCCATTTCCACAACAGACGCTTTCTCCAAAAGTGGTTTACAGGTTAAAGCAGCTAATGTGTTATCACATAAGCAGGATTTAGCACCATGCCTTCCATCTGCCTTTCCAGTCTCTGCGTTGTGTTAAGAGGAGTGTTGGGACAGCTCCCGTGAAAACAGGAGCTTATCAGCCCACAGAGGAGTGGGGTAGATGCCCTCTCAATGCCAAATTTTTATTTGAAATGGAAACAGGAAAGGATTTCCTGGAGACAGTGGAGCCGACAGGACATGTGAACTTCTACAAGAGAAAGTCTTTATGTACGTTTAGGAGAAAAGCAGCTGGCCCAGGCTGAGTCTTGCCCAAAGTTTCTGCAAACTCTAAGTGTGGGTGGAGAGGGCATGAAGGAGCTGCCCAGGTAGGATAGACGGAAAGTGCAAATGGACTGGCAAAATGCTGCTTTCTCCAGTCCCAGGCTCCACCGAAGGCAGGTACATCCCCAGCCATTGACCAGCACCTCCCTACTCACCACAGCTGCTGTTGCCAGCCTTGTGCAGGCAGCCATGAGAATGTGCCCAGCTGAGAGGACTTGTGAAATGTCCTTTTGGGGGTGAAGCCAGGTCACTGGAGATGCTCAGGAGCTGGGGGAGGTGTGTATGGAGAGCAGAAAGGCTTGGCCCTGTCCAGCCTGTAGGAGGTGTCTGCTGTGATCCTCGGAATACAGCAGCAGGAAGGGTTCCGGACAAGGCACCGTCATTTAGTTGACAGCCAACCCCCCAGCAGAAATGTCCATCATAGTCCCCGGCAAAGAAACTTAAGAGGGAGAGGATCTCAGTTATAGGCCCCAACAGGAAAAGATGGACATTGCATCTCCTATAAGAAGCTACTACCCTTCCATCTCAGCCAAGCAGAGACCATCGCCACCATGAACTCTTGCTCTTCTCCAAGGGCCTTTCATTCAGAACCACTACCCCCAGGAGGGGGTAGCCCCCTGGAGGAGGCTTTCCTCCTCCAGAAAATAATGTTCTTTTGTTTGCTGGACTTGCCTCCGTTTGCCGTGAATTGCAGGTCTCAAGTTGCAGTTCTCAGATATTACAAAATAAACTCTTATTTAACTAAAAAAAAAAGAGAAAAGATACTGAATAGGAGGCCACTTTTACCATGAAATACACTCAAAGCCAATCTCCTTACTGAAGCTGTAGAGCTACTTCAAGTCTTCATTCCTACCTCTTCTCTCCCTTTGGGCACTTCCTGGCCTACCTGCTTTTACTGAAGCCTGCTTTTTCCATATACAGACTTATTACTTGTTCCTAGTTGGGGTGAAGGGGAGAGGGTCAACTGATCATTAGATTTTTTCTTCACCCCCATTTCCCCTGGTGTTGACGCTTTCTCTGGACAGTGAGGCCTTAGCTCCTGGCTGGGGTGGCGTGGCACTGGCTGCCAGCGGCAAGTGAACATCCCCCGGCCGCAGCTCTGAGCCACCTTCTCACTCTCCTCCCTCTGCACTTCCAGCCATGCATCCATCAGGCTCACACCTGCATTACATGGAGTTTCACCTCCCCCCACCCCCACCACTTGGCAGTATAAATGAGGACTCAGAATTGCAGATTTATGGTGCACAGCTTGAGGTTTTTGACAAACATACACTTTGTGGAATGATCCCTGCAAGCTGCCCTGTGTGTGTGGAGTGGGGGATGGGGGTGGGGGGAACAACACTGAGTGTGTCCCAGCTCAGCACATTTCAAGTGTAAGACGCAGTATTTTGAACTCTGTAATCCTGCCGTGCTTTGCATCCCCAGAACTTACCCTGCATCAATGAAACGTTGTACCCTTCCACGTGCACCTCCCCGTTTCCACCCCTACCACCCCACTTGCTGGATCTAGTTTAGATTCCACATGTGAGATCATGCAATGGTTGTTTTCTGTGTCTGGCTCTTTTCACTGAACATAGTATCTTTCAGCTTCATCCATGCTGTCATATGTGGCAAGACTTCCTTCTTAAGGCTGAGTAATATTCCATTCTATGTATGTGCATACCTTCTATGCATACACATGTGCATACATTTTAGGTATTACATTTTATCCATTCATCAATGGACAAACATTTAGATTGTTTCCTTAGATAGGCTACTGTGAATAATGCTGCAATAAAGGTCATTGTGCAGAGAGCTCAGATACTCATTTCATTTCCTTTGGATTAATACCCAGAAAGGATATTGCTGGATCACAACATTCTTTATTTTTTTAAGATTTTATTTTTAAAGATTTTATTTACTTATTTGATAGAGAGAGATAAAACAAGAGGAGGAACACAAGCAGGGAGAGTGGGAGAGGGAGAAGCAGACTCCCAGCCACTCGTGGAGCCTAACACAGAGCTCCATCCCAGGACCCTGGGATCACAACCTGAGCCAAAGGCAGACACTTAACAACTGAGCCACCCGGGAACCCCTGTTCTTTAATTTTTTGATGATCATTGTTTTCTATAATGTGTGTATATTTTCTGTACATCTTAAAAGATGATTTGTCGCTAGTAGCTCACTGAGCTCCTATCATATATGGGCAATTAAAGAGGGTCAAACTACACTAGCTGTACTTTATACCTTTCCCAGAATAGAATCCCATATATCAACAGCAAGAAAAAAAATTGTTTTCACTAAGTGAGAATTATTTTTATTTGGTTTGGTTCTTTAGTATAAATGGGATACACATAGAATAAAGGCCAAAGAGAACCTTCTGTCTCCTTCCACATAATAGTGTACAGGTAGATATAGGTGTGAGTGTGTGTGTGTGTGTGTGTCTCTGTGTGTGTATGTGTGTGTTTTAAATGATATTGATCAGAGCACAGAAAGGTAATATGGATATTTATATTTATGAGGATATGGTTCATTCAATATTCAAAATGACTGATGCATTGATAATCTAAAGCTAAAAGGTACATTTAAGTCCACATGTGTTATTTAAAGGAAATTTTCAGAGCACATGCAAAACAGTTTAGCGCAATTAAAAACTGCTTAGCACAGTTTCTTCCCTGTCTAATCAGCTTGAATATTGCTGCATCAGCTCCTAAAAACTTAGGAAATGCAATAAATATTCAACTTTTATCCCCAATTTAAATAGTTTCATTTTCTAGCAACTGACAAAGGCAAAACCATACTGGAAATCAAATTATTCTTTTAAGTGGTCAGTGATATTTTCATCTGTTTTAAAAGTTTAGCTTGATAATTTAATTATGTATACATATACCATAGTGACAAATAAATATAAATGATGCTGAAATTCAACTCATGAAGTCTGGCAAAGTTTTTTCTTTTCTGAATTTAATAGTGGAATTTATGACACATATATAATCTCCTAATATTGGTAGCTATATATAATATGGATATTACATATGCATATATGTGTGCTTGTGTGTGTACACACATATATACACACTCAGCTTTTTATACACATAGATATATATACAAATATACATACAGCATCTCCTATGCTTTGAACAGTGCTTTCAGAGAGTGCCAATGTTTTGCCCTGTATTTTCAATCAATGCTGAACATGAATGAGGAAATATGAATTGGCCTATTGGATAATAGGCTATTTTCTATGTTTAGCATTCTAGCTAGACACAAACTCATTCACTTTTAATGACTCATTTGTCATCAACAACCTCAATCTATGGGGGTCTTGGTAAGACTCAAATATAACTATCTTGTGAAACATGGAGCCAGACATTATCAATTACTGACAGTTCACTAATTCAAATGTGAATTATCCATAGGAGATAAAACAACTGTATATTCAGACTATATTTATCCCTAAGCTTACTTTAGGCTTACTATTAAATTTCTGCTACGCCATGCAAATTCTATACCTCAGAGTCAAAAAATGGGCAGAAGACATGATCAGAGTCTCAATATACTAAGGAAAATGGTATGATATTATAAGATCAACATTTAGCATATACTGAAATCACATCATCAATATAATACTAAAATCATTATCAGCTATTACACAGCTTTAACAAAACCAATAATACATTCTTCATTGCTACAACTGAAGAAAAGTAAATCAGTACTTTTGCTTACTTTCTATTCAGTATCAACAGAACCATAACATTCATTCAAATTCAAACTCATACAACTTTGTATACCTCTTTTTCAGGGACATTTATCTATATTAAAACTGTAATTATTATAATGGCCTACCAATTCCAAATTAATCAGTGAATATATTTCTATATAAAGTGCTCTGCAAAAATCACACAATACAAATTATCAATATGGGGCCCCTTTTAAGAACTCTGGGCTATCTGTTATATAAGACAAAATACTAAATTCTACATATGGTATGAGGCTTTCTGTATAAACAAAAATATCCTAGTGTATGCATGTACATGTGCATACATACATGTATTTTATTTGTACATGTATTTTGAAATAAAACAGGAAAATATTAATAATAATTACCTATGGAGAAGCACTAGAAAGGTAAGCAGCAGAAAGTTAACCTTGTCTGTCCATATGGTTTGAATTTTAACTATATTTTATATTTTAATGGTTAAAATAGATGGACAATATTCTGATCACTTGTTTCCTTCATACTCTGTTTCAAAAGGTTTATGAGTAATGGTTTTAAATTCCACAACTTGGGGTGCCTGGTGGCTCAGTCAGTGAAGCATCTGCCTTCGGCTAAGGTGATGGTCCCAGAGTTCTGGAATTGAGCCCCATTTGGGGAATCTGCTTCTCCCTTTCCTTCTGCTCCTGCTTAATGAACTGAATCACCCACGCTGCCCATAAGAGCATATTTCAGAGGAAAATAGATCTGAAATTGTCATTTACTTGAATTAGGTATCAGGAAATTTAAGTATGCCTAGGCAAAGCCCAGTATGACAACTTCTGACCACAATTTGCTCTAAACTCATACTCAGGTTTTATAGAAAAAACTGAAACCACTGGTGATAATGCTATCAAGTCTGATTCTATTAACATTTCACCTTGTCAAAGTCCTGAGTAGTAAATTGGTAATTAGTGTGTATGGCTTTGTCATTCTGGCTGAGTAAAAATACCAGAATACCACTCTGGCTGAGAGGAACACAGCCATGCTACTGAGCTTAAGTGAAATTCTGGAAAAGACCAAAATAAATAAATAAATAAATAAATAAAGTGGGGAAAAGTTTCTGTGGACATTGGGAAGAATATGTGCTGTGATGAGTGCTGTGAATTGTTTAAGACTAATTAATCACAGACCCATACCCCTGAAGCTAAAAATATATTACATGTTAATAAAAAATAATCTTTAATAAACTAAAGAGACACATAATATAAAAAAAGAGGAGACCAAAATCCAGAATCCCAGGACATACGATGTGATACGAAAACACCGCGAGGCAAATCATACACCGCAGTACAAAGACGGAGAGGGCTTGGGTGGGAAAACCCACACTTGAATATCCTATGAAAAGCAGAACTCATCCATATAATTAGACTTCTTCCCTTTGGACAATTTGAGATTTTAAAATAAACTAGCAATAATGATCTCTTGCTTGGTGCTAGTCAAAGCAAGCAACTAAAATCAGTCACCAGAGTGGCTGGTGCTCTCTGCATTAACGTGCAATGTGACATCAACAGTATTGCACAAGGTTCATCATTGGCATGTGTTCCCAAACATGCACTCTCCGTGCATCCACATGTGATCCAGGAGGCAGAGAGCACCCCTCGCTAGGAGACAGCTATCAGACAAAAGGCACGGAGCTTCTAGAATTAAAATCTTCTGCTTAATGTTCCCTGCAGTATGCTCCAGTCCCCAAGAAGGGGACCGTATAAACCAAAGGGGTTTCATTATGGTTCTTACAGAGAGAGTCAAACTCCATGCTAGACTTCACATGCTAAGTCACACCAGCCATCCTCTCTCATTCCCTTTCTAGAAAATCACTATACCTACAAGTCAAATGTGACATTTGTCCCTAAATTCAATCTACTGCTCTGTACCATTGCCATATCTAATCGTGTTCATGACACCAGCATCACCTAATTTAGGCAAAAATCTGGGGCTTACCAAGGGAATATTTTCACTAAAATAGAATTTCTTAGATCTACAAGATTGAAACTTTTTTTTTTCAGTAATAGCAGTGATGATAACAATGCAGGCATTATTCAATGTGTGACTATAATTTAAGAGAGGAGAAAAATGAAAGCTTACTAGCTTGAAGTCACTGTTTTTGTAAGAGGCATGAACTTGAACTTAAGACCTACTGCCTTTAATGATAGGGTGCTTCTTGAACCTGGTTAAGTACTTTGCACCCTTTGTGGACCAGGGTTAGTTAGTGTCTATTTCACAACTGGACAAATCAGTCAAGCACACTGGCTATCAGTTAAGAAAGCAACTTACTCAAACCTACAAACTGTTTTTTATTGATTTGATCAACACTTCAATTGTCTACTTAATCACAGGAAACCATAATTTGACACAAAGTCATAAAACCTCAGCATACTAGCATTTCCCACCCCCAGCATGAAACCTCTACAATTTTGTCACTTCCAACAGCTACGGATGAAAACCATGTCACCTTCCAGACCATTCATCATTTCATTTCTGAAAGAGTACTTAGGAGAGCTCCCGATTTCAAAACAACTTTGGTTCTTATGAAAAATCTTGGTTAATGGAAGCTTTCCCAAAACGATTTAAAAGTTCTACATGGATTTTATGTACTCTAAAATTTGAGAATTTCCACTCATCAATTGAAAGATCTCCTAATGTTAAAATGTGCTTCCATGTGGCATGGTCTTCTGTGGAAAAATATTAGTAATAATTAATTAATTAAAAAGAAAATACAGTGTGTGAATTTTATATATTCCTTGGGCTAAAACATTCATTTTTTCCAATGACTTATATCCCCTGAACACATTCTGCAAGGACTATGAACTTTACTTAAAAACAGGGAAGAGTGCAGGAATTCTCAAACCTGAGTATGTGTCAGAATCATGGCAGTGGGGCCTAGGGAGGGAGGGAGGGGCGTTTGCTAAAGATGGCTGCCCACCCCCACCAGAATCTGACTGCTTGGGGTAGATGCGGAGAGGACAGTGTTTATGTTTCCAGTAATTTCCCAATACTACTGAAGCTAATCTGGGGAGGAAACCTCAAGGACCACTGGGACTGGATCAGGAAGAATTAAGAACTCCCCCTACTGTTTCAGTCTGTCCTCCAATAAATGGGAACAGACAGGGTCCCCCCATGAGGACCATGTAGGGCTGCAACCAACTCAGCTCCAAGTGTTAACTCATGGGCCACGTTCAACCCACAGGGTCTCCAAATTATGACCTGTCGATTTTATATGTTTATATATTTATAAAAATATGTTTATATTTTTCAGTTGATGTTTTGAGTGCTTGATACTTGACTTCCTTGTTTTGTGCTTATTTTAACTCAAATGCTGTTTTTTTTCTCTTTCCATATGTAGATTTTACTTCACTTTGCTAGAGTTCACCCATCAGTTGATACCTTTCCAGCTATTTATAGCAACAGATCCCATCACATCACTTCTTAGCTACATCTCCTAGATTTTTCTCTTCAGAATTCAGTTGACTTTATTACATATTGACAACTTCATTATAGTTGGGTCTTTGCCAAAGCAGTCTGCCGGTGTTTACCAAATATGTTAACACATTTTTGAGCAACACAGGTTTAAAGGGCCTAGACCCACTTATACACGGACTTTCTGTAAATACAGTATAGCACTATAAATGTATTATTTTCTCAACATTCTTTTCTCCAGTTTATAGAATATAGAATATACTAAATATACCAAATATGTGTTATTCACCTGTTTATTTTATTAGTAAGGCTTCTGGTCAATAGTAGGCTACTACAGGTTAAGTATATTTTTGGCGGAGGCGGGGGGAGTCAAAAAAGTTCATGCAGATTTTCAGCTGCACCAGGTTTGGGGCCCTTAACCTGCAGGTTGTTCTAAGGTTAACTGTAATTGATCATGTGCCCAAAATATTTGGTGCGATCTCTCCTATCCAGCCTAAAATGGATTCTAGTCACACATGTGTAAAATTAAGAATTAAGTCCAATAATTGCAAAAATACAGCCATGAGTATATGGAACTGACCCACATAGAACCCAGTAATCCCTCTTGAATTAATTTCAGTTTTCCAGTTTCAGTGAAGGAGCATTATTTTAAAATATCCATCCCGGTCCCCTTATATTCTTGACACTTTCAAAGCATTCCAGCGTCAAATATTTGAGCCAAATGTTATGGTCTTTATCTCATTTATTTACCCTTTGTAACCCAGCTGATCTTCCAGTAAATTTGGGTTATACACTTGACTCTTTGAATATCCAATATTTTACAGGCAAACAGGTAGCCAATACTTTATTCTGTGAAGTCAAACATTTTTTTTCAAGGTATGGGGGCAGAGGCAAAATTATCTATTTAGCTTGTGATTATATTTTGCATTCAGTTAGCATAGGCTTTCTTGCTTTGAGGCCATTGAAATCCTACACTAGATGGTCAAATGAAGGGAAAACTGAAAGTTGCAAAATAGAGAAGCCAGCAGGTCAAACAGTTTGTATCAAATGGATATTGAATTTCATGGTGTTTAACAGAAATCTAATGACACTTAACAAAATGGGTATTTATTTATTCACTAAAGAGGCTTGAAAATAAGAATTACAGCTATAATAGTTCAATGTCCCAAATGCCCTCAGTCTCTACATCAGAGTTCTCCAATCACACAGCTGCTTCATAGGAAGAAAGCATCTGTCCCACCCACAGGCGTCTACTGCTAGGCAGGAACACCATCGAGAGGAGTTACTTTTCTGTCTTGATTTCCCGGGATCCACTGAGAACCCTTGCTTGGGTTTTGGGGACAAGCTTCTGTTATCTATATACCCTGCAACACCAATGAAGGGCCAAAAAGTGGATTGAAAGAAATGTATTTCATCCCCAGATGAAATCCATGTCCCACCATTGAGAAAGGAAGAGAAATTAAATGGCTAAAGAGCCACATTTGCCGCACGATTCATGTACACTATCAGGGATAAACTCAAGTTTGATAGTCTAAGCTCTCCTCTATTTGGAGTCCTCCTCCTCCTCTTTAAGTAAAGGACAATAAAGTTATGGAAAGAAATTTGGATAGGAAAATACTTGAGAAAAGAAACCGTAATATTACAAGTTAAAAACACAAATAATGTGATCACATGGGACATCTCAAGACTTGGAATAGGCCCACAGGAACTCTCTGGAGGCATCAAACAACCGTGTCCACGCTTCCCTTTGCCAGCTGCCTCTATTTCTAGATTTTACACAAAGAGAATGAGAAAGTACATGTGCATGCAGGGGGAGGGGCCGAGGGAGAATCCTGAAGCAGACTCCCTGCTGAGCATGGGGCCCCACATGGGTCTCAATCTCATGATCCTGAGATTACAACCTGAGCCAAAACCAAGTCAGCCACTTAACTGACAGAGCTCCCCAGGCACTCCACTGGCTACATTTATTAAAACCACCTAGGTCATGGCACCCAGTTGTAAAGCAGATAAAATAACAGAACAATTTTCGAGGGCTAAGTGGTCCTGGTTATTAAGCTGAAGCACAGATGGCTTTTGTGACTTGCTGTTTACCATTATTCTGATACAAACGTTATTTCTACACGTTGAATATCAACTATTGGTGTTAACCTACTAAGTCATTCAAGTTAAGAATACGTCCTACAAATCATTATCAAAAAAAAAAAATTACATTTGGAGTCTATGTATGCACTGAATGCCACCATTTGTTACTATATTAATAAATCACCTGAAGAACTACTTTCTTAGATTAGCAGTAAGGAAGCAGAAATCACTTTTGGGCTTTTTAGATACTAAAAAAAAGCACAGATTTACCAGATTTCTAGTGATTTAACAATTAAGACAAGGAATCTTTGAACCTATAATGAGTCTAATGTTGTCTTTGGGTAAATCTAAATCTTGCCCTTTTTTGGCTATTTCATAAAAACATTGACTTTCCCACACTTATTTTCTAACATTAGCTTATTTTAAAGGAATTATGTGTAAGGTAAATTTTACATGGTTTAGTCATAAATCCTAAATATATTAAGATCATTAATCTCAATATCTTCTTTTTCAAATACAGCATAACTAGAACTCAATAAAGCCTTATAAAATTTACACTCATAACTCTTGCTGATGACTTGAATAGAAATAAGAACATAGAATCATGACACAGTGACAGGGTTTACCTAGGATTCTCCTGTAAAGAAGTCATTTGATTTCAAATAACTTTCTTTATCTATGAAATGTTTATAAAAGATCTTATCATTCTACTTAATGATAACATTAAGATTTTTATAGGAAAATATTAATTTATGATATGGTCTTAAATGTAGCCTAATGTCCCATTCAATGGCAGATCATTCAGGAATCTTAGTGCATACAACATCTCAGGCGTCAGACCCCAAACTATACATATGGCATTTCTTTTTAAAGATTTTATTTATTTATTTGACAGAGAGAGATCACAAGTAGGCAGAGAGGCAGGCAGAGAGAGGAGGAAGTAGGCTCCCCGCCGAGCAGAGAGCCCGATGCAGGACTCGATCCCAGGACCCTGAGATCATGACCTGAGCCGAAGGCAGCGGCTTAACCCACCCAGGCGCCCTACATATGGCATTTCTAAGGAGAACAAGGTAAACTGGAAGATTAATACCCCTAAGAAGTAAAATCATTGAGCCGAAAAACAAATAAATAACCAAGAGGGTAGTACAGTTCAGCGAAGTCAGAGAAAGGCAGATATTATAGGATTTCACTTACATGTGGAATCTAAAAACAGATGAATACACACAAAGCAGAAACAGACCATGCATACAGAGAACAAACTGCTGGTTGTCAGAGGGGAGGGGACAAAGTGAGGAGCCAAATAGGGAAGAAGAGGGGGAGACACAGGCATCCAGTTTTGGAGTGGGTAAGTCACGGGGAGGAAAGACACAGCATAATGGAGTCAATGATACTGTTGTAGCAGAGTATGGTGATAGATGGTGGGGCACTTTCAGTGAGCTCAGTGTAATGCATAAAGATGTTGAATCACCCAGTTATACACCTGAAACTAATGTAACACTGTATCAACTGTACTCAAAAACAAACAAACAAACAAACAAAATAACCCAGGAGATATGGGATACAGTGAACATGAACAGAAAGAAAATAGGTCCTTTATGCAGATAACACTCTTCTTTCAAGTGTTTATTAAATGTGAAATGCTAAGTCACAGACCATAGACAGCGTGGAAAAAGACCCAAGAGACCACATGTAGAATAACCGCCTTCAAAAGTCTGTAACGGAGAACAGGCAGTACAGTGTGAAGGCTATATGGACAGGAACTTTAATGCAGAGATGGGTTTCAAGAACAGCAGTTCTGGGATTCTGCTCTATTTTGCACAAGAATGCAGAACAGCTATGCAGAGTTTGGTTTAAGAACCAGATGAAAGGACATACAGAGATTGTTATTCTAGTTATTTAGGAAATAAAACAAACCTAAGTAGAGTGGAGCAGTGCTGAGGCAAGAGGTGGTTTCCATTCTCAATTCCAGGGAACCCACACAACTAGAGGACAGCTGAGTGCCTGGTCACAGCCTGGGGGTAAATAAAGAACCCTGCAAATCTTCCCTGTTGGTGACTCAACCTATGTAGCTATTCCAGTCCCATAATCTTCTCAGTCCTTAACCAGTTAAGTCCGGAAAGTATCGTTTCCTCCTACTTGTCTGAAATGAATTAGCTGCACAGTCGTGACCACAAAGAGAGAAGGATAGAAAGTTAAACAGACCAATAATTATAATAATTATTATACAAATGTGTAGTTTGAATTCTGTCTGGAGAAAGACAAGGAACATCTGAATGAATTTTAACCTGCCAAGTGTCATCTGTGGTTTGTGGGGGCAAGGATGAAGGAGGAAGAAGAGTCTACAACCAAATGAGATAGGACATGGAGGCATTCGAGGTGGGGACCAGGAGTCTCCTGGAGGGGTGGGGAGAGGGCTGGAGAAGGTGGCAAACTGAGGAGAGATAGGACTGGTGGACTAGAAAGACTCCACGATCCTCAGCTGGAAGAGGAAGACAGGAAAGTTTTGTTTTGTTTTGTTTCTTTCAGCGTAACAGTATTCATTGTTTTTGCACCACACCCAGTGCTCCATGCAATACATGCCCTCCCTAATACCCACCACCTGGTTACCGCAACCTCCCACCTCCCCTCCCCTTCAAAACCTTCGGGTTTTTTTCAGAGTCCATAGTCTCTCATAATTCACCTCCCCTTCCAATTTCCCTCAACTCCCTTCTCCTCTCCATCTCCCCATGCCCTCCATGTTATTTGTTATGCTCCACAAATAAGTGAAACCATATGATAATTGGTTTCTCTCTGCTTGACTTATTTCACTCAGCATAATCTCTTCCAGTACCATCCATGTTGATACAGAGTTTAAGAGGAAGGTTTGATGCTGGCGAGTTGGAGGTCTGAATGAAAGGTGCTATGGGCATATCCATGGTGATGATCTCACACAGTTGTACACATGGAAATGGGAGGCTGAAGAACAAAGACAAGGGGGAAAGGTTCAGGGGCAGACACGTGGCCAGTGCACACAACAGTGATGATGGATAACATAACTCAGACAGAACACCATCATGAGAAGAGCAGGAAGACCAGAACAGAATCCTGCAAAACACCAGGAACTGCAACAGGCAGGAAACACTACAGAAGGGAGAATAAAAACCAGGGGAATGGCGTCATTTGGAGACAGGAGATGGTTTCTAAAAAACAGATCTTTGAAATGCCCAAGAAAAAGTAATCCAGAGTGATGATTAGGAAAGATTTGGGGGACATCTGGAAGCACGTTTAGTGCAGTGGTAAGGACTAGACCGAAGGAAGGATTCTAGAAGGGGATGCCTACCATGGTGGAGTTTCCTCCTGGACAGGTTCTGTTAAGATGGTTCCAATGCATTCATTTTTTTTTCCTTTGGCTATTTATGCAATACTCATATTCAAAAGTTCAATTTTGGTCTTTTAAATAGATGACATTTTTGACACATGGGATGGTTATGATAAATGCTTTAATAGGTTTGTTTGCTACTATTAAGATCTGAGTCAGCTCAGGACTGGTTTCAGTTGTATGATTTATCACCACAACACAAGCCCAGTTCACTTGTGTCTTTGCCTGCCCACCTTAGACTGAATGCCAGACACTGTATTTTACCTCACTGGGGGCTTTGCATGTTTGTATTCTAATAATTCTGAGCTCTGCTGAGGAACACATTTCTGTTACTTGCAAACATGTTGATACTGTCATGGCTTATATTGGGTAGGCAAGACCCACACAGTGCTCATCTGAGTCCAATTCTCTCTACTGCAGAGACAAGAGCCTTCCGCAAGGTTGCCAGGGTGGCCATCGTGGATCGCCCCTATGCTCAGCCCTCTGACCACCAGGAACTATCTGCTCAAATTGTCTGGGTTGGTTCGAAGGTTCGGACGGTCTCCCCAGATACACACACACGATCAGTTAGAAACCAACTCCAGTGGTGGTGCTCAAAAGGTCTCTGCCCTCACCTGCATGGGCTCCCCACCATTCCCCAGCTCGGAACTCTGCACAGTCTGTCTGCACTATGATGGGCTCACTCCCAGAGCAGCAACCTTCTGCAGGTGGGGTCCTTTATGCTGTTCAAGCCAAGACAGACTTCCAGAGACAGAGATGCTAAAATGTTGCTGTGTCCCTTATAGTCCTTTAAGTTATGCTCAGATCTAGGGACTCCTACCCTTTTTGGAAATACATATATATATTTTTTTCTTATATATATTTATATATATATAATTATAAATTAATAAATTATATATAAAAATATATATAATATATAATTCCTTTTTGGAAATACATATATATTTTTATATTCATATATATAATATTTATATTTATATATTATATATATAAATATATAAATTTATATATAAAATATATATGAATATATTATATAAAATATATATTTATTATATATAAATATTTTATATATATATAAAGTCCCTAGATATATACAAGTATATATATAATATATAAATATATATATATATAAAATATATAAATATATATAGTATATTTCCTATTGCCCTTAGGAAGCACATCATGTTGCTTTCGTTCTTCACCGGGGCTCATTTTTATCATGTAATAAAATCCTATACATCGTATACATCCTATATAATTAACATTCACACAGATGTATCAGACAGAACACACTAAAGTTTTCAGTTGCCTCTTTCCTTTATAGGACAACACTGAGGGAACAAAGACCAAGGCTTTAAAATTTTTAACATAACAACACCCCAATTTTTTTTTTTTGATTCGTAGGACCTATTCATTGGTCTATTTTAATTCTCACTTAGACATAACAAAAAAAAATATTAGTCCTTGTGAAAATTACCAAACTCAGAAGAGCATCTCCGGTGAGGTTTCTGGTTTTAATGTAGTTCTCTTACCACGGAAAGATTGTGACACTATGGCCAACCTTAGAAAATGTAGTCATCCCAATCAATGACCAGATCTACCATCTTTATGTCTGAAGACATAGCTCTTTTACTCAATCTATGAGACAAGGGTAAATATATTTTGACTAACACAAGTGACACTACCGCACATAGAACCATTTTGCTAATTCAAGATCTGCTGAATAGAAGGCATTCTTATGGGCATAAAATGTATGCTGTATTAAGTAGTTTTATATTCTTCAAATGCAACGGATGTAATAATTTGTGACATGGTTCCTAACTTTAGGATGTACTCATTTATATGCCCAAACTAGTATTATAACTCACACTCCACTGTCATTTCAAGAAGATTAATAACCAATAAACCACAAGTCCTTTGGTATTTTTCCTAGGATACATCACAACTTACAATGGATGAGTAAAACAGAAATTTCCTTCGAGAAAGTAACTACAAGATAACTAGAATATATGAATATATATATTTTATATAAAAATATATATGCATATATACATATAAATGCATATGTATACATATAAATATATATAACATATATAATATACATATTATATAAAATATATATAATATATAAACAAAACCCCCTGCATATATATATATGTGTGTGTGTGTGTGTGTGTATAGATATATAGATATATCTATATATAGAGATAGATATAGATAGATAGAAATTTTTTTAGAACTTTTTCCAGATGTGGCAAAGTTTGTCAACATTTCCATTGTTGCTTTAAGGCATTCCGAATCGAGAAATGCAACTGATTTCTGTGCATTGATTTTATATCCTGACACTTTACTGAATTCCTGTATAAGTTCTAGCAGTTCGATCTGGGTCAGTACCATTGTCCTCTCAGGTGGCTAACCTGTATAAAAATATGCAGGATACCTGAGGCTGGAAGGGCTTGTGATGGGCCCTGCTGCTGAATGCAGAGCACCTATTCCATGCTAACCCAGGTTTACTTTCCATCATTAGTCTGGTCTCAATTATACCAGTCATCCTCTGTGGTCAATACAAAATCTGCTTTAACCTACTTATTTGTTCTTTTCCTTAGGCTTCAACAAAACCTTTGACATTTGCTAAGTTTGCCAGCTCTAGTAATTATAAGGAATATATGATATAGTCAATCTACAACAGGTGTAGAATCACAAGTTTATTATATTTCCCTAATGAGCTTATTTTAAATAAGGAGAAATTTGTAAAGGACTTTTTTTTTTCCAATGGTGTATATGGATGTTTTATGTAGGAAGTGTGGATCTGTGGCTAAATCCTGACTGCACACCTACCACCTACATGTGAGCACAGGTAAGAAGAGGGTAAAAGCAAATGAAAACAGAACATAGGAAGGGTAAGTACCCAACAGCAAAAACTTGAAAACAAAAACTAACAAACAAAAATCCAGACAAAGCAAAAAAATCAGCAATAACCTGAAATACAATTCAGTAATTTTAGACTAAATGTTATCAGCCCAATTTTCTAGAACAAATGTAAACAAAGCAGACTTCAAATGTCACATACTAGAGTGAGTCAAGTCACACTGACAGGAAATTCACCTGTTTATCATCCTGTCAATATTGATCACAGGGTAATACATATTCTCGTCCCACTGGGGTGGAGAAGACCGGGCCGTAAACAAAAGACTTGCTCCACTGAGGGCTGGATCCATCCGTGTTCAAGGGTACCATGCTTATCACTAAAGGCATGAAGGGAATTACACAAACTCCGCAGAAGAAACATATAGGGAAAAAAAAAAAAAAGTGAGAGAGCCATCGCTTGTGTGTGTGGGTGTGTGTGTGCACACACATAGGCTTTCAGCTCACTCAGAAATCCACAGAAGACAGGAATAGAAGCATTGCGATCGTCAGAACACCTCTTACTTTATCAACTTATTTTTAGTGGAGACATTGTTTTCAAGTTTTTAAGAAAGGAGCAAGGAATGAGCCTGCAGTCCATTGCTTCAATCTAGAGATGTGCTTTACGCCTTTCTAATTCCGAAGCAGGCACTTACAAACATGCACCCAAACATGCATGCTGAGAACAGCACAAGGATGAATATGCTGTACAATGCTGTTAGGATTAATCATTTTTTTTTCCCTCTAAGGGGCTGTTTAGGTTTTTATTATTTTGCAGTTTAATAAAAATGTAAATGCGGTTCTGGAGGGCAGGAATGGGGAAAACAGTAAGGGCAAAAAAGGGGAAGTAGATGTCCCAGATCAACTGAGTAACAGATGGCAAGAAAGAGGCCCTGGTCCACCTGGGGGAAGCGAGGCTCACAGAACTCACCTCTGCTCCCCAAGACGGCCTGGCACTGTTTCATGTCAGCCCCAAAGCTGTTAAAACAGCCTCAATGGCCAGGGGCAAAAATTAAGCAACTAAACATATATGGAGAGAAACTGTGCTTGCAGAAATCCCTCAGTTCCAACGTAGTCCTTTGTATTTAAGCATTGTGTTCATTTTAAGCCTTGTCATTCCAGCCTTTGGGTTTTTCAGTTTATAAGATGGAAGTAGCAGTAATTGATGTGTTATTAAAAAAAAAAAAAAAAAGTGTGACGTTTTAGGGGTGTCTGGGTGGCTCAGTCTGTTAAGTGTCAGCCTTTGGTTCAAGTTATGATCCCAGGGTCCTGGGCTCCCTGCTCAACAGGGACTCTGCTTCTCCCTCTCCCTCCACCTCTCCCCCTGCTCCCTCTTCCTCAAGCTCCCTCCAATATCTCCCTCCAATATATATATATATACTGATAGATAGATAGATAGATAGATAGATATAGTGTGGTGTTGCCTATTGAGGAGGAAGAGACACTGAAGGGTCTGTTCTTCTCAACAAGTGACGAGGGTATAGCCAAACTCTGCTGTGGCACGGAGCCCTTTGATTAAATGCTAAGAACAAGACCAGTGCCATAGAAGTCTATTGGATTTTAGTGAACCCTACACCGCTGGCCGGAAAGGGGTCCAAAGAGAGTTCTGTCTTCAGAGTCAGGCAGATGTGGATTTAAACAACCAAGAGGAGCTTTAATTAGCTGTGTGACCCAGACACTCGACTTCACCTGCCCAGGCTTTAGTTTGCTTATCTGTATGTTGGGCTCTGAGCCTTAAAGATAAAGCCTAGGGGTTAGTCCAAGTTCTCCAGAAACATAAAACCAACAGAAAGTGCATGTGCCTGTGTCGACCCTCCAACAACATGGGCTTGAACCGCACGCGTCCACGTACACACACGTTTCTTTTTGATAAATACAGTATGATAAAGGTATTTTCTCTTCCTTGTGATTTTAACATTCCTGTCTCTCACTTACTTTGGGGGAACATAGAGGAAAATACATAGGACACACAGGCTAGGTGTTAACTGACAGTTTATGTTAAAGGCTTTTGGTCAAGGCCCGTAGTAAGGTTTTGGGATTTCGATGGCGTGAGGTTCGGTGCTCCTAACCCCTGCATTTCTCAAGGGTCACCCATATACATGGAGAGACACATAAGGAGTTGACTCACCTACCATGGGGTGGTCAAGCGATCCGGAGACCAGGGGAGAGTCCATGCTGCCGCCCTGAGCCCACAGGCAGCACCGAGTGAACACACTGTCCTCTCAGAATTGGTTGACTGTGGGGCCTTTTTAAGCCCCTGGTGGAGTTCCCAGGGCAGCCTGGTCAATCACAGGTGCATTGCATCATAGGGGAGAGGGGAAGGGTAACGGGGTGTGGTACAGGTGCTCTCAGACCCCCGAGCAACCACCCTCACCTCCCAAGCTCTGAAAACCCACTCATGCCAGTCCCTCTCCAGTCCTGAAATCTCCCCAGGTGACTCCAATCCCCACCTAGAGTTGGAAACCAGCTTTGCAGGGGAAAAGGGAGATCTAGCAAGAATTAGATGGGTGCTGTCCCCCACGTATCCAAGCCCTCAGCTCAGACTGCCCAAGCTCACAGACTTCTTGCACACCTTCACATGACTTTCAGTGCCAGGGGAAAATCGCCCCAAATCATTTTCAGACGTCGGTGGGTTAACACAGAATGCTCTGTCAAAGCCCCTTTGTTAAGTGCCAGTAAAGTAAGGACAATGCAAAATCCATGCTGTTTAATGGTTTTTCCTATTTAGCATCATGTAGTTCCCAGGAAAACTCTAAAAATGACTAAAACAATGAAAATCAACCAGAAAAGTATCTCATGTGTGAAAAGTGAAAATGAAACCGTGCTAGTCCGGTTAATTAGCATCAGTTAACCTTACCGAGCGTCCATCACATGTCTGTTTTGGCCTAGCTTTTGTATCAAAATCCTAACTGCTGCAGCGATGACGCTGCATTCCAGGGGCGTCCTACCTCGTCAGAGGGGTGATGCCGGATGGGGAGCAAGGGCTCCCACCTGTTACACAAGGTATAAAGGAAATGGGGCTGAAGTACCGACAGTTATGAACTTACCTCTCATAGAACCAATATGGTGATAATTACGATTTTTGAGATGAGGAATAAATTATTAAAGAACCTCTCAGTGATACATCTGATTCGTAGTGGAAGTAAAATAAAACTACGAAGCAGGAAGCTGGAGAGCGAGGGCTCAAGGCAAGCGTCCAGTGTGGAAAGGTCGCTCGTTCATGGGGAGATGGCCATGGAAGGTCCAGGGAGGAGCTGAAATCACTTGGAAGAGAATATAATGGGGGAAGGAGCACAGTGGTTCCCCACTCTCCCCAGACTCTACTCATTCTGCTTGCCTTCTCGTGGCTGGCTTGTCCCAGAAGCAATCTTCACTATGTGCCTTATCCAAAACACAGTGCACCTATGCATGCCTGCAGTCGCAGCCCTGATTCCTGGGGAACAAGCAGCCTGTCTCCCCAGCTGTGCTCTCCCCCTCCTTGTCCACACTACATGCCCCATTGCCTCTCCGTCCGTCCAGTTAGTGCTCTGTCTGCTGCCTACATAACATGTTCCATCCGTCACTCCCATGTCACTGGACTTTATTTACTGGGAAACTATCTCTTCTCAGGGACTGAGCGTGTCCTCAAAGACAAAGCTCCAGGCCTACAGACAGTTATGTCCCAAGTTCTCAACAGAAGAATGGATCTGCAGCTAGGACAACGTCCACATTTGAATGGACTAGACAAAACAGGAGAGGAGGGGAAAGGTGGGTGGACCAGTCATCAAGGAGAGAGGTTTGCAGGAGAGGAGCACCGAAGGAAAATGGGCCAAACCGGGGAAGTCAGACACCTTCAGACTTTGCAAAGTAGCAAGGCTCCCAACACTTGAGATTTCTAAGGGAAATAAAAATCTGGCCTGACATACAAAATCTTTCATAAATCTGGACTGCGATGAAAGTTGAAATTGAAAATATAACTGAATTTCAAAATTTATTTTAATGCTATGAGAAAGCATACACTTATCTAGATTTTCCACTTTCCTAAGCAAATTGTTTAAAATATGCATATATATTTAGATATAAACTCACATTTTTTATAAAAATAAATTCATGAATGTCTTCTGCAAATAAATGCATCCTCCCTCCATGACCTCTCATAGTTAGCAGAAGTAAATAATCAGAGAAAAAGAGCAACAGATTTTAGTCAGAATTTTAAAAGAATGAGTTTTTCAGATCCACTCTCCATCCACCAATTGGCAGTTTCTTTACTGAGAAAATTATTTTCTCAAACTATAAATGTGGGTATGTGTTTATTGTCAGAAGTCAGTTATTAAAGATACAGTTTCTCAAAAAGAGGAAAAACATCTCAAGAATAAATGATGTGTAGGGGTGCCTGGTGGCCTCTGCCTTCGGCTCAGGTCATGGTCTCAGGGTTCTGGGATCCAGCCCTGCATCAGGCTCTCTGCTCAGCAGGGAGCCTGCTTCCTCCTCTCCCTCTGCCTGCCTCTCTGACTATTTGTGATCTCTCTCTCTGTCAAACAAATAAATAAAATCTTTTTAAAAAAATTAAGAAAAAGGATAAATGATGTCTAAATACTTTGAGTCTTGAGAATGAGTTAAAAAAAAAATAAAAAGCTAAAATCAATCCTAGAGAGTCGACAAACACAGAATCCAGATGGATCTGCCTAGTGAATGTGTTGAAGACTTCAGACCCCCAGAAGGCAATAGGCTTTAAATATCTCCATTTCCTCTGAAGCATAATCTAAACTTGGATTAGAATTTTATGCTAAAAGGGAATTCCTGAGCAGAGCTCCAGCTCCGGGCTCCTTCCAGGGAAAGGTCACTATGTTTAAATTGCCTTGTGTATGAGAAACTGAACTGTGAAAAGTACTTTGAGGCATGTTTCCTGCTATAAAACATAAGGTTGTTGAATTATCTTAATTTTAAAATGGGAATCCTTTTTTTTTTCCTACTAGAATATAAACAAATATTTAAACAATACAAACGAAGCATTTTCCCAAACCTGTTCATTGTTATCCTCTACTATAGATTTTATCCAGAGTTTAGTGTTTAGTGACAAAATAATAAAATGCCCATTTTTAAAAGTGTTTGGATTTCATCAGAGATTCAGTAAACAGCAATCAAGCCAATGGAAGTATTAACAACCTGTGTGGGCTTTACCTGCTCAAATGTAAGCAAAACCCCCAACCCAGACCATCTCCAGCTTTGAAGCAAAAGAAAAATCAAAATAATTATCTCTTATTTTTGCAGGCTGTCACCTAATTAATTCTTCAAAAGTACAGGGAATTGTGCTTTGATTCCTTTCTTATCAGTGTTAGCTTTCTATTCATCAACTACAATAGGGAACCAAAGCAGTTCAGAATTTTTTTTAAAACATGATAAATTGGAATCAAATTAATTTTTTAAGTTGTCACCATAGGAATGAAAGAAAAAGACGCCATGAAGGAGAAAACTAAAATGGAGCCATGTGAGTATTAAAATCTAGAGGCAGAAGAAGCATGATTGTACATGACATGACCAGCGGATAGGAACACCTTACAGCTCTGCAAGAAAAAGAAATGACCATGAAAACACCTGTATTAAAAATCTGCATTTTCCTGGTTTTGCCACATTTAGGTATTACAATATATTTTTTTTCTAGTGAATTAGCGTGCAATAATTTGTTTCATAATTATCTTCCACATGTATTTATAACTGAATCACTTAGAAATATATATGTATATCCATATATACTTACATACTTATATACAAATATATAACATCAGGATTTTTACGTAAATAGATAAGACATTTTTCCTTACACTGGTAATAGAATCATTTTTGTTACAGTCCACATAGATATGCTTTGTTATTTTATATGGGTGCTGAATATTAGTCAACATTGCTATATCATATGTAATTATTTCCCACTGATGAAATTTAACTTGTATTCTAATTCCCTCTAAAAATTTCTGCTGTGCATTTTATCATCTTCATACAGATTTCTTCATGAAGTTAAAAGGTTCCTATTTTTACATCTGAGGGTGCCTTTTACTGCTCAATCTTCAAGAATAATATACTTATGAATATTAGCCCTTTGTCATCCTGCAACAGCTATTTTCCCCAAGCTGTTAACTTTCATTTGTTCATATTTTTAATAATTTTACTCATGCATTGTGGCATTTATGCCATGCTTAGAAAAGATGACATATAAAATAAAATATTAAAGTTATGATATCAATTATGATATTAAAGTACTTTTACTGATGTTTCATGGTTTCATTTTTTCCACTTTTCAAAAACATTAATTTGTTGGGGTATCTGGCTGGTTCAGTTGGTAGAACATGTGACTTTTGATCTCAGGGTCATGAGTTTGAGCCCCACATTGGGTGTAGAGCTTAAAAATAAAATTAAAAAAAAAAACACATTAATTTGTTGATCTGTATATTTTGGTTTAAGATAGCAGGTGAGTCCAACTTCTCTCATTTTCTCCAAATAGCTAAGTATTTGTGTATAAAACTATTGTTAATTTGCTAGAGCAACACTGAACCCATTATATTAGTGACCAACATTTTCAAATGAAGAGGCCATATCATATAGAATTTGATAAGATCATATAATTTTGGAATAACTTATACTAATCATATATCATTAAACATGGTTGATTAAGTTCACTCTGGGAGAGTTCATATCCATATTAATATTTTTAAAGTTTTTTAAAAAACCATATTGGATTACACTTGGTAAAGTTATTCACTTTAGCTGTCAATGGTATTGTCAATGAACTTATTAAACTAATTTAAGGACATTTTAATTCATCACTATATTTTAAGTTACTCAACATTATATTCATACAGAAAAATATTACCTTCTTTTTAAGTATTTTTTTTAATTTGCTGGTTTTATTTTTTTACTTTAACTAGAAGAAATTTCAAATCTAAGTTGAGAGAGAAGGTAAGTTCTCTTCCCTTGATTTTACATCTTGTGGGTTGTTTTATTTTGGGACAAGATAATGATTTGAGAGAGCAGGTACTATGTAAAACACATTAATTAATTTAATAAATATATATTGAGGATCTGCCTTATGATAGGCATTGTTCTAGATGTTTTCATCTAGCCCATCTTTGCCACGGCTCATCACTGTCATGGTGGGTAAAATCAGGTCCTGGTTACGTCCATGCCTGCACCTGCCCAGCTGACTGCACCGGAAGAAAAGGATAACTGCTTTCACCCAAATCCTTGGTCTCTAATCCCAAATAAATACTTTGGACTCTCCAGCAGTCACTGAATTACCCTGGTTCTCTCTTCTTTACTGTTTTTTTTTTTTTTAAGATTTTATTTATTTATTTGACAGAGAGAGATCACAGCAGACAGAGAGGCAGGCAGAGAGAGAGAAAGAGGGGAAGCAGGCTCCCTGCTGAGCAGAGAGCCCGACGCGGGGCTCGATCCCAGGACGCTGGGATCATGACCTGAGCCGAAAGCAGAGGCTTTAACCCACTGAGCCACCCAGGTGCCCTCTTCTTTACTGTTTGCTATTGTTTCCATTTCCTCCTCCTGTGAGCACCTCTTGTGAGCACCATATTAAAAAAAAAAAAATATATATATATATATATATATATACATATACACACACACATATACATACATACACACATATATTTTTTAACTGATGTGTATATATATATATATGTATATGTATATCTGTGTGTGTGTCTGTCTATAAATATATATATACACATATATATGTATGTATATATGTGTATATACACATATATACACACACACACAGAGTCAATGGGCTGTTGACTCCCAAGTCCACAATTCCAGGCCCCAGCCCCAAATCCGGAATTCTGGAAACTGCTGATCGCCCAGCAGCTCTGCTTGTGAACCAGCTATTTTATTTTATTTTTTTATTTTTTTTTTTTAAAGATTTATTTATTTATTTATTTGACAGAGAGAGATCACAAGTAGACAGAGAGGCAGGCAGAGAGAGAGGGAGGGAAGCAGGCTCCCTGCTGAGCAGAGAGCCCGATGCGGGGCTCGATCCCAGGACCCTGAGATCATGACCTGAGCCGAAGGCAGCGGCTTAACCCACTGAGCCACCCAGGCGCCCCTGAACCAGCTATTTTAAATGAATGCGTCCCAACTTGAGCTTCTGACATACCCCTTTCACATAGAATTTTTCCCCATTTCAGCTAAAAGTAACTACATTTTAACCACAACTCAGGCCAAGCAACTAATCATTGCTTCCCTTCTATTCACACTCCATACACAGCCCATTCCGTCGCCTCTCACTTCGAGATAGATCATAATTCAATCATTTCCCAGCACCCCGCCACCGTCATCACAAGGGGAGACGTGCCTATGCTACCAAATACGCCCCATACCTGGCTGAGACGTATCTCTCAATAATCTACATGCAGGAACACATGCAGACTATTCCCAGGAATATCAATAGCATCTGTATGTATATGTTATCTGCTTTACAAAAATATTGAGGATTTTCATGATTCCTTTGGCACACTAAAAATATGCCATCTAGAAAATATGGCTTTTTTTTCTTCTTTTGACCTACTCATACCTCCAACCCATCCATAGATTCTTTAACATCCAACTATAGTAAGACAATCAGCCATGCCCCCTCCTCTCGAACTGGATCATGCGTACTTGAACACACATGTACAGGTGATATGAATAAAAGCCTCTATGTGTGCGTGTGTGTGTGTGTGTGTGTGTCTGCAAATGATCTTTGGAACATGGTACTCTAAGTTCAATGCTGGTTTTGTGGGGAAAAAATGGTAGTGTTTCTTCTTGTCCTATGCATGGGGCTTATTAAATAGCAAGTTTTGCTTTCAACACCGTCCGAACATGGTCTGGGTTTGCTGCTCTCTAGGGGATGGCTCTTAGATCAACTTCTTAAGCTCTTTGCTGGTTCTGACTTTGCTGCTGTAACTCAGGTCCGTCTCAGAAGTTGTAATTCCTAGAGCTGCACTCAGGACACAAGGATTCTGCTTGTTCCTATTGACACGGGAGTATGCCCGATTATTCCTACATCCATCCTCCTACCCACCGTTCATCAGGTGCCCCCAACTTCTCACTGCACCCTTTATGAGCCTAAGGAGTGGTTCATTTCCTATGATCTTTGAAAAAATCTCTTAGATTTGACTACCCGTTCTATATCTTTCTGTTTTATATTAATTATATTTCTGATATTCTCTTTTTATTTCTATTCACATTCATCTTATTTTTCTTAAGATTTGTTTGGGGAGTCGCTCATAATTCATTTGGTAGAATGCTAAATCCTCTTATTTTTCTTTTGTTCTTTTGTTAATAATGTAAGTTTTTAAGGCTCCTCTTCTGTCTTGCTTCAGCTGCAATCCCACAGGTACCGATTGTCATATTTTCTCTGTCTCTGCCTCTGGGATTCAGTGACGACTTCTCAACCCAAGGGATGTTCTGAAAGCATTTGTTGCTTTCTTCAGTGTGCTTCTCTTTGGTGTTTTGTTTTGGAATTTACTTTTTATTTAAATTGTTTTTCTTTTTTTTAAAAGATTTTTATTTATTTATTAGACAGAGATCGCAAGTAGGCAGAGAGGCAGGCAGAGAGAGAGAGGAGGAAGCAGGCTCCCCACTGAGCAGAGAGCTCGATCCCAAGACCCTGGGATGATGACCCGAGCTGAAAGCAGAGGCCCCAACCCACTGAGCCACCCAGGCACCCCTGGAATTTACTTTTGTTGTTAACTTTTCCTTTTAGAAAAAAATATGTTCAGAAAATAGGATCTGTATCAATGTTACTAAAAATATGGCTTCATAACCCACATCATGAGAGTTACCTGGGAACCTGCCAGAGCTGCACATATATGGACTCCACCCGAGGTCTCCAGAACCAGCATTTCTGCGAGAGGGGCCCAGAAACCCATGCTATCCAAGGTCTCCAGCTCATTCCCCAGCATGCCTACATGTAAAAGGGAATTTCTGTTTTCCCTGTTTCTACTTTGGATTCCTTTTCCTCTGCTATGTATTACTGTTTAGTTTGTGTGCACATCAAAAACAGTTGCATTATTATTGTTGTTATTGTTATAATTTATTATTTGAATGGAAGAATTTACTGTTGCAAAGGAAACTTGATACCCTACTCCTTGCCTGAACTGTAAGTTTACTTGCAGCTCTGAGGGACAATTTCCCTCAAATTTAGAGCTTTCTCCTCAAACTTTGTTTATCTTATTTGCAGGGGTGTTCATGCTATCATCAGCGAGTCTTGCTTAAACAAGCCCAACTAAAAATGAGATGAGTTTCAGCCCCGGAGCTTGGGGAGCATGACCCACGACCAATATGGATGGACACTGGTGGGTCCATGACAGGGATCTCAGTCATCTGGCTGTATAGCACACTAGCTGAGTGTCCTGCATGGTCTGATTGTCGCACACCCACAGAGGTAGGTGAGCTGAAAGGACTGTTCTGTTTCTCTCCATCCTGGATCTCATTTCTCCTCTCCTTGTACTTCTTGGAATAACCTCTGGAATTAACTATCAAATGGTTATTGAATATGTACTTTGGAAGGCACCCAGTTGAAAGCATGTATCTATTTGTTTATATTCCAAATTAATCATCTTTTCCAGATTTATGTATGGTGCTAATTATGCATTCTACTTAAAAGAGACCTGTTGAGAACTATAAAGCAAGTGTTTCTGTTATCATTCTGTTTCTTCTTATTTCTTCTAAGGTTTTTAACTTCAATTTACATTTTATGTATTTTACTGCTATGCTATTTGGGACACAGAGATCACAAGTAGGCAGAGAAGCAGGCAGAGAGAGAGGAGGAAGCAGGCTACCCACTGAGCAGAAAGCCCAATGCGGGGCTCGATCCCAGGACCCTGGGATCATGACCTGAGCCAAAGGCAGAGGCCTTAACCCACTGAGCTACCCAGGCACCCCACTGCTATTCTGCTTGGAAGACAGTTCTTTAGAATCACAGTTCTGATTTGTCTCTTTATGATAAAATGCATACCAGAGTCTTGACTCTAATAATGGGCAGAATTCAACATACTTGGGAAGAAAAGGAGACACCTGAAGGAATGGTTTGACTTAGAATTTTATAAAGACAACAAATCACCAAATTCTCTCTATTCAAAGAGAATGTTCTTATTATGTGATGGATAAAATTACCTTAAGAAATGCTCACTCTCAGATGTCCTATTGTTGGAGTTCTCTTACATGTAAGTCCTCTGTGATCCCTGTTACAAAGACCTAATCATATAATGTTCCAGAGGAATGTCCTAATTCAAGTAAGTAAAGCAACAATATGGACAGACAAAGTCCTGATTAATGCAAACAATTTCACCCTCACTAGCTGGGAGATGTTTTCTTTCTCTAACTCATCTGTGACATAGATGAGACACTGTGAATTCACATTGGTGGAGTTACTGAAATTTGTGTTTTCTGACCATCAGCAAGAATGGAATTTTGACCTAATACAGCTGGTGGGATATGCCCTGAAAAGAAGAGATCCAGAGTCTCAAGAGATAGCAACATATCTAGGGTAGATTTGGAAACAATAACACAATACAAAAATGATTCTCTAACAAAAGGACCAGGAAACCAATAACCTTAGCAATGAGAATGTTGCCTTTAATGAAAGTTTGGACCGATGGACACTGGTGATTTAAAGCATCTCATTTAATTATGAAGCATGCACATGCAGAAAATACAGATTAAATACCTTGAAACAGAGAGTTTGTATATATTTTCTAAATCCTTACAAGTAACACAAGCTGAGCTCGTATTCATATAGAACATTTTTTTTCAATACTAACTGAACTATACTGCCATAGATAAAAATAACCCTGATTGGAGATGGACCCTAAAATAGAGGGTTCATTACATACAAAAAATGCTTGATTAACAGTTCCACATCCACTGTTCTATTTCTTCCACTAGCAGGGAGGAAAACTCAATGTTCTTTTTCTTAAGTACATTATCAAATATTTTTATTTTATTTCATTTCATTTTTAATTCCAATGTAGATAATACATAGTGTATTAATTTCTGCTATACAATATATAGACTTGACACTTCCATACAACACCTGATGATCATCAAAATAAATGTACTTCTTCATCCTCTTCACCACTTAACCCATCCCCTACCCCACTTCCCCTCTGGTAACATATGTTTGTTCTCTACAGTTAAGAAACTGTTTGTTGGGTTGGCTACTTTTTTATTCAATTTGTTTTTTTCTTGAATCCCTCATGTGATTGAAATCATAAGGCATTTGTCTTTCTCTGACTGACTTATTTGACTCAACATAATACCCTCTAGGGCCATCCATGTTGTCACGAATGGCAAGTTTCATTCCTTTTGATGGCTGAGTAATATTCCATTGTTGTAATACTCCATCTGTTAATGGACGTTTGGGCTACTTCCATAACTTGGTGGTTGTAAATAACGCTGCAATAAACACAGGGGCACACATATCCTTTTGACTTAGTATTTTTGTATTCTTTAGGTAAATACCAGTAGTGTGATTACTGGATCATATGGTAGTTCTATTCTTAATTTTTTATGGGTCCCCTTTTTTCTACATCCTCACCAACATGCTTTTTCTTGGGTTGTTGATTTAAGCCATTCTGACAGTTGTGGAGTGATATTGTGGTTTTGGTTTCTATTTCCCTGATGATGAGTGATACCGAGCAGCTTTTCATGTGTCTGTTGGCTATCTGGATGTCTTCTTTGGAGAAATGTCTGTTCATGTCTTCTGCCCATTTTTAATTGGATTATTTGTGGGGTTTTCTGGTGTTGAGTTGTATAAGTTCTTTATATATTTTGGATACTAACCCTTTGCCAGATATGTCATTTGCAAATATCTTCTCCAATTCTATAGGTTGTCTTATAGTTTTACTGATTGTTTCCTTTATTATGCAGAAGCTTTTCCTTTTGAAGGAGTCCCAAGAATTTATTTTTACTTTTGTTTCCCTTGCCTCAGGAGACATATCTAGTAGGATGCTGTCATATCTGACGTCAGAGAAATGACTTGCCTGTGCTCTCTTCTGGGATTTTTATCATTTCAGATTTTGTGGTTTCTCACATTTAGGTGCTTAATCCATTTTAAGTTTCCTTTGGTGTATAGTATAAGAAAGTGGCCCACTGTCATACTTCTGCATGTTGCTGTCCAGTTTTCCCACTACCATCTCTTGAAGAGACAAGTTTTTTTTCCCATGTGTGTTCTTGACTACTTTGTCAAAGATTAATTGGCCATATAATTGTGGGCTTATTTCAGAGTTTTCTGTTCTGTTCCATTGATCTAGATATCTTTTTTATGCCAGTACCATACTATCTTGATGACTCTAACTTTGTAACATAACTCGAAGTCGGAACTGTGATGTCTCCAGCTTTGTTGTTCCTTTTCATGATTGCTTTGGTTATTCGGGGTCTTTTGCGATAAAACATTTGTTTATTTGTCACTTTTTTCACACTAAGCAATAATAGTTGACATTTATTAACTATTCATTACATACAAAATTATTCTTATTTATGCATCATTTTATTTATTTTTGACAATCATATTATATGTTTTAAAATACGGCAAAAATTGAGGCTTGAGAAAATTGTTTCAAAACCAAATCACTCTAATGGCTAATAAGAGCAAAACTAAGATGTGCACCTGTGTCCAGCTGGCATGAAGACTGTGCTATTTACCACCAGACAATAAAGTCTTCAAGTGGGACTGAGGAATGAAAAGGGAGGTTACACCTATTTTCAACGTTAACAAAGTTCAAGTTGAAATGTACATGTGTGTTGGTGTGTCTTAACTTTGACACTGGGTACAAATAAATAAAAACTATAAAAAACATATAAAGTGTTAGGAGCATCCAGATCAGAGAGAAAGGGACAATGTCTCAGGAGTCAAGAGATCTTATCACAGTAGTCTACCCTACACTGGAACAGAGAGTAGCATCACCCCAATAACAATAATAACACCTTCATAAAGCCAGATCCGGATTTTTGGAAACACTAAACTCTAAAATTGGCTTCAGAGAGAAATATAAGCTTATTTAGCAGTTTTCTGAAGAATGTGTGTTTGGCAGACTACCACCATATTAAATTTTTAAATGAGCTTTCCTAAGACAGCTCAGAGGGATATTTGGAGGCAGGAATCTCTCCTTACCCCTGATCTTCTATATTCCAGCATAGCCAAAGTTATCATACAACTATTGAAATATGTTCTCGCCATTCACTTAATTTATTTTTTTGTTTTGTTTTGTTTTAGAGATTTTATTTATTTATTTGACAGATAAAGATCACAAGTGGGCAGAGAGGCAGGCAGAGAGAGAGGAGGAAGCAGGCTCCCTGCTGAGCAGGGAGCTGATATGGGGCTCCATCCCAGGACACTGAGATCCTGACCTGAGCCCAGGGCAGACGCTTCACAACTGAGCAACCCAGGTTCCTCCTAACATTACTTTCTTTCTTTTTTTTTTTTTTTTAAAGATTTTATTTATTTATTTGACAGAGAGAAATCACAAGTAGATGGAGAGGCAGGCAGAGAGAGAGGGAAGCAGGCTCTCCGCTGAGCAGAGAGCCCGATGCAGGACTCGATCCCAGGACCCTGAGATCATGACCTGAGCCGAAGGCAGCGGCTCAACCCACTGAGCCACCCAGGCGCCCCTAACATTACTTTCTAACCTTGTATCTGCTTCTTCATTGTAACACTCTTCTCTGGCTGACATAATTTAGTAAAACACTGTAATACTAGTTAAGTCCCCAAATTATTTATGGGTCACATTATTGTAAGTCTACATTACTGTGAAAAACATCATTTTTAGATCTGGTCTGTACTGTATTAACACTGTATTCTAAAACAAGAAATTCCCTATCACAGGCAATTACTTCCTGACTTGCCCACCTGTGTCCCACCCTTCCAAGGTTGGAATTTTGGCCTACCCAGCCCGTGGTGGAGAACAGGAGTGGTCAGACCGACTGGCTATCAGCATCAGCTGCCAGTCCCCTTGTGTCTGGACAGAAACCGGCTCAGGTACACAGATTCCAAGTCCCCTCTCCAGCCATGCAGTCATGAGTCTGTTGGTTTAATCCCCAACCACAATGCAGGCTCTATGAGGACAGGAATTTGGTTTAGTTTACTCGTTACTACCTAGTGTGAAACAGTAGGGCCCACTTCATAGATTCCCCAGAAATCATGGGATGAATGTGTCTGTATAGACAAGCCAGGGTGTGGGTTGTATTTCTAGGAAAGCTTCAGAGGGATTGATTTCTGAGTCTTACATGTTGCACCACCCAACTTCAGGGTGGAGTATGAGGGTGGAGCATTGGAGCTCACTGTAGTCAAGGACAAGCTATGAAACAGAAGCAGTGAAACACGAGACAGATGCCCATCAAATGAGTCATTCCCATGGCTTGGCATCTCACTTCATCCCACAGCCACTCCCAAAACAAGAGTAGTTCAGCTCCTTCTGAAAATGGGCTATTTGACAGAAGATGATACTATTCCAAGGACACTGTTTAATGATCTAGAGGTTAAAATGAAATGGAAGAATGCTCCCAAATTTGCCACCCATAGAAAATACAACAGAGCCATGGAAAAAACTGTGTTCCCATCACTGCATACTTCGAAGATCCTAGTTTCAAAAGAGCAATAAAGGGACATACACAAAAAGAAATTTCAGGTTGACTGATGTTATTTGGTCCAAAAAGGTTTAAACATGAAGAAAATCAATCCAACCTTCTTTGATCTACTTAATGCTCACTTATTGAAATTTTAAACTCTGTATGATTTTCCTTCTAAGCTATCTTGCATCCCAAATATAATTAAAGAGAATTGCAATTGTACTTACTCAAGACAATAAATATTCTATAAAGTGCCCTCCAATTATCTTATATCCTCAGTTACTGAGCTGCTTAACCCTCCTTGCCTTTATAAACTGAGAGAAACAAATTCAAATCTGTGTTCCTGACTCCGAAGATATTTTTGGCTCTATAATACTATCCTTATTCAAGAAAAAGTATGTAAACTTCCAAGTTACATTACACTTTAATATATTTAAATGTGAAACAAATTAATTATTTATGTATACCTGTATATCCTTGAGTACATAATGAAGAACCCATATTTGGTTAAAACAGATGACCCTTCCTTTCTCCCCACAGACTGGATATTAGATTACAATTGTATTCATTGTTGGGTATGGATATCTCTCACTGGGAGGAGAAAAATGTGTGACTGCAGCAGAGGGATGGGGACAGAGTGGAACCTTAGACACACGTGACTTCTCTTTAATATGGCTTCTTGCACTGGGTTTGAAAAACCATGTTTAAATGAGTGAGGCCAAAACCCATGCTCCACGTGTGCACAGAAAAAGTATGAGACTAAGGACAAGGATCGGAGAATCAAGTCAGAAGACTGCTCAGAAGAGAATAGACTCTGATCATGAGCAGGTCTTCCTCAGTGCTGGGGGGATGAGGTCTGGCAGGGATGAAAGGGGCCATTCTCTCTACACCAGTCCCAAACCTAGGAGCTCTGTGGATTATAGGTTTGGGGAGCATAGTGGTAACACCATGTTTGGCACTAACACCTGTGATTTCACAGAGATGACATTTGCCTGGCATCATGCATTGTTCTAGAAGCATCTTTTTCTGCCTCTGTCGATGACTAAAATGCAATGCCCATGAAGGAAAGTGCTGTGCTTATGGTGCTAATGCTCTACTCAGGTGCCTGGAATGATGGAATGATGCCTGGAATGATGCCTGATGCAAGGTTGGTCTCCCAACCTTATTTTATAAATAAATAAATAAATAAAATGAAATGAGGTAATATAGATTATGACTTCCAATCTTAGTAATAACTTTGTAAGCCTCTTCTGGATAGCTACTCCCCAAATCATACCTCTAACAGTCAGACACACTGTTTTTGTGTTTATTATTTTATTAAGATGGTAATTCTCCCCACATTGATCTAGAGAGTCAATGAATTCTCAGTAAAAATCACAACAGGTCTTTTTGAACAAAATGACATTTTTTCCCTAAAATTTAAAAGGAAAGACAAATACACTAAAAGAGCCAAAACCATTTTATAAAGAAAAACTTCAGCATGCTCACACTACCTGGTCTTAAGATTTCCTCTAAAGTTGCAGCTGCCAAAAGTGTGCCTCGTTTGTCTAAGGACAGACCCACAGTTCAGTGGAATAGAGCTGAGACCTAGACCCTCATTGACAAGTCACCTGCCATTTGACAAATGTATCTGGAAAAGTCAATGGAATAAACATTCTATGTTTAGTAAATAGGGCTGGAAAAGCTGGATTTCTGTTTGGAAAAAGAATAAACCTTTACCTTTACTGCACATCACATTAAACACACCCACACATATACAAGAAATTAAAGAACAAAATGTGGGCACTCAAACTACCAAACTACTTCAGGAAAATAAGGAAAAACTCAGTGACACTGGGTAAAGCCAAGAATTTTAAATATAAGAAAGTATAATTCATAAAAGAAAAACAGCAGTAAAATGGATTTCATTAATAAAAGTCAGCCACAGATTGGGGAAAATACTGATAAAGCCCATATCTGACCATGAAGTTAAATATGTAAAATATATATTTTCAAAATATCTTAGAAATAATAAATAATAAAACATAGAAAAAGAATGGGAAGATATTTAAAATGACATTTCATAAAGAAGACATATGATTCGACAGGGAGTACCTGGAAAATGCAACTTCAAACAATGAGAAATCACTAAAAGTGCAATACCAGAGTGGCTGAAGTTAATTAAAGAGACTGACGTTATCAAGCGTAAGCAGGAGAATGGAACAACTTTAACTCCTATGTCACTGGGAAGAATGCAAAATGCTACAACCCCTTTCACACACACTTGGCCAGTTTCTCAAAATTTTAAACACAAATTTTCCACATGACTCCAGTAATTCCATTACAAGGTATTTACTCAGTATGTACCCACAAATATACATAGCAGTACTTTTCATAGTAGTTAGAAACCTGGAAATAACTCAAACATGCATGAACAGGCACAAGGATAAATTACCACCATCCGTACTACCCACACCCAGCCACGTAAGGGAACAAAATACGAATCTGCACTGTGACATTGATAAAGCCTAAAAACATAATACAGAGTGAAGAAAACCAAATATAAAAGACTGCATGCTATTCTATTCCATCTGTGTGATATTAGAGAGGAGGCAATAGAAATTATTCTTCAAGTCTGAACAAAAATAATTTGAGCTTTAAGATATTTGCAAACGACATATCAGATAAAGGACTAGTGTCCAAAATCTATAAAGAACTTAGCGAACTCAACACCCAAAGGACAAATAATCCAATCAAGAAATGGGCAGAGGACATGAACAGACATTTCTGCAAAGAAGACATCCAGATGGCCAACAGACACATGAAAAAGTGCTCCATATCACTCGGCATCAGGGAAATACAAATCAAAACCACAATGAGATATCACCTCATACCAGTCAGAATGGCTAAAATCAACAAGTCAGGAAATGACAGATGCTGGTGAGGATGCGGAGAAAGGGGAACCCTCCTATACTGTTGGCGGGAATGCAAGCTGGTGCAGCCACTCTGGAAAACAGCATGGAGGTTCCTCAAAATGTTGAAAATAGAACTGCCCTATCAAACAGCAATTGCACTACTGGGTATTTACCCAAAAGATACAAAGATAGTGATCCAAAGGGGCATGTGCACCCGAATGTTTATAGCAGCAATGTCCACAATAGCCAAACTATGGAAAGAACCTAGATGTCCATCAACAGATGAATGGATCAAGAAGATGTGGTATATATACACAATGGAATACTATGCAGCCATCAAAAGAAATGAAATCTTGCCATTTGCGACAACATGGATAGAACTAGAGCGTATCATGCTTAGCGAAATAAGTCAAGAGGAGAAAGACAACTATCATATGATCTCCTGGATATGAGGAAGTGGTGATGCAACATGGGGGCTTAAGTGGGTAGAAGAAGAATCAATGAAACAAGATGGAATTGGGAGGGAGACAAACCATAAGTGACTCTTAATCTCACAAAACAAACTGAAGGTTGCTGGGGGGAGGGGGGTTGGGAGAAGGGAGTGGGATTATGGACATTGGGGAGGGTATGTGCTTTGGTGAGTGCTATGAAGTGTGTAAACCTGGTGATTCATAGACCTGTACCCATGGGGATAAAAATATATGTTTATAAAAAATTAAAAATTAAAAAAAAAATGTTGTAAATGAAGGGCACCTGGGTGGCTCAGTTGGTTAAGCCTCTGCCTTGGGTCATGATCTCAGGGTCTTGGGATGGAGGCCTGCATTAGGCTCTCTGCTCAGCAGGGAGCCTGCCCCCCCCCCCACCGCGCCTGCCTCTCTGCCTACTTGTGATCTCTGTCAGATAAATGAATGAAATCTTTTAAAAAATAAAAATGTTGTGGGGCGCCTGGGTGGCTCAGTGGTTTAAGCCGCTGCCTTCGGCTCAGGTCATGATCCCAGGGTCCTGGGATTGAGCCCCACATTGGGCTCTCTGCTCAGCAGGGAGTCTGCTTCCCCTTCTCTCTCTGCCTGCCTCTCTGCCTACCTGTGATCTCTGTCTGTCAAATAAATTAAAAAAAAAAACTTAAAAAAATAAATAAAAATAAAACTGTCCTGGGAACTGAGGGCCTGGAGCCATTTCGGACTGCCTAGGTCAGTCTTTCTAGCTGGTCTGTATAAACAAGGTGACCTAGGGTGAACACTGGCTCTCCTTGGGGGTCTGGAGCCTCAGTGACCACAGTTGTCTCATAGGCATTGCGTGCCTACAGGACCACTCCCCAGTAAAAACCCTGGAGTCTGGAGCTCAGGTGAGTGGGATGGCAGATGGATGGCCTGGCACACACATCAGAATTCACTGACAGACTGTGTCCTGTGCAACCCCACCGTGAGAGAAAGCTCATTCTTGGTTTCCTCTGGATGTTGTCCCACATGTTTACTTCCTTTGCTGATTTTGCAGTGTATCTCTCCACTGTAATAAACCAAAACCATGAGTACAATGCCTTCTCAGTCCTGTGAATGATTTTATCAAATCACCAAACTTTGGGATGATCCCAAAGACCCCTTCCACAGTAGTTTTTTAAACAAAAAAAAAATATATGAAGGGAGCAAAGACCTAAAGAAAACAGTGACTATTGTACAATCAATGAAAGAATAATCAACCAAACTTATTTATTTGTAGCATTTTGCATACCGAATATATATAATAATATATAACAAATTCTTAAAATCATCGATGTAAAGATACAAAACATCTTTCTCTAAACTTTTGTATTCCCAATAAATTATGTATACTATTTTATGGAAACATAAAAGTTAATTTTTCTGCAACAATGAGTATATTAAAATCACCATATTATATATAATAAGATAAAAATAAAAACAGAAGTCACATCTGCATATATTCATATATTTCCCCTACACTGTGAATATACCAGTGTCACAGTCTGAGTCCTCCAAAGCCTGTCAGCTAATATAAAGCTCCAGGTGTAAAGTACATGTAAGATGTCATAGGGTCCCAGTTTTGGTCGATTATCAGGTACCCAGAAAGAGGTGATGACAACTAGTTCCTCTCAATTGATCCCAGGACACCAGCAAGATGAACGGACCTGGGCTTCCATGCATTTGCCATCTCCCTGGATCTGACATTCACAGTAGCTTATTCTCCATGCTGAGGATCTCCCCACTGCTGATTTCCCTTTTAAGCAGTTGCACTATGTATCTAGAACCAATATTTTACTGGGCAAAAAACCTCTATCAACTAAAACCTCAACATTTTCCCTAAATATCTGTCCTTTGTGCTTGACTTAATGGGACATGAATTTTTCTTCTCAGAGAACTAAAGCTCTTTCTCCAGGGCTGGTTTTCTGAGGCCACATCAAGTATAAAGACATGAGCAAACACTACCTTCTCTCTCTTGCCCACCATCATTTAAGCCACTCATACAACAGTGTAACAGTTGTCTGGCCAAATCCTGCCTACACTTGGGGAGACGTTGCTTGACCAATTATTCTGATATTTGTGGGTCCTCACTGTGGACTCTGTGACATTTTGGTGCATTTGCCTACATTCAAGCAGACCTGTGAAACACCTCACAGCCTTTCTCTCTATCACCTCCTTTGGGGACACAATTCCACAACCACATGAGAGCTCTGTATTCACCAGACGCTTTCCACTCACATGCATGCAGCCTCACTCTTCCTACCATCCGCTGGCATCCTGACACGCTGTGCCCCACCAGTCAAGGGCAGGATGTCAAGGAGGACACTTGACCTTCCCTTCACACTTGCTTCTGTCCCAGCATCTCCCCAATACACACGTCACTCCACAACCAGCACTCACAACACTCTCACCATATTGTCCCTTGTTGAATGTTCTGGTGATCAACTGGTTATGTCAGCTGTCATATTTACCACATCTGAACAATGCTATAAAATTTGGTGCCACCATAATGTGTAGCATTTAATTTCAGATGCCTCCTTATTGATTTTCCTATATATCATCAACATCATACATTTGGGCACTAGAAACACATATGTCTGTAGGGTCCATTTCCAGAGCTGTCAAGTCTCCTCTGTGAGAACAGCTCCACCCAACGCATTGTAATTTCAGTGTGTGATACTTGTCCTCATAACTCTGTATGGGTACGCTTATGCTCAAGTTAAAAGGAGGGGACCACAAATGTTGGTAAATGCAAAGTCATGTTCAATGATAAGAAGTTCAATATTGGAAGGAAAAAATTAGCATCCAGAATTATTCAAAACTATTCAAAATACAGGTTCAGAATATATCTCTATATATATATTTTCAGTCAAAATACAGGATTGATCATATAAAATATGCCATTTATTTTATATGTGGTTAATGCAAAGAAAAGGAAATTTCTGCCAATCCATATTTACATAATAAATGTATAGTAATTTTCCCCAAGCCACAAGTATCCTACCCACCATTCTTCAGCTGAAAGAATAATGCTGAACTTTTATTTTCAAAATCCTAATGTGGCTTTATACTTTCTTAACATAACGGGATTATTTTGGTTTAAATTAATTTTAGATATTCTTATGGGTGAGCTTTTTCTTTTTTCCCAGAGCAATAATTGATCCATACATATTAAACTGTCTACACAACAGGGCCTTAAGGAAGTATTTAAACAGAAAAGCTGTAACACATATTAGTAGGACTTTAGCGTGTGGACATCATGTCAGGCAGTCACATCTGATTCCCTGGGGCAGAAGAGCTAGACTGGACATTTTCATTAAAGGCAGAAGAAGACTTATTGATTTTGATTTTAGATATTTCAAGTAAATATTAGTCCATTTTTCTTGATGAAATAACTTTTGAAACCACCATTATGAGTTAAATATTGAATTTCATATGTAACCCATTTTGTATTATTTTCCTAGTCCATCCTGATCCAACTAGGAAAAATGCTGCAAAAGGAACTTAGTCTAATCACTACTGGAATAATTTTTAAATAAATAAAATCAAATGGATCATTCTCACCAAGTTAAAATTATCACATAAAGTATAAAACAGTTAAAGATGTTCTGAATTACCAATGAAGAAAACAAGTATATGTGATATTGAAAAAGTGGTAAGAAAATACACACAAAGGGCTTTTTTTATTTTTGTTATTTGTTAGCTGATAAATTATCCAAGAATGAGTTAAGAAATACATTAGGATAACATTCAGAAAATAATGCAATAAAAGGTGTTGCAATCCTTTCCTGAAAAAAGATATTTCAAATGGTTTAGAAATCAGTGAAGCATGTATGATTTGTGAAAGACATCATTAGCACTTGTACATTCAAATCAAATTAAATCTTATTACTTAATTATGGAATAACTGATGTATCCCATGTACTTAAGCATACCCTTATATTCTTTGACTACTACAAGTCAGATATTCAAAGTGGGAAGCAGAAAAGTACAATAAAATCTTAAAAATAAGAAAAAAGTGCTAAGAAATGATGTATAGCCCTAGCAATACTTTAGCCACCATAGATTTGTTTCCTTTTAAAAGAAAAATAATTACCTACTAAAACAATTTTATGGATTTAGTTATGAAAAAAAAGCTAATATATTGCTTTTCTTTCAATATCTTCTAAAAACTGTCATCTAAGTAGTGATTGCAGAATTTTATTTCTGCCAGTGATGAATGTGGCAGAATGAGAACAGGTTAGCTTTACCAGACCAGCAGTTACAAAACTATCTGTGTCTTCATATATTATAAAATTTTATTTAAAAGCCATTGAGAAGGAATAAATGTGGAATCCCATAATGTCATTTTTACACTCACTTTTTCAGAGAATATCTTCACTTTAAAATATGTGTTCTTACACTTTATAGGTAGTATTTAGCTTCCTAATGTAAAATCCACTTCCCACTGTTACTCTATGAATAATTCTGGTATGGAAAGTTATTTTGGTAAATTTCTCACACATCTCAAGTAAGAAACATTTCAATTTATATCTTCTTATCAGGGAGATGAGTAGGTAGCATCACCCATTCCTTTCAAAATCCCTAAAGCTCCTATATAACCACAGAACCATGTTCTTTTATTTTTTCTACCACCCCTAAGTATTGAAATAGTATTGTGGCTTGGGCAGAGAATATTATTCAGTGTAGAAATTTAGTCTGCTATCAACTTAAAGTTATACAAATGAGGATTCAAGCAGATTTTTGTTTTTAATATTATCTGAAATGTGAGAAATTAATGGCTGCTAAATGTAAAAAAGAAAATAATAAAGGAACTTAAGAAGCAATGTCTAAGCTTAAAAATAAAAGAAACGAAAAGTGCTCCCAGTTTCAGAAGTGGTCTTTCTGCTTAAAGACGTGGTTTTTTGCCTTTAAAGTGGTAGTTATTAAAAAACCTTTCTTCTCAAAATAAACAGAAAGAAACTTGGAGAAACAAACAAACAAAAAAATGAAACTACTCCTTTTGTGCTCTGGGCCACAGACAGCAGAGGACCCATGTGAAAGGAGAAAGAACTCAGTGTGTTTGGCAAGTCCTCACCACCCTGTTGATTTAACCCCTGCAGTATAGAATGGGAACACAAACAAAATCCCAAGTCACGCCAAGGAGAGAGGGATCAGGTTCAGGGACACACAGGTACCTAAAATTTGCAAGACAGAACTGGGGAGAAAGGAGTGATACAGAGAGGAAGTTCCAAAGGAGCTTCAGAACAGATGGATGCCATGAGTCTGAGGTCAATGATGGTGGCAGAGGACCTGCTGCAAGAGCTGAGGATGGAAAACCCGCAGTGGCTTGTATGCTCCACAGTTTGCGGCTCTCACGGAGTGCTGGCAGCCTCTCGAGAACCCAGGTGTGGATCCAGGGGACACAGCTGAATCCATGGCATTTGCCTAGAAACCCCAGAGGAACCGCTCACCCTCAGGGCAGTGACATGGGTGACACTTGATTCTCTGGAAGAAAGCTACAAAACACCCACTTAAATAAATCAAGCTGATCTGCATGTTATTAGCCTAACATATGTATAATTGCATTGCCTAAAGGGGAATGGTGGGAGACAGAAAAAAAAATATTTGAAGAAACCACAGCTCAGAAATTACCACATTTGATAAAAAGTATAAACTAATGATCCCAGAAGCTCAATGAAGCCTAAGGAATAAACATAAAGAACATTACATAAAGACATGCCATAATGAAGGTTCATAAACTAGGATAAAGAGACATTTTCTAGACCTCCATCCCACGCTTTGCATGCAGGGCAGAATGATAAGACGAGTCACAGAGGGATGGGACTTCAGGAATGACAAGAGCTCCACTGACCCTATCCACAGTAAAGTAACAACTTCAGTGGTGAAAACTATTTTTGAAGTTATTTTAAGTCTGTGGAAGTTTCCGTAAGGTCATGCAGAAACTGGAAAAGAACGTTTCTTCAGAAGTCTACCTGACCTCAGTAAGATCAGCAAGGATGGGCAGTATTTGGACCACCACTGGCTCCCTTACTGCCCAGTGCAGATGAGCGCCCTGGAAACCACGCCTGACCATACAGCCAGGGAGCTGGGGCTCACTCTCCCCAGGTCTCAGGCTGTGCTGCAGGCACGGGAGGACCAGGTCTCACCCACCCACTTACCCCACTGGGAGAAGTGAAGCTCTGCTCCCCGTGTGGTGCACGGGGAATACGTGTCCCCATCCCAGCTCTTAAGGTGAGCTGGGCAAGGACAGTGAGCACACCAGGGGCCACCACCTCCCCGAGGCTTGTGCAGAGGTGTGAGGTCAGTCTAGAAAGGAAGACCAGGAGGAGGAAGGACTGTACTCCAGCAGGACAGGACTGCCTCTATTTGGAACAGAACATGATAAGTTCCATGTCTAGGGCCAGTCTTGGTAAAGAGCAAAGAAGAAGAAGGGTGAGCTCCACAACATGAGCAGAAAGGGCAGAATGGGCAGTTTAAGGAGGCACTGGGGGTGCAAAGGAACTCCTGGTATCATTTCATCTCCAGGCCGGGGATGCCTGTGTGTACCTGCAGAGACAGGGCCAACTTGGGAAGGCAGGGCACAGGGCACAGGGCACCAGCCTCCTTGACACTGCCTCAGACCACACTCTGCCTTAGCAGTCGGCCCTCTAACCTGATTCCTAGGAGAACAGGCTCGTATGTAAACTAACCATAGTCTTTCCCAGCAGTCTGGAAGAATGTATGCAGGACCAAAGCCACAAACTCTCAGAAATGATCAGAGAGGGTTTTTCCAAGCGTCAAGTCCCAGGACAACCAGGGGGCAAAAACCCAAACCCTCAGAATGGGAAAGCAGCCCCTCTCTCAAATCACCCACCTACCCAGTGATCAGCGGAACAAATGAACTGGCTAAAGGGATTTAGGCACAATCTTTGACCAATAAATGGCTTATATCATCCCAGGGGTTACCTTTTTATTTAAAGATTTTTTTTTTTTTAATTTTAGAGAGAAAGGGGAGGAGCAGAGGGAGAAGGGGAAGGAGATAAGCTCTAGCAGACTCCATGCTGGGTGGTGAACCCCAAGCAGGACTCCTCCCAGGACTTTCAGATTATGACCTGAACCAAAGCCAAGAGTCCAGTGCTTACCTAAGCCACCGAGCCACCCAGGTACCCCCCGCCCCACTACTTTAAGACAATCAGCATAAAAAATAGTAAGGGAAAGGACACCTGGGTGGCTCAGGTTATGATCACAGGGTCATAAGAACTCCCAATGACTCTCTCTCTCAAAAAGAAAAATGATCATAAGGGAAAACAATATGAGCAAGAACTTTAGGGCTGGTACACTACAGGGGAAATAAACTTTACAAAATTAGTTCTACTAGGTCACTAAACAAATAAAAGTCCAGGTGTACAACAGCAGTAACCCTCTGGGAGTATAGGTAGGAGTAAGGTCAGGATCAAGAATTCCATCATATAACTAATTGTTTTCAGCAACAACAATTTCTAAAGGCAAGAGCATGTTATCAATGAGCAGGGAAAAGATGCATTGTAGAGCTCATTAACACTTTGTTAGAATTATTGTTTCATATAATCTTCTATTTGTAGGTGTAACATTTTGAAAAAAAAAAAAAGAACAAAGTTGGGGAACTCACACTTTCTAATTTCAAAACTACTACAATGTAACAGTGATTAACAGAGTGATGTACTATCATAAGTATGGACATATGGATCAGTAGAATAGTATAGATAATTCAGAAACAATCCTTGTATTTATGGCCAATAACTTTTTGGCAAAAGTACCAAGAATATCTTTCAACCAATGGTACTGGCAGAACTGGAGAGCCACATGCAGAAAAGTGATACACCAGACCCCTACACTAAAGTTAGTTTAAAATGGACTACATACTGAAATACAAGAGCTACATCAAAAAATTCTTATAAGAAAACACAGATGCATATCTTTATGAGCTAGGGTTAGCCAATTTTTTTTTTTAAGATACAATACTGAAATTATGGTCAACAAAAGGAAAATACATAAATTGCATTTCGTGAACATTAATTATCTTCATGTTATAAAGAACACCATTAAGTAAGTAAAAAGAAAAAGTTTCTTTCTCCCAAAGAATGGGAGAAAATATGTGAAAGTCCTATATCTTTTTTAAAAGACTTTCATAAAAGACTTTCAGAGAAAGAGTGCATGCGTGTGTGAGTGGGGAAGGGAGAGAGAGAAGGAGAGAGAACTTCAAGAAGACTCTATACTGAGCAGGGAGCCTGATGTGGGGCTCAATCCCATGACCCTGAGATTGTGATCTGAACTGAAATCAAAAGTCAGACACTTAACTGACTGAGCCATCCAGGAGCTCTCCTCTATACAAGGGACTTGTACTCAGAATTTATAAAGAATGCTTACAAGCCACTACTACATATTTATAACTAAAAATAGAGGAAAGATTCAAACAGATGTTTCTTCAAAGAAGACACATACATGACCAAAAGCACATGGACACATGCTTGACATCATCAGTCAGTGAAGAAATGAGACTCAAGACACAGCCTCACACGCACTGGTGTTAACTGTATTCAAACTCATGTAACAACTCCTACTGGTGAATATGAAAAAATCAGAAGACTCACACAGTTTGATGAGAACTTAGAAGATTTCAAATGCTTCAGAAAAAAGATTTCATTTTCTCTAAATGTTAAATGTAGGAGCCAACAATTCCACCCTTACTTAGATGCCCGAGAGAAATAAAAACCTTAGATGTTTAGGGCAGCATTATTAGTAAGAGACTAGAAAGTGGAAACAATGCTTCTGTCAATTAACTGAACCAAAAAAAAAAAAAAGGAAAATGTTGACAGAACGAATAATGGAATCTTATTCATTAGTAAAAACAAATGACTTACTGATCTGTGCCACAGCAGGAATAAATGATAAAAATGTGGTGAGTGGAAGAAGCTAATCATAAAAGACCACACCATAGGAATGCACTTCTATGGAATGTCTAGAAGAGGCACATCTATAGGACAGAAAGTAGTTTAGGGATTCCCTACAGCTGGGGGTGTTATGGGGGTGGGAAATGGGCATTTTCTGCTAAATGGTTGGACTTTTTTTTTTCAGGGAGAAACAAAAGATTTTAAATTAGATTGCAGTGGTGTTTGCACAACAGTATGAGCTCAGTAAAAATGTTGGATTGGGCACTTAAAATGGGTGAAATGTATCATGTGTCCATTATATCTCAATAAAACATATGCAAAAAATAGTCATAGACTGCTCTTCAGAAATTCCATAAGCCAGAATATAATGGAACAATATCTGTAAAGGACTATAAGCCAAAAATTAAAATAAAAATGAAACAATTTATTTACACACACGGTTAAATAATTAAGTAAATAAGCTATAGGTAAAGGCAGCTAAGTTTTTAAGTATCAGAGAAAACATTACAGGGGAGGAAGGTCAAATAAATCTTGTGCTGCTAAATTTGGGTCAGAGATATTACTCTGAACTCATTTTAATATTAACGTATATAGAAAACTATGGAAATATTATAGATGTGTGCATATACTTACAGATTAGTACATATATATATACACACATATATATACTAGTTATGTATGTGTGGATGTATAGATATGGGCTTATATATCTATATAAGTACATATGTGTATATGTGTGTATATATGTTATATGTTTATATGTTATCACACTATATATGTTAATCACACATATTTATATGTTATCACACTATATATGTTAATCACACTATGGAAAACTGGTTAGGAAAAGATAAACGTACAACAAATGCAACAGTCCTGAATATTCTTTTAAACTAATGTTTCAATTATCATTGATAGATGTAATATAGAAAAGATATCAGATTTCATGGCTGATTGATTTTTTCAAAAGGTCAAGTTAATAAGATTAACCATTTCTGCATGACTTCACATTGACTTTAATAAGCTAATTTGTTTTATGAATCTCAAAAAATGCACAAAACATGCAGTTTGCTGGGATTTATTTGACCACAGAGCCATTTTTCTGAGCCATTTTTCATAGGAAAATGTTCTGCAAAAAATGATGGGCTAGAATAAATTAACCTAAACACAGGGTGAAATCAAAACTAAGGGATGTAACAGAATATCAACATGCAACTATATGCTGAAAGATGTATTCTATTCTAAAACACTTTTAAAAAATCAGGTTGGCTTTATTTTGTATAAGTAATAATAACACAGGTTTGATGAATCAATCATCAATATGATTTCATGAAATTGTGTCCAATTAAGTATTTGTTCCATTGGTCAAACATTTTCTATTAAAAATGAAATATCTTTTGCACAAAAATTAACAACATTTAAACTGCAAAAAATAGTCAAAAAATAAAATAAAACAATTTCTGAAGTGATGCCAAAATTATTTCTGGAAAAATAATGACAAAGTTTTCTTAGATCCAGACATAAGAATCTTATTCTCTGAATGCTGCTTCATCACCTACACTCCTGGAATCCAGTTTTCACATACACTTACACCAAATACCCAGCTGGATGACTCTATCTACATGTACATAAATGTGAGTGAAGACATGTGAAATGAGCAGAGTGAAGTCTTGAAATTCTATCAAGTTCAAACTGTAGAAGATTAACTGGCAATTTCTGGGGTCTTTTGATTTAAATTCTCTTTTATCTGTGAATAAGAATAAATCTGTTGGGTTTAGCTCGCATCTACTCTTAAGTGCAGCTTCATTAATGTTTATACTTTTGAAGACGGACATGGGTTCCAAAGATTCCATGTTCCTCATTCAACTATAGAATGACTAAGTACAAATTGCAATTATCTCCACTGAAATGTTTCTAAACAGATTTAGGTAGAGGGAATGATTATGTTTTAGAGTCAGGATTACACTTGAGGTTCCTTCTGGGTCTCACCGACTTAATGGAGATTTGCAACTGATGAAAATTTCCAAAAAGGCATGGATTATTTAATTCTCTATGCAGGATATATGAGTCTAGACTTCTTCCCATGAACGGAGAGCTGGCAGCAGAATCTGCCGTTAGTGTGTTTTTAAAACGGCAGAAGGTTCTGCCTATACCAGCAAAAGCAAATCATGGACCCAATTCTATAATGCATGTCCATGATCTCAAATCCAAAGAAAGAGAAACAAAACTCCCACAAATTTCAACATTTACTTTTCTTCAAGTCACTTTTGAATAAGGAATGAAGCATATACTCATAGTCCTATGTGTCTGATATGCCCTGAAATGACCAATGGATCTCGTAGACTGTGTCACCACTGAACACTGCATTCTGTATCCTAGCGCAGTGAAAACCGAGTTCCAGAGTGGTAAACATGATCAGGCCAAGTATCATAAAGCAGTCGCTGCTATAGATGCTCACCATCCTTGGAATGAAATTGCACCTGAGCCCTTCTGAATCTTAAGGTAGAGGCTGATAATGATCTATGTGGTACACAGTTGCACACCCCCCACCCCAAGCTGGCAGTTCCCACCCTCTGCTGAAATGCCCTGTACAACAGTCTCCTCTTGAGCATGGAGGGCCAAGCTGATGAGCACTTTCAAAACAGCAAAGACGCCGGAAATAGTAGCCAGAGAGACTCCAAGATGCAGCCCACCCTCTCCTGTTGGCCTTGAAGTGGCAAACTGTCATGAGGAAGACAGGGCTCCAGGAGGGAACAGTGACATCCTTTAGGTGTTGGAAATGGTCTCTGGTGACAGCCAGCAACAAAATAAAGGCCTTGGTCATACGCTCATGAGGAACTAAATTTTGCCAACACCAAATGAGTTTGGAAGAGAACTGGAGCTTCCTAGGAGATCACAACCTCAACTCATGGACATCTTATTTTCCTCATGGTGAGACTGAAAGGAAGACCAAGGTCACCTACACAGGGACTCCTGACCCGGGAGATCCCAGAACACTGAGTTTACCTGCACCAGGATTCCTGAACAAAATGCCATCAAACTTCCTAAAATAATCATAAAAAAGAAATTTACACTCTCTTCTTTGTTGAGTCTCTCAACACATATAAAAAATGTTGCATGTCTTACAATTCCAGGTTTATCAATCATTCTCATAGAAAATATTTTATCATTTTGTTTATACTTCTTAATATATTCTTTTTCAGTTCAAATTTTCCAACTCAAACCTGGATTCAAATGAAATCGATAAAAGTTTATTTAACTAAAAATTCATTTTCTACGATTTCTAGATAAGTAGCCCCAAAATATCCCAAGTGGAAATTGAGTTTACATTTGTGTTTAATTTATAATGTTTCTAAAAAGCAAGTTAAGATGAAAATTCTTCAAGGTTTAAGGTTTTGTACAATATTAAAAGTTATGCTTCAAATTAGTAAAATTACATTTATTTGGGTAGTAGCAGTTTCTATTTAGAATAAAAGATTTCAAACATCACATTGCTTAGGCCAAGTAGATAGGAAAGAGGTTTTAAAAATCAATAATAAATCGAAATAACTGTGTGGTTTTATTCTGTGAATGTAAAAAGACATACAATTTGAAAATTATGAGACTCTATGCTCCATTAGCTGAGAAAAACCATTAGAAAATATAATACCTCTGATAAATATGTTAGCCACTATGAGTCATAGTATAACTATGACTGTTGTAATAGTCATAAAAGCAATTGTTAATGATGATTATGGGACCAGTCTCTTAAAATCGAATTTAGGTTTAATAAATCAAATATGAAGAACAATAGAAGAAGAGGAGAATTCCTGTAAATGACCAGGGAAAGAATACCTGAAAGAATTTATTAGGATCTACCATGTTTCAAAATTTTCTATGGTTGCACCAGTTACTTTAGGATAAATCTGACCAAAGTAGGTTCAAAATAAAATTGAAATAAGTTGGACAATTAAGCTTATTTAAGCAATTATACAAAATAACATATATTCATTAATTAATTTGTTTTTTGATAAGTTGATTATGCTATTCTTTTAACTTTAATATTAGGCAGTGGACAGAACTGGTTACTAGGAGACAAGAAATTTTAAAATTTCATAGAGTGCTGAAAGACTTAACTAAAATTCTCTCGAGAAGCACTTCTCGGTGTTTGATATAAGCATGCATTTCCTGGGAATCTCATAACAATAAAGATATTAATTTAGTCATACTGAAGAAGGGACCTACATTTTTCATTTCTAATAAAGGTCTGTGTGTTCACTACCTCATGCCTCTAGGCAACCAGTGTGAATTATGAATCACTTGAAAAAGAGGTAAAATCTCTGAATGTATGTAAATTCAGAATTCTGTCTCAATTACTGCTTATATGGTTATTTTTAAAAAAATGCTTAACCAATCTATATTGAGTAGTTGATTCTTTAGTTTTAAGATTTTTTTTTAAGATTTTATTTATTTATTTGACAGAGAAATCACAAGTAGTCGGAGATGCAGGCAGAGAGAGAGAGAGGGAAGCAGGCTCCCTGCTGAGCAGAGAGCCCGATGCGGGACTCGATCCCAGGACCCTGAGATCATGACCTGAGCCGAAGGCAGCGGCTTAACCCACTGAGCCACCCAGGCGCCCCTAGTTTTAAGATTTTATTTATTTATTTGAGAGAGAGAGAGAGAGAGAGCATGAGAAGTGGGAGAGTCAGAGGGAGAAGCAGACTCCCTCCCAAGCAGGGAGCCTGATGCAGGACTCAATCCTGGGACTCCAGGATCATGACCTGAGCTGAAGGCAGTCACTTAACCAACTGAGTCACCCAGGCATCCTGAGTAGTTGATTCTTTGTATGAGAGAGTGCCTCAATCAATTTCAAAGTGACGTTGACTTATGGTCAAAATCAGTGACTGCTGGTTATTGTTACAGGTTGAACTGTAGCCACACAAAAGATACACTGAAGTTCTAACCATTAATAAGTGTGATTTGAAAACAGGTTCTTTGCACACAATCAACTTAAGATGAGGTTGTTATAGTGGTCTCTAATCAACTGTGATTCATCTCCTAAGAAGAGAAGTAAACAGAGTCAGGAAGAAGACTGTCATGTGACACCAGAAGTAGGGATTGGAGGGATCCACTTCCAAGTCAAGCAATGTCTAGTGTCATACAAAGCTGGAAGAAAGAAAGACCTGCCCAAGAAGTTCTGGAGGAAGCACGGCTCTACCAACATCTTCATTTTAGAAATTAAGTACTTTCTAGAAAAAAAAAATCCACAACAGCAACAGAGCAATTTCTGTTTTTCGAAGTAACTCAGTTTGTGTCACTTTGCTACAGAAATCCTAGGATACTAATGCAATTATAATCATATGGGGGGGGGTACATCTGAAAGCTCACTTACAAAATAGTATTGAATAGTAATTATTAAGGACTCATTTTCTAAATTCCCTCTATTCTAATCTATTTATTCCTTTTAGCTGCAAGAGGCAAAAGCTTTATTGAGCTAGTGAAGTAAAGCACAATCAAAAATTTACAGTACCACCTGGATGAACAGATATTTCTTTAGAAATTAAACATCTTTTAGTAAATTAATAATTTCCTCTAAAATCTTAAAATTGTCACATAAGTCAGGAAGTATAATTATGCCCATTGTAAAATACAAGTTTAGAGTAGCTGAATGGTTTGTGCAAATAGTAAGTGGTGGCAATAAGTGTAGAGAGTCACCAGTGAGAAGGCATTGTTTAAAGTTCGTGTGGGTTGTATGGTGAAATGGATACTACTACAATTAAAAAGATAAGAAAAATAAGTCCCTTGGTTATCAATCCAACCAATCATCAATGTTGACTTTGTGTAAAACATTGAGCTACCTATTGAAATATGAATGAAGATACATTCTTTTACCAGGGAGATAGAACCAAATAAACAGAACCCCCCCCCCAAAAAATATTTTTAATGACAGTATATTATTCCTTTCTTCTCCTTCTAACTTGTATTTCTTTGTAAGAAATGTGACCTCTAAACCAATACTGCTGCAATCAAAGATCCTTTTTAAATAAGAAATAATTCTTCTAAGTAAAAGGTGGCTTAAAAGAATAAAACAACAGTGGTTCACTATTGCTCTTGCTCCAACTGCCATTCCAACCTCATCATGCACTTGAATCTCCATCTCTCTCCACCTCACCTGCATTGTCTTCACACTATTCCTTGTAGACACCACCTTCCTGTAATAACAGCATGACTGACCCATGCTGTTCTATCTACACTGGGCACCCTTCACATCTTCTTTGCCTAAATATCATCCTTGTTATTTCAACCAATCTTAGCTTGTTGAGAAAGACTTCCATGGATTTCCTGCATCAATCAGACATGCCTGGTACACACTATCACCATCACATGTATGTCTACATTATAACTTGGGTATCACTTTGGATTGTTATATTTTATTGTAAAAAATATATCTCATTTTGCAGTTATAAAGTATGTTTTGCATAGTTTACCAATCTTTTTTTTTTTTAAGATTTTATTTATTTATTTGACAGACAGATATCATGAGTAGGCAGAGAGGCAGGCAGAGAGAGAGAAGGAGGAAGCAGGCTCCCTGCTGAGCAGAGAGCCCAATGCGGGACTTGATCCCAAGACCCTGAGATCATGACCTGAGCCGAAGGCAGTGGCTTAACCCACTGCGCCACCCAGGTGCCCTAGTTTACCAATCTTAAGACCTAAAAGAGTGTCTGGAACTTAATAGTCTGTAGATGTTTTCTTAGTTGAGAAGTAGAGGCATGTGATTACATATTTCATAGGAAGAGAACACGGAGTTCCTAAGAAAGTGCTGGAGTGCTACTTTAGTATAGAAGGCCTAGGAGACTTGTGCAACTATTAAACATATTGGGGCTAGGGGGGTCCTTAAAGGCTCATTTGCATAAACTCCATCCTAGGCTTTGACAGTATATGGATTAATTGTTAGATCTGCCAAATTATATTACTTTTCTGAGTTTCAACTGTGTCATCCACGAAGTGAATATAAACATAGTACCAATATTACAGTTTGATTAGAAAGATTAAATGAAGGGATTGATGTTAAGAGTTTAATATATGGGCTAAAATTTATTACATACTCAAAATTTAATTATATTATTTATAATTTTCATATTTATTTTGAAAAACAGTTCTAATACTAAAAAAATTTCTCAGTAATTTAGGTTTTTCACGAATTAGTTATCAAAGTGTTACTTAACTGAAAGAAATTAATTTCTAAAGGAATATATTTTTGTGATAAATTGAATGATAATAGAATGATAGACATTTCTCTGTATTAGTACCTATTTAATAATCAATTAGTTTTTATAGAAAAACTTACACTGAATATGAAAGAAATCTTAGAGAATACAGTGTGTCAGGTCTAAATTGATTTATTAAGCACATTAGCTGAATACTTATTATGAGCTAAGTGCCAGGTTTCATGATGAAAATACAATGATAAATCTGCAGACTCTTAGGAATTTTACAAAATCTCCTCAATAAAATTACAAAGCTTTACAATTATCAAAGATAAAGGTTTTCATAAATTTATAAACCTTTATTTGTACAGATTACATTTCTTCCAGTGAAGTAACACTTCCCTTAGACAGACAACCAAACCTTTAATTCTGTATTAATAATGAAATTTAATTTATCACATTGTATTCTTTTTTTTAAAGACTTATTTAAGTTATTTGAGAGAGAGTTGGTGGGGAGAGAGGGAGAGAATCTCTAGCTCACTCCACGTTGAGCACAGAATCCAACTTGGGGCTTAATCCCATGACCCTAAGATCATGACCTGAGCTGAAATTGAGAGTCGGACTCTCAACATACTGAGCCACTCAGGTGCCCCCACTGCATATTCTTAGGTTTTTGCACAATTTGTGAAAGTTAGCTTACAAAGTCATAGCATAAGACAAATCATAAGACATAAGACATAAGACAAAGTCATAGCAAAAGACAAATTTTTCCAAAAAATTGGTAATATATGAGAATAATACATCATTTATAGGCATACTGAAAATGGTATAATAGTTTTAAAAATTACTTACATGTTGCAAATGAGCTTTTAAAGATAACAAATGCAAAAACGGGATAAAATGCTCCCTAACGCAAACTCTAAAGTTAGGATGCCTGAGTTTAATTACTGGGATGTCCATGACTGTGTGACTAAGGAAATTGTTTAGCTTCTCTGGGGTTCATTTCTTTTCATATCAAAAAGGGAAAAGATAAAATCTGCCTTGCCAACTTGAAGGATAATTCAGATAAACTCTGAGCAAATAGCAGAAGCATCCCATGAGCATTCAGTAAGAGTAGCTATCAATATGGTTCCATTACCCAAAAACACTACATCAGGCTATATACAATAGGAGTGACAAAATGTTTCCTGTTTTTTCATCCAAAACATCCATAAATACACAGATTTAATGCATATATTTAAATGTGTTCTTCACGGCAACCAAAGTATTTACTGGAAAATATTCACTAGGAAAATTCAAACCAAAATGCACACTCGAGTATTATAGGCCTCCTTCAATCATATGAAATATTTTAGATTCAAGAATGACAAACTAAATTTTTCAACCCATTCCCAGATATGGAGTTGACATAACAGCCAATTCCAGGGGTTAAAATGCTCTAGTTCATCTTGGAAAATTTCCTGATAGCAAGATTTTTTTTTGCTACAAAAAAATTGATATGAACTAATAAAAAAACAGAGGAAATATCAGTATAATAATATAAAAGAATCTACATAGTAATGCTGAACACTTATGGATAAAGTCTGAGAAGTAATCTGACATATATCATGAAAATTAAACTCAGTAATTTGAATTAATGCTTTAGGCAATTTGTCAAATTAAGCTATATATATGTTGATATAGGTACATATGAGCTCTTAAAGAAATGAATTTTTAAGTGGTTAGCCACATCTACATTTCTTAACATATTATAATACAAATGTTATCTTGAGATTACATAAAATCAAAGCTATGAAATTTTCTACAAATGAATCCCAGTCAACATGTTACACTAAAGTTAAAAAGAAATGTGTATGTAAAGCATTTATCATGTGCCCACACACACAAAAAAAACACTGAAAAATATTAACTTTCATTGTAAACATAAAGTATGTGACCACCTTCTTAATGTTGTAATGCATAACATTTCTTGAGATGGAAATAGCTATCATCAATATCTGTGTGCAAGTTCATACACGCACGCACACACACACACATGTGCTAACTCCACATATGTTTGGAAACAACTCACCACTCCATACTCCTTTAAATATAATAATATAAATTATAAAAACCCAGGTAACTTGCATTTCCCATTTGAACATGAACAGTCATAGAGCTCAACTGGGAAAAATTTAGCCAGAGAGCAGTCTTGAGTTTTTGTGGACTCAAGTAACTTATACAGTAACCAAGCATTTTAATAATTCAAGGTGAACAAATCTTAAACACTAAACCCTCATTTCAGAAAAGGTAGTGGTTAGTCATATAGAATCCTTCAGATATAGGCATGGGCAATAGGTGATATCTCTCTTAATCATGATCAGTGTAAGGTATCCAAATTGAAATTCTTCTGAGTACTTAAAAAAAAAAAATTGGCCACTATGCTATTTTTAAAACTTTAAAATATCCTAAGTGACATATACTCATATATATATTTTATATGTTTATATATGTGTATATATATTCAAACTATTATACCAAGGCATATCAGCTTTGTAATATGAATGATCTTGATAATCGAATAGAACAAATGTAACCCTACTCGGTTTAACAGATTGTGGACTCCTACTATTTAAGATTTTTAAATAATTTTTCAAATTAGATTTTATAATAACTTAGTAGGGAAGGCCATAATTAAAGTGGGTGATATATTTACATGGTATGGGTCCACCAGAGTAAACACGATCAGAAAAAGAAATAAATATACAATTATATTATGTAAGGACTATAATAGTATTTGTGGTTTTTTGTTTGTTTTTTGTTTTTGTAAAGATTTATTTATTTATTTGACAGAGAGATCCATAGCAAGAGAGGGAACACAAGCAGTAGGAGTGGAAGAGGGAGAAGCAGTGTTCCTGCTGATCAAGGATCCCACGTGGGGCCTGATCCCTGCGGTCATGACCTGAGCTGAAAGCAGACACTTAACGACTGAGCCACCCAGGCGCCCCTGGGCTATAATTATTTGATTCAATGAAAGTAGCATAGGTAGAGAATTATTCCTAAAAAAATTTTTTTTTCACATATTCTATTGTTTATTTCATCTAAACCAAAAAACTAACATAAGGATTCTATGTAACTATCAATTCTAATTATAGCAGATTTCACTTATGTTAGTTTGGGACACACTGCCACATTTTTAGATAAACAGTGAAACTGAAATTAAACAATTACTCAGATGAGGTATTTCTAAGTGAAGTGATATTTTGTCAGCATGTTTAACTTAAGGCTTTATCTGGGGCTTCATTTAGAACCAGACTAGACCAACCACTAGGTGAGAGGAATCATGCTCATAACTTGGAACTACTTTCTTACGACATTTCTCTGTACATAACTTTACATTTAATAATTTAACATGAACATATCCAAGGCCATATGCTTTCTAAAATAGTTGGGGGAAATTGTTTTATTTATTTTTCATTTAGAAGTTCCATTTATTTAAAATTTTAGTTTATTCCAAAATCAGATTAGACACTTCACTGTGCCAAATGCAGCGTAATGAAATAAAAGTAAGAAGCCAGTGGGACAAGAAGTCAAATCGTAAAGAAAGATGCAGAACAAAGCTAGTGAGAAAAGATTCACGTCAGATTGTCCTACGAGGATAATTCACACCGCAAGTTCTGGTCTGAGGTCCAAATAACCAAGCAAAACAAAACGTTGTTCATAGAGAAGTCCATTAGACGTAAGTTTAAAATATGTAAAACAAAATACAAGCAAAAATACATTTAATACACTGTTTCATTAGTAACCTCGAAGCAAGCATGTGACAGGGAAAATCAGATAAGGTGATCATTTAAGAAGAAGAGACAAGGAGTCCAGGCAATCAAGGGATGTGTGCCTTTACAGGTCAGGCTTGGCTGATGTATAAAACGAAGGCTGGAGATCCAAAACCCAAATGCTTTCAGCAACAGCACTGAAGAGAGAGAATGCTGGTCAGCGGAAATGCACATGTTTCCACACTGAAAATAATAGGTGCTGGGTGACCCAAACCAAAATCAGAACCGTGATCCCCAAACAAACCAGAAATCTACACGAGGCCAAAAGAGTCTCTCTGATGGACAGTGTCTCCTGTTTTACAGAAATATCTGGAGCATAACCCCAAAAAAAGACATCAAGGCGATAGTAACTAATAAATCCTGCTCTTCAGGATTAGGGGAGAATCCACCATTTAGAGATGCAAATATGGTTGTAAATGTGGTTTCTATGGCTGCCTCTGGAAAACAATGACCCCAACTGAGAACAATTTATACAGATGTTTGCTTTCTAGAACCATCATCAAAATTGGCAGGGTCGAGCCTATACAATCCTTTCTTTTTCACTCAAGATTTCTTAATACCCCCATATTTAATTTTGGATAAGGACTTTGGCAGCAATCCACACTTAATTTCAAGCTTGTAGAAAATTGGGTTCTAAGTGTATAAGATAGAGGCAGTAACAAAGCGTGTATTGATGATCCCTGAGAAACCCACATGTCTCTCTGGGTTCATAATCCTAGCACTCCCAGCTGGAAGCAGCTCTGGAGGTAATCTAATCATTCTGCAGAGGAGGAAACAGGAAGTCTGACCCATGGTCCTAGAGTTCTGTCAGAAAGGCAGGACAGGAGCTGGAGTGTCTGAATGAAAACAGTGCCACCTTATTCGACCATAGCTCACCACTTCCCTCAGCCAAGGGCCAACTAAGCACAGACCAACTAAGCACCAGCACAGCCCTGCACTGAGCTGCCCGAGGGGTGTGGAAAGGGATTACTGAACAGAATCTCATAACTCTAAGAAATGTTATTTTTAAGAGCATTTGTATTTGAAGATGTATTTGATTTTCTCTGATAGTAGATTGTAGCAATGCCATTTGTTTATAGACTATGTTTCAATCACTACAATGTATTTTCAAAAACTCAAAGTGGACAAAAATATTCTCTTCGAATGGTAGAACATACCTATTTGAGATAACAAATCCCTGAAGTCAAAACTAAATTATTGGTACATTTTCCCTCTAAATTCAGCTCCTTTGGGTCCCAGTGTTGACATGCTTTGTTTCAGGTAAATTTACAAAGGGACTGCAGAAGGATGGAACACAGGGGTATGGAATTTATAGAGAATATTGAGGCAGAAAGCCCAAAATGGCCACCTCACTGAGATGAGGGACCACTGAGGATGACTTGGCACTCCTCCACCAAGTCACTCCTGCATAGCTTTAAGAACTACCACGTGAACCCCCCGAGCCAATCAGCTGTGAGGAACCATGAAAAATCCCTAGTTTGCCTATAAATGACTGTCCCTACAAAGCCTGGGTGCTCAGACTTTGGGAAGGATCTGACTGAGCCCACCAGCGACAATAAAGCTGCATTCTCCCAGCTCTCCACGTGCCGCTTGAGTTTCTTGGTCACCTCAGAACTTCTGTGACATTTGGTTCTCTGCCTGGGAAACCCAACTGTGCTGGCCCATTGTGCCACCAGTGTGGGTCCAGAGACGGGCCACAGAGGGCAACGGAGTACCTACCTTAGGGTTTCAGCATGCCCACTGATTTCAGTGGACTCAAGGTTGGGTTCTCCTGAACAGCCTCGGCTTGCCTCCATCCTGCTGGACCAACAACAGGAGACCAGAGACAAATGACTGGCTCTACCCGTCGAGCCAGGTAATCCCCGGGGCCACTGTCCGAGCGAGACCTGTCTTTCAGGATGGAAGGGGAGAGTGATAACCTCCCAACAGCCAGGGATACCCAGAGTGGGGAGTCCAACCTGTTTGAATCTGAGGAATGTTTGGATGTATGTACAGCTCCACGCTTTGGCTGCGGAGTCTGAGTGGACTGCACCCTGAGTCTTGCAGAGCGTCATACGGCATAACAGTCAAATTTTCTACAGAGCAGCCTTGTCCAGGGCTTATATGGATAGACCTTAGCTAAGGCACTCCTAAGTTCCTGCAAGGGATATGAGCAGGACAGCACCTGAAAGTACCCCACCCTTTGTTTACGACACGGTTCACAGTGGGTGGGAATCCTGCAAACCCACTTTTTTTAGATTGTATGCTTAAAAACTTCAGAAAAGGCTTTAGTGCTTTATGGTACATATGACCCCGGGAAAACTGAGAACCCTGTGTGAGCTGGAGTGGCCCACTTTTTTGATGTTGGCTGGCCTTCTGAAGGAACCTTAGACCTCTCCAGCATCCACTGAGTTTATCGTGTAGTCACTGGACACCCAGGACATCTGGACCTGTTCCCATATATCGATTCCTGGTTAGAGATAGCCAGGACCCTGCCCCCATGGATACGGTTCTGTGCCAATGGCAAGAGACAGTGAAGGATTCTCATCGCACAACCGACCAAAGGCATCTGAAATAAGGCTATACATCAAGGGGACCCAGATGACAAACTCCTACCACCCTATGGGCCTCTGACTCTCTCAACTGCCTCAGCCCTCCCAACTGCACCCGAAGTGGGACCTGACACACCACCACTTTCTATTTCACCACCAGACATATCCTCTCCACCTTCTCCCGCTCCTACACCATCAGTCACCCCACAGATGCCTCTGGCTCCACCAATAGCAACAATTTCCCCACCATATCCTACTCCCCAGATGCCAATAACCCCGCAATCAGCACCAGCTTCCTTGCCAGCTATTCCTAATGGGGATCCCTCCCCAGACTCCTTGCTGATTGTTCCTGACGAGGACTCCTCCCCAGAACATGAGCCATGGAACACCACACATCACCTCCAAATGCGAGAAATTCCTACTTACAAGATGCCCCTCTGAGAAACTCAAGGTCCTGACATAATTGTAGCAGATGGCAGCACCCCCCCAACCAAGCAGACCCATTATCTACTACCAGCCCTTCACCACCACAGACCTCCTGAATTAGAAGGATCACATTCCTGCTTATTTGGAAAAACCACAGGCAATGATGGACTTTATGGAATCCATCTTCCAGACCCACCAACCAACCTGGGAAGACTGCCAACAGCTCCTTCGCACCTTGTTCAACACCGAGGAAAGAAGAATAAGTCTCCAGGAGGCACATAAATGACTTGAAGAGGTGGCACCAGTCAGCACCTTAAACCAGAGGGATGGGCCCAAGAGTCTGCCCCAGACAACCAGCCAGGCTGAGACTTCAACACAGAGGAAGGCCAGAATGCCATCAAGCACTACCAAGACGCTATCCTGCAGGGCCTCCGCCAAGGAGCCAAAAGGCCTATTAATATGTCAAAAATGGCTGATGTGACTCAGGACAGAGAAGAGACACCTGGTAATTATTATGAGTGGCTCTGCAAGGCTTTCTGCATATACACTCCGATTGATCCAGAGGCACCAGAAAACCAACAAATGGTAAATGCAGCGTTTGTGGCTCAGTCAGCCCCTGACATCCGCCAAAAACTTCAAAAATTTGAGGGTTTCATCGGGATGAACATCACTCAACTACTAGAAATAGCAAACAAGGTCTACCGCAACTGAGACGCTGTAGCTAAATGAGAGGCTGAAAAGAAAATGAAACAGAAAGTCATTCTGCTAGCCACAGCCCTCCAAAAAGTCTCCCAACTACTTGGAACAACAGGACGATCAGAGGTAGGACCTCAGTAGCACAGAACCCTCAAAAAGGATCAATGTACATATTGCAAGAAAATGGGACACTGGAAAAATGAATGCCTGAATCTGAAGTCCAGGTCAATCAAGCCCTCCACCCAACCCAAGACTCAGGCAAACCAAGATCCTGACTTCATAGGGCTAGCCAATATAGATTTAGACTGACGGAGACCAGGCTCAATGATGGAAGACCCCAGGAGCCCATGGTTATATGAGCATTGTGGGTGAAAAGATCATTTTCATGGTCGACACCAGAGCAGAGCACTCAGTAGTGACCACATCAGTGGCACCCCTAACAGGATGAACTATAACCATCATGAGGGCCACAGGGGATCAGGCCACAAGTCAACACTTCTGTCAATCTTGGACCTATAAACTGGGAGGACATGTAGTCTTCCATGAATTCCTATATGTCCCAGACTGTCCAATACCGCTATTGGGAAGAGACTTTCTTTCAAAATTAGGGGTGCAGATTTCTTTCAAGCATCAGGATAGGACACCATGAATCTAAGCTCCACTGAGCCTGCGATTATCTTGTCCTTAAACACACCCCAAGATGAGGAATGGAGACTATTTGAACAAGACCATCCTGAAGATAACCCTGAAGCCTTCTGGACCACAGTCTCCAATGTATGGGCAGAAGATAACCCACCTGGCCTTGCCGTCCAGCGAGCCCCAGTTATTATAGAACTAAAAATTGGAACTCAACCTCAGCAGCAGAGACAATATCCGATCTCGCGGGAAGCTCAGTTGGGCATACAGGCTCATCTGGAGTGACTGAAAGAGGCAGGCGTCCTAACTGAGTGTTAATCCCCCTGGAACACCTTGCTGCTCCCAGTCAAAAAGCCTAACGGTGACTACTGACCCGTCTAGGACTTGGGTGCTGTGAATCAAGTTACTCAAACCCTAAACCTAGTAGTGCCCAAACCTTACACCCTTTTAAGCCAGATCCCACCGGACGCTGCCTGGTTCACCTGCCTTGACTTAAAGGACGCCTTTTTCTGCATCTGCTTGGCCCCAGTAAGTCAGCCCCTTTTTGCTTTTGAATGGGCAGATACGGACTCAGGGCACCAAATACATCTCACTTGGACCCGGCTCCCAGAAGGATTTAAGAACTCACCAGCAATACTCAGTGAAGCCCTAGCCTCTGACCTAGCTGACTTTCCCTGGGACCATACTGGATGCACGGTCCTCTAGTACGTCGATGACCTCCTCATTGCCAGCTCAACTGCAGGGACCTGTCACTGAGAACACTTGACTTCCTACAACACTTGTCAAAAAGAGGATATCGAGTCTCTTGGAAGAAAGCTCAGCTATGCAGACAAGAAGTCAAGTATTTGGGTTCATAATAACTCAAGAAAAGTGAGCCCTCAGCATAGAATGGAGGGCTATAATAACTGGCCTTCCATAGCCCACTACTAGAAGGGCCCTACATGAGTTCCTGGGAGCCGCAAGATTCTGCCAGTTCAGGATACCGGGGTTCTCAGTCATAGCCAGGCCCCTATATGATCTACTGCTGGGACCGGAGACACAACATTTACAGTGGAAGGACACATAAGAAAAAGCCTTTAAGGAACTTAAGGACCTACTTGGAAAGGCTCCAGCCCTGGGCCTACACAACACCAGAAACCCTTTCTGCCTATATGTCCATGAAAAGGATAAAACAGCCTTAGGGCTTCTAACTCAGCCCTTAGGCCCCTGGAGAAAGCCCATCACGTACCTGTCCAAGAAATTAGATCCCGTCGCTTCTGGATGGCCCCCTTGCCTGTGAGCCCTGGCAGCTACCATACCCATCAAAGAAGCTGACAAGCTCACTCTTGGACAGCAGCTAACTGTAAAGGTTCCCCACTCAGTAATAACCTAATGAACAGCCAAGGTCAAAAATGGATATTAAACACCAGGCTCACTCAACATCAGGACTACTCCTGGAAATTCCCCGCATTACCTTGCAGACTATACAGGCTCTCAATCCAGTCACATACCTTCCAAAAGCAGGAAAACCCAGAATGTAACTGCCTGGAAGTCATTACTGAAGTACATGCCACCCATCCAGACCTCAAGGCCTCCCCTTTAACAAATGCTGACCTCACCTACACTGATGGCAGTACCTTCCTGCGTAATGGTTCAAGGAAAGCAGGGTATGCCGTCACCACAGCCACGGAGGTCCTGGAAGCTAAAGCCCTTCCTGCAGGAGGGTCTGCTCAAAGGGCTGACTTCTGGGCCTTAATACGGGCACTGATGTTATCAAGGGATAAAAAAGGTCAACATGGGCGCCTGGGTGGCTCAGTGGGTTAAGCCGCTGCCTTCGGCTCAGGTCATGATCTCAGAGTCCTGGGATCGAGTCCCGCATCGGGCTCTCTGCTCAGCGGAGAGCCTGCTTCCCTCTCTCTCTCTGCCTGCCTCTCCATCTACTTGTGATTTCTCTCTGTCAAATAAATAAATAAAATCTTTAAAAAAAAAAAAAAAAAAAAAAAAAAAAGGTCAACATATACACTGACTCAAGATACACCTTCGCCAACTTACATGTGCACAGGGCAATTTACAAAGAAAGGGGGGTCCTGACATCAGAAGGGAAGAAAATTGAAAATCAAAAATAAAAAGGAAATCCTCCAGTTATTAGAGGTGGAATGGGCGCCCCAGAGCCTAGCTGTCATTCGTTGCCAGGGACACCAGAAAGGGGATAACAAACCTGCCACTAGGAACCTCCTAGCTGATCAGGTGGCCAGAGAAGTTGCACAGAATAGGCAACCTGCCATCATAGCACCCGCCACTCCCTCCCTACAGAATCCCACGTACACAGCTGCCAAGGATAGCTGGGCCAAGACCCAAGAAGCAATCCGGCACCCACGAGGATGGTAGATCCTCCCTGACAAGTGATTGTTCCTTCCCACAGCCCTCGCCCCTCATGCAATCGCGCAACAACATTCAACCTCGCACCTGGGAAAAACAGGAGTTGAAAAACTTCTCGCAAAACACTTCTACATCACCAGACTTGCAACTCTGTGTAACCTGGTCATGGAGCGTTGTGTCACTTGTGCTAAACATAACCCAAAAACTGGACTCACCCCACCCCCCGGGGTACAACACATGGGGCAACACCCTTCGAAGATTTAGAGATAGATTTTACCTAGAGGACCCCTCACCAAGGTATCAAATATCTTTTGGTCTTAGTCTGCCCCTTCTCGGGATGGGTTGAAGCATTTACCACCCGAACTAAGCGAGCCAAAGAGGTCACCAGGGTACTGCTCCGGGAAAGTGTTCCCCGATATGGGATCCTGCTCACCACTCACAGTGACAATGGCCCTGCTTTCATCTTGGAAGTTCTATGAGGACTAACTTTGGCCCTTAACATCTTCTGGAAACTCCATACGGCCTATCGACCTCAGAGTTCAGGGAAAATAGAGCACATGAACCATACCCTAAAGGAAACCCTTTCCAAATTACATGCTGAAACCTCTTTGGGGTGAACAGAGTTACTCCCCTTAGCACTCCTCCACTTCTGCTGTACTCCAGAAAAACATGGGTTCTCTTCATTTGAAGTGCTATATGACAGACCACCCCCCCCCACTAATTCCCACCCTGGGCAATCTCAATGTCCTAGGAGATGTACACCACCAGAGTCAACTAAAATCCCTAGGACTTACAAAGTCCTACAAAGTCCTTAAAAAGTCCTTACAAAGCCACATGCCCACTTGTTAGAGAGAGCCCCCATATCTCTAGGAACGCCCATCCATGCCTTCTGTCCTGGAGATGAGGTCTGGGTAAAAGATTGGAAACATGAACCCCTGCACCTGACCTGGACTAGTCCACATACAGTAGTAATCCTTATAACCCCTACCGCCCTCAAGGTCTCCAACATCACACATGGATCCACCACTTGTGAATGAAAAAGACAAACCCAGACCAAGCTAACTGGACCCCACATCCGTCACCATCAAACCCTCTGAAGGTCACTTTAAAGTGGGGCCCCTAAACTCTAAAATACATCTTCTGCTTCCTTGACCTATGCGGGCCTCATACTTGGGCTATTAAGTTTCTCTTGCCTTTTCCTGCCAGGGACCTCCACCAAATGTAACTGCATAAAAGGCTCTGGAAGGTCTCCATACTTTCAATCCTTTATCCTAATGCCTCAGGCCTGTTACCAGGGAAAAACTCTGACTATCTGCAACTCTTCCCATGCTTCTGGCCCGATTTTCTGGACAGCAACCTTGACACAGACCTCTCTGTCCCTCTGTACAAAATATCCAAAACCAGGTCCAGTATGTTGGACATATGTAGCCCAGGCTGGTTTTTCAGACAGGGGCAGCATCCAAGATCTTGCCCTATGGGAGCAGGCTATGACTCGACTAAAGGATCTAGCCAGACGAACCACTCACAGTGAGGCACCTCAGCCTCATTACCGAGGAATCAACCTAACCTCACTCCAACAGCTCACTCAACTTCCAGACACCCAGGGACTCACAAGACAACGCATCAGCACCAGCTATCAACCATGGTTAAATTTTTCTCAAGATCCCACCAATAAAGCCTGTTGGGTCTGTCTCTCCCTCACCCAGTCAGCCATATTCGGGATTCCTATTCTGCCCAGCTGACCACTACCAAATGTCACCAATTCTTCCATAACCATTGGACCTCTAAGCAATCCTATTCCCCTGGCCCCAGCACCCAATCTTACTCGCTTCCTACCCCCAGGCCTTTCTCAACTCCCAGATGACCACTGCCTTAACTTTACAGCCCCCCTTCCCTACCGCACTCCCCCCAACATCTTTCTCTCCTGAAAGGACAACTTTCTCTTTAGGTGCCGTGACAAAGATGATACCAGCTCTGGATGCATACTTGTATTTTTTTCCCCCTCAGCCTCGCTGTACTCTGACCCCCAACTCCAGTTCCCGGTCTCTCCCCACCACCAGAACTGCCGAGCAGTTGACTTACCAATCCTCCTGGGTGTTGGGATCTTTGCCAGGGTAGCCACTGGTGCCTCAGGTATTGGAACTTCTATTAACTTTTATTATAAGCTTTCACAGAAACTCAACGATGACATGGAACAAATTATGGACTCCTTGACATCCTTACAGATACAACTCACCAGCTTAGCTGTGGTTGTCCTACAGAACCAACAATCTCTAGATCTCCTTACTGCCGAGAAAGGGGTGACATGCCTTTTCCTGCAAGAAGAACGTGTTACTATGCCAACCAGTCTGAGATTGTCACCTTCAAGTTTCAAGAGCTTCAGGACCACATTTAGCAGCACCAAGAAGAACCCACCACCTGGGGACTTAATCTCCAGGCCTGGACATCATGGTTACTTCCCCTTGGGGGCCCTCTCCTAACCCTATTCATCTTAATAACCCTAGACCCCTGCATCCTCACTGGCCTCGTTTGCTTTATCAGGGAAACTCTCTCCCAGCACATGAATGCCCTCATCCTCACCCTCTGAGGATATCAGCCCCTAGATATAAATGATGATCTTCAGGGAATCCCAGTCCATCATCAAGAGAGCGGACATGAGGTGGAAAGCCCAAAATGGCCACCTCACTGAGATGAGGGACCACCAAGGATGACTTGGCACTATTCCACCAAGTCACTTCTTCATAGCTTTAAGAACTACCATGAGAACCCCAAACCATTCTGCTGTGAGAAACTCCGAAAAATCCCTAGTTTGCCTATAAATGACTGTCCTAACAAAGGCTGGGTGCTCAGACTTTGGGAAGGATCCCACTGAGCCTGCCAGCGACAATAAAGCTGCATTCTCCCACCTCTCCGCATGCCGCTTGAGTGTCTCGGTCACTCTGAACTTCCACAACAATATCAGAGAAGCAATGGTTTAAAATTAATAGTTAAATATGTCTTTTTCCCTTTAATTTTTTAAAAAATAACTTACTAAGCTGTCAACATTTCAATAACCATCACTTCTATTCTTAGAAGTTCAGTCCAGCTTCTTATGAAAAGATTTGATGAGTGGTGCCTGGGTAGCTTAGTGAGTTAAGCCTCTGCCTTCCACTCAGGTCATGATATCAGGGTCCTGGGATTGAGCCCCACATCAGGCTCTCTGCTCAGCAGGGAGCCTGCTTCCCCCCCGCCCCGCCTGCCTCTCTGCCTACTTGTGATCTCTGTCAAATAAATAAATAAAATATTTTTTAAAAAGATTTGATGAGCTAAATTCTGATGAAACTAGATTTTGGGGGCATTCTCTGACTGTTCTGGTTATATACCTTTTAAGAATTATCTATTATCATAAGAAAAGTCTTCAAAACTCAAATGCAAAAACAATGTAGAATAGAAAATAAATTTTCATTTAATTCAGCCCAAACTATCTAATTCTCATCCTGAGGGGGGGAAAAAGCTGATTTTAGTTTCTTGATTCTCCTCCTAAAAATAACTTACGCATTTACATACATATATTCATTTATTTCACATGTTAATGGCAACACAAGTTGTCTGTTTACCCTCTGATGTATGTTTCATGGCAACAGACACTAAGTCTCTTTCCCAAACTTTAACGAAGTCTGTGTGTGCTTAGTGAGGGTCTTGCAACATAAAACCATGTACAATTTGGACACAAATCAGACACAGTGCCCACTATATAGAAGAACATTGGTGTGTCATATCTAATTTTCTATCTTTTTATTTCAAAAAAATTATTATCAAAACATGAGGTTGATACCAGAAGACTGTTCTCATATATTGTCTCCCTACATTAAAATAAAATTCTGTCATGTGAACAGAAATCATTATTGTAGAGGTTTAGCTACATGTCACACAGACTGTTTCCACACTATGTGAAGATTTGGTGAACACTTGCAAGCCAATTTTGATCAACCTTATATGGCAAATGAACAGAATTGGTATATTCCCATCTAGTGCAGTGCAAAGTTCTTGTCATTAAGCCACCTTTCTTACTGGGCCCAAATCCAAGCTTTAGATTACCTCAGAGTTATGTACTTGTTACTTCCGTGTGCATGAGGAAAATATAAGGCCTCTGAAATGCTGATATTATTAGCATCTACAGGAGACGGACTGTAAGATAGTATTTCAGTTACTCACGGAACAAACAGAAGACAGATTCACGCCACCCTCACCTTCTCACTGCTGTGTGACATCCCTGACTCAGGCCATTCCCAGGGAAGTCTGGACAGAGCGCACAGCACACTAATCCATCGGCACTACACTGACTGATGCCTAATTTCAGAATCACTTCGGAAGGGGGGAAACACTCCCATAAGAGATGCAAATTATTATCAGTCATGTGCTGAAGAATCTTTGAGAAGATGCGATCACAAAGGGTGCTGGAAGTAAAAGAGTACTTTGGGCTGGTTTATTCTCCTAGACTGGAAAATCTAGGTTCCCTATATGAATCAGGACACTGACTCATGGAACTTTTAGTGGTTTATCATAAAATACGAACTACTAGTTATACAATGATAAACTGGCTTCTTTATTTAAATATCTCTAAGAAAATTTACTAAGCTACAATGATATTCTATGATGGGGGCAAAATATCCGGAATTTTTGAAATTCATTAGTCTGAAGAATTTTTTTTTATAATTTTTTATTTTTTATAAACATATATTTTTATCCCCAGGGGTACAGGTCTGTGAATCACCAGGTCCACACACTTCACAGCACTCACCAAAGCACACACCCTCCCCAATGTCCATAATCCCACCCCCTTCTCCCAAACCCCCTCCCCCCAGCAACCCTCAGTTTGTTTTGTGAGATTAAGAGTCACTTATGGTTTGTCTCCCTCCCAATCCCATCTTGTTTCATTTATTCTTCTCCTACCCACTTAAGCCTCCATGTTGCATCACCACTTCCTCATATCAGGGAGATCATATGATAGTTGTCTTTCTCTGCTTGACTTATTTCGCTAAGCATGATACGCTCTAGTTCCATCCATGTTGTCGCAAATGGCAAGATTTCATTTATTTTGATGGCTGCATAGTATTCCATTGTGTATATATACCACATCTTCTTGATCCATTCATCTGTTGATGGACATCTAGGTTCTTTCCATAGTTTGGCTATTGTGGACATTGCTGCTATAAACATTTGGGTGCATGTGCCCCTTTGGATCACTACATTTGTATCTTTAGGGTTTGTTTTTAACTGCAGGACATCTTGTTGGGTTAATGTTCCACAAATGCACCTCATGAAATGCAGCTCTCCTTCTTCAAGCAACTAGCACCTCTTACGCTAAGTGTTTCCATGTTGACTTTAAGTGGACCCTCAACCTTTCCTTAGGTCAAGCAACAGGTATTTGAGAAATCATCCAGGCAACTAATAATGGGGAAATCACCTGTTTGTCCCTGCTCAGTGACCAGAGAGAGGATTTTATTTCCAGAAGCCTGACACCTTCTGTAAATACGACTGGTAGTTAGAAGAAGGAGACATATTAAATTTAAAGATTGTTTTCTAACCACAGGGGTCCTGGCCAAGCCACTGGCAGAATTCCTGGCCCCAGTTCTTCAGATCTTTGGTTCTGTGTTTTATTATCCTCAGTCACTTGCTTTTCCAATGCAGAAGGAACAGAAGGAGAAGTAATTAAATACCATTTCTTCCTTCTCTACAGGAAACCAAGATGACAATGGCAATTTGTTAACTTCTGGAAATAAGGAGCAATTAAGGGAGAAATAAATCTTTGAGGAATTTCCTAAATCTTCAGCCGCTTATTACCAGTGCTAGTGTGTACACTGGCTTCATTTGGAACAATGTCTTAACATATATGTGGCACTTCATAAGTTTGGTGACTAACTGATTAAATAAATATCAGCAAAAAGATTAATAAGGAGTAAAAATTAATAGCTGAGCAGATTTCAAGCCAGGATTGATAATGTTATTTGTAGAAACTTAGAGAAGCCAACAGTCTACCTCCCATAAAAAAATGTGATGGAAAACAAATTAAACAAACACATAAGAAAGGGCCTATGTTTGCTTTGGCTCCAACTCAGTTACCTAGACAGATAGACATTGTGCTTCTGCCTTATCTGTGACATCAAAACCCAATCCTTGTACTTGATTTTGTCAACAACAGCTAAACTTATCTGCTTGAAACTTGAACTTGGTCATCTATCAAGTGTCCTCTAGTACTGCTCATGTTTATCTTTGGCAATATAACTTGGCTTTCAGTGAAACATCATGGTTAGAATATTATATCAGATCAAAGGTAATTTAAAAATAAACAAATATCAAGAGTACTTGGGAATAAACACACATAACTGCATCCCAGTTTACAGAAGACAAAGATAATGTTGGTTAAAAGTAAATAAGTTTAAAAAAAGTTCAAAAAATGTATAAAAAGTAAATAAGTTATTTAATATTGGATCTTTGCATCTGATGGCATTTAATGGTGATAAACTTTCTATACTACTGAATACTTCTCTTAGAACAATTTTTTAAAAATTAATATAAGGATGTAAGAAGAATAGTAGTTATAAATCTTGCTGTTTTTTTGACATCTCTATAGCAATACACTTTTCATATTTGTTCAAGCATAAAAGACATTTAGACACTAATTATTACTAACTCTATCTTGGCCTAAGACACTATTATTTTTAAGAATGCTTTATGTATATAAATTGCCATTTAAAAGCTATCTTTTATGGCCTAGTTCTCATCTTTTACCCCAAAACCCATTTTAAAAAAAAGTACTGAAAAACATTGAAATATTTAAGTTCTCATCTCAGATTGCAAACTTTTATCTAATATCCTTTAAACCAGTGGTTCTTAAAGGGTAGTCTGAAGAGCTCTGGCATTCCTTGCCATCCAATTGAGGGATCTTTAAGGGCAAAACAATTCCATAATATAATACTTCCTTTTTCCACTCCCAGTTGTTTAAGCGTATAGGGTGACAATTTCCATAGTGTGTGACTATTTTTTGTAATGAAATATTTCAGCATATGAAAGAACTTAATGACTAATATTTTCCAAATGACTGATGCCTGATGTTACAAAAGCATGTAAGATTGGAGCATCCAGGTGGCTCAGTTGGTTAAGCATCTGCCTTTGGCTCAGGTTCATGAGTCCAGGGTCCTAAGATTGAGCCCTGTGTCGGGATCCCTGCTCAGCCCCTAACCCTGCTCCTGCTCTCTGGTGTGCTCTGCTTTCTGTCAAATAAATAAATAAAATCTTGAAAAAAAAACCATGAAGGATAAAGGATCCAATCAAATTATAAGACTGACAAGTGCACTTTAACAAAACATTGAAAATGTTTGCTTTTTAAAAAATTTTAATATGGTTTCAGATTTCCCATTGCAATTACATTTAAGAAACTACCAGTTGATAAGTTTTGGTGAAGCATCTAAAAATAATATTCCCTATTATCCAAAAAGGCTACTAAGCACCTCTTTATCTTCCAACTACAGATCTATGGGTGACTAAGCTTATTTCACATATTTCAAGAAAAAGAATGTATTATAAAAGATTGAATGCAGAAGCAGATATGGGAATCTGGTTGAAAAATCACCATATTCTATTGAAGTATCTTATTTACAATAATAAGTAACAGGTTTAGTATTATTATATTTAAATAAATGAGTAAATTATTATAAAATGTCATAACTAACATTTAAATCTGATTATATATATATATATATATATATAATATATATATAAAATATATATATTTTCATGTATCTGGTTGTATGTATGTATAGCCCATATAAATATAAGCAAAATCCATGGGACTCTCTAGTAATTTTAGGAATGAAAAAAGACATCTTGAGGCTGAAAGGTTTGAGAAATGCTCTTTAATTTTATTTTCATATTTATGGATTTATTTTAGAGAGAGAGCACAACTAGGGGAAGAGGCAGAGGGGGAAAGTGAGGGTGAGAAAGAATCTCGAGCAGACTCTGGACTAAATGTGGAGCCTCATTCGGGGTTCCATCCCACAACCCTGATATCATGATTTGGGCGAAATCAGGAGTCTGTCCCTTAAGTGACTGCACCACCCAGGTACCCTGAGAGCTGCTACTTTAAATAAAACATAACTGTTACACAAATCAAAGAAGTTCACAGATGCATATCAGCCCCTTAATGTGGCTATTTCTCATTCATTTAATACAATGCAATTGCCAAAAAGTTTGTGAATTATTAATTTTTTATGTGTTTTGGTCTTTTCTCTCAAAAAGATCATAAAAATTACACCTATATTTCTTATTTGCTTGTACTATAGAAATTCGGATTTCTAAACAACTGACGGCATCCAATTTCAAATTTCCAGCACCACAGATTTTTATCTCCTGAGAGGTATGCTTTTTGATCTTACTCATCTGGATAATTATTTACTCTCCATTCCAGCTGGTTACTGCCAGCCTCACATTATGCACACTTTTTCAACCACTCACCAGTCAAGAAGTAAAGAATGCAGCAGCAGGTGGAAAAGGTCAGAAACACAACCCAGGCACTGTTTCTTTATATAGAAAAACATAGTTACTTTGGATATCTCACGAGATACGCCTTTTTTTTTTTTTTCCTTTAGCTTCATAGCATCTGCAAATCATACGGTTGTTAACTTTTTTTTACACTCACCTCTTTATAAATTATAGAATCTGTTAGAGAGAAGAAGAATCAGAGGTAGTAAGTTCTTTTATAGGAATATTTGACTAGATGTCTGGGGATTCATAATAGCTGATATTTAGTGCTTTGTGACTCTGCAAGTTAAGCTAAAATTTAATATAATCACCTAGATCACCATTCTGGAGAATAATAACTTTAGAACTCTTGTGTGTGAATTTGATCCCATGGACTGTGTATTTCAATAACTGTCCCCCTGTAATTTTAGGTCAGCTAATGGGAGACTTTATATAAACTGCTACCAACCATAAATACTCAAGTTTAAAATGACACTAAAAATCTGGTGATTGTTCAATGAATACAGAAATACAAATGCTGTGAAGGCAAATGAAACTTCTAAAGAAATACTCTGGGAATAAAAGCTAAATTAACCAGCTAAGAAACTACTATGATTGTTTGAAGGATACAAGAGATATAAATAAAGAGGTTGAATAAAAGTAATTTAACAAGATTTTAGAGGCAAGAAAGAGGTGAAAATTTTATGAAAATTGGACAGCCAAATTTAATAGTCACCCACCAGGCAGTTCCTTCAAGTAACCCTGTACTTGTCAACTGGTCAAATTCAATCCTTGTTGTTATTGTTTGTTTTCCCTCCAGGAGAAGTGGGATATAAATTAAAAAATTTTTTAAATTTTGAGCATGAGTCCTACTAGTTCTCATTGTGTTAGGATCCCAAACACTTTCACTATATTTAACTGGGAAACTATAATTCACCTTTAGTGTCCTGAAACACCAGAGGCTAGTGACCCCCCAAGTCCAGATGTGGGCACCTGGTTTTCAATGTCAACCAAGGTTCACTCTCTTACATCCCACTGAAATTATATCCACACAGACAGGGGTTTAGTAAATGAGAAATAGACTGGGAGAAGAAATGCATGACCAGAAAATGACCAATTAAACAGAAGTGATCATTATCTAATAGTGACAATAATCGTTTTTTTTGTCATTTACCCACAAAATCCCTGTTTTACTATTATTGGTATTAAAATAAATAATAAATTAAATAAATCTTTGAACATTTCCTAAGAAAATCTTTTTGTATAAATCTATTAGATCTGAACTATATAGAGAAGTCTTAAAACTCAACAGTAAAGCCACTCTGGAAAACAGTATGGAGGTTCCTCAGAAAGTTGAAAATGGAGATATTCTACACCCCAGCAACTGCAGTACATTTCTATCTAGAGGATAGAAATGTAGTGATCCGAAGGGGTACATGGAATGTCCACAATAGCCAAACTATGGAAAGAGTCTAGATGTCCATCAACAGATGAATGGATAAGGATGATGATTTTGGAGACATAGCCATCAAAAAACAAAACAAAACTAAACTAAAACAAAAAAACCAAAAACAACAAAAAACAAAAACAACAACAACAAAAAAACCCCGAAATGTGCCATCTGCAACAACGGGATGGAATGAGAGGGTATTATGCTAAGCAAAATAAGTCAGTCAGGGAAAGACAAGTATCATATGCTCTCACTGATATGAGGAATTTGAGAAACAAGACAGAGGATCATAGGGGAAGGGAAGGAAAAACGAAACAAGATGAAACCAGAAAGGGAGACAAATCATGAGACTATTAATCTCAGGAAACAAACTGAGGGCTGCTGGAGTGGAGGCACAGTATGGTGAGGGTGGTGGGGTTATGGACACTGGGAAGGGTATGTGCTACAGTGACAGCTGTGCATTCTGTAAGACTGATGATTCACAGACCTGTAGCCCTGAAACAAATAATATATTATATGTTAATAAAACAACAGAAACAACAACAGCAAACTCAACAGTAAAATTCAAACAAAATGAGCCCAAACCATTGGGCGTCGGTGGGCGTCTCCCCACAGAGGATGTGGGAAGATATCAACACCTTTAGCAATTAGGGAAAGGAGATGTGAACCATGTTTCACGGCACATTTACGAGCGTGGTTGCAATGAAACAATTAGCAGCCCAGGTGCTGGGCAGACTCAGAGGAACCACACCACTCATACATTGTGTCAGGTGACACAGCAGCTCTGGAAAATGCTTTGGCCACCTGTTACAAAGCTAAACATGGAACTGCTATGTCACTGAGCCATTAGGCTCACTGAATTTATCCCCTGGGATGAGAACCTGCATTCCCACAAGCACCTACACACAGGTGTCCACTGTAGCTTTATCCCTAACTTTAAAAAGGGAGAACCAACGAGGTGTCCTGCCACAGGTGGATGGCTACACAGCTGCAGTAAAAGCACAGTGTGGAGTGCCATCCCTCAAGAGAAAGGGACACACTGCTGCTACTGGGACAGACCCTCCCGGGACCGAACGCAAGCCAGGAGCCCCTGAGCTCTCCTGCTTGCTGTGCCTCCATCTTGGCCTGGACGGATCAAACAAACACCGGTGTCGTTTCTAGCAGCTCAAGGATGCAACCCTGGGATGATTAACCCCCTTATATGCTGGCTGAGAACACTGAAGGCCTACAGAAGAATTTAACATTTGTCCCAGTCTGCTCTTACCTGAAGATAGGGCCTGTGTCTCCCAGTGTCTCTGGGACAAACCCCTGTTAACAAACCCAGATAGCCTGCATGGGGACTGAATCCCCTTGCAGCTTTCTGTAATTGTTCATTTCCCTGACTGTACTTATGACCACCCCCCATTTCTTCACTCTCCCTTTAAAACACCCATCCACCCCCATACAAATCAGAGTTCGGTTCCACTGGACTGTTTTCCCCACTTCAAGGATACATCACTGTTTAAAATCTCCCTGCACCATTTTTTAAATTATTTATTTTTTATTTTTTAAAGATTTTATTTATTTATTCGACAGACAGAGATCACAAGTAGGCAGAGAGGCAGCCAGAGAGAGAGGGGGAAGCAGGCTCCCCACTGAGCAGAGAGCCTGATGTAGGGCTCATCCCAGGACCCTGAGATCATGACCTAAGCTGAAGGCAGAGGCTTAACCCATTGAGCCACCCAGGCGCCCCTCCCTGCACCATTTTAATGGCTGTGGGGTTTATTTATCTTTGACAACGCACATCACAGCCTGGATCAATCCCCAGAGAATTATGCTGAGTGAAAAAAAAAGTCAATTCCAATTATACTGTATAATTGCAAACAAACATTCTTGAAATGACATTAGAAATGGGGAACAGATAAATGGTTTCCAGAGGTTAAGACAGGATAGGTGTGGGTGTTGGGGGCGGGAAAAGACTTTTGTGCTGGTAGAATTGTGGGCATCCTCACTGTATCAGTGTCAATATTCTGGCTCTGATATTGTACTACAGCAATGCAAGATGTTATCTTTGGCAAGAAGTGGGCAAAGTTGAAATCAGATCTTTCTCATAACTTTATATGAATTTGAAATCAAAGAAAAATTAAAATGCATTCATAGTAATTAGAAATCTTATCAGGTATAAGGTTTAAAAATTGTAAGAGATCTCCATAAGGAAACATCCTTGACTGAGTTATTTTTATGAAAGCCAAAGACATGATTTCCTTATTGTACATGTTTTACAATTTCCCAATTTCCTCAATGTGAAAAAACTTTTCTTTTTAAGATTTTATTTATTTATTTGAGAGAGAGAGAGAAAGGGAGAGAGAGAGAGATCACGGGCTGGGGGAGTGACAGAGGTAGAAGGAGTAGCAGACTCCCTGCTGAGGAAGGAGACCAATGCAGGGCTTGATCCCTAAGACCTCCAGATTAGGACCTGAACCCAAGGGAGATGCGTAACTGTTTGAGCCACCCAGGGTGTCCCTCAGTATGAAAAACTTAAAAACAAACAAACAAACAAAAGAACTATTGTCATACTCAAAAGCTTTTACTGTAAATATCATGCAGCTTATTTTTTGTTACCTAATATCTAAGCATATGATGAATATTATCTGCTGTTGAAGAGGTGGCAAAGCAGAAAAAAGTTTAAAAAGATGCATGATACTGTTACTTAAATTCTCTGAACCTCCTTAAATAAATCAGTAATGCATGGGATGTAATGCACAAAGTTATAAGGTAGTTCTTTCAGGATTAAATAACAAGTTTGTAAGAATACACTGTGCCATGTGGTAAAACTAAAAAACTGGAGGTTGGGGCACCGGGGTGGCTCAGTGGCTCAGAAACCTCGGCTCAGGTCATGCCTTCGGATCAGGTCCTGGGATGGAGCCCCACATCAGGCTGTCTGCTCAGCAGGGAGCCTGCTTCCCTCTCTCTCTGGGTGACTCTCTGCCTACTTGTGATCTCTTTCTTTGTGTCAAATAAATAAAGAAATAAAATCTTAAAAAAAAAAAAAAAAGAAAAAGAAAAGAAAAAAACCTGGATGTTGGGACACCTGGGTAGCTCAGCGGGTTAAGCCTCTGCCTTCAGTTCAAGGTCACGATCTCAGGCTCCTGGGATCAAGCCCACATCAGGCTGGGCTTTCTGCTCATCGGGGAGTCTGCTTCCCCCTCTCTCTCTCTGCCTGCCTCTCTGTCTGCTTGTGCTTTCTCTGTCAAATAAATAAAATCTTTTAAAAAAATAAATAAAAATTGGGGGTTATAAATATTAATTATCAGTGAGTTCTATTCATTTGAAAATGAAAACGAGGATTCTATTCACTAATTATATTAGTAAATGGGCAAAATCATTAGCTAATGAACAACAACAAAAAGAAACCATTCTTATTTTTGGAAGAGATCATGGTATTTCCAACCTACTGAAATAATTCTCTATAGCATTTTGCTAACTGGATCACCAGTGGGCATTTCAAATGGTTGAGAAGGATACTTCACTCTACCATCTAGTCACATAGATTACGATCTAGAAAGGCTGTATACCTGAGAAAAAGATATATCTCTCTAACTTATCTCCTCTCTTCTTTTTCTTTATAAGGTTTTATTTTTAAGTAATCTCTACATCCAACATGGGCCTTGAACTTACAACCCTAAGATCAAGAGCCCCACACTGTACTCACTGAGCCAGCCAGGCGCCCTGTTCTCTATTATTAAAACTACCCACCAAAGGACCTCAGAGAGTACTGCAATGGTATAACACTTAAGCCTCCATGAAGTTATAGACTTGCAGTTTTTATTCCATCATTTTTCAATTACAACTCAACTTTTAATTCTTATTAAATAAATTAAATATTAGCAATGTCAAGTGAACAAACAGAAGTCAAATGCAACTGACCAATTAGGAAACTTAAGAATTTAAATTTGAATAAGCAAAAATTCAGAGCCTGTCAAAAGACTATTCTAGAATGGTGGGTGCCAAAATTGTAATTATCCAAACAAGTTGGATTTGTACCTTCTTAATGATGCATTAAGTCTCTAGATGACATAAATCATCTGATATAGTGATGTTACCAGTATAACACAGCAATTCTCATAGAGATACAAAAATCATTTTATCTTCAGATATCATATTAGTAAATAGTTTATGAAACTAATAAAAAAAAACTACATTTTCTTTAGACATATGACTATCTTTTTTGGCCCTAGAATGTTTTATCAATCTGCCCTTTACCACATTCACTTATTTATCCCAAAGATAATTTCTAAGCTCATTATATCTTATATGTACTTTATTTAGTCTTTGATAGATACAATTAAGATTGGATAGCAGACCTGGAAGAGTCTATAAATTTATACTCTGTTTTCAATGAGGTATTACTGCTAAGAAAGATAATAAGTCACTTTAGAACTGTAACATTTGTATCTACTGTAAAATGCTTGAATTAATGGGCATAAATCTTCAAGTCCAAGAGTAAATTTCTATTTTAAAATTGTGGCTATTTCTAGTATCCCATCAACTTTTTATAATTCAATATTCTTGACAATAGCATTATAAAAAATTCTCATTTGTAGAGGAGACTCTCCTTTCCCCATAGTGTATTCTTGCCTCCCTTTCCAAAGACCCAGTGACTACACACACACAGACACACACACACACACACACACACACACACACGTGGATTTTTTTTTAAATTTATTTATTTGACAGACAGAGATCACAAGTAGTCAGAGAGGCAGGCAGAGAGAAAGAGGAGGAAGCAGGCTCCCTGCTGAGCAGAGAGCCTGATGTGGGGCTCGACACCAGGACCCTGGGATCATGACCTGAGCCAAAAGCAGAGGCTTTAACCCACTGAGCCACCCAGGCACCCCCACACGTGGATTTTTTTATCTGGGTTCTCTATTCTCTTCCATTCATCTATATATGTGTCTTTAAGCCACTAACGATGTTTTGATTACTGAAGATTTGTAATATATTCTGAAGCCAAGAATGATGTTTCCAGCTTGTTTCTTGGTTAAGATTGCTTTGGCTACTGAGTGTTTTGTGGTCCCATGTGAGTTTTGAGATGGTTCTTTCTATTTCTGAAAAATTCGTCATGGGATTTGGATGTGCATCATACTGAATCTTTAGATGCTTCAAGTAGTTTGGATTTTGACATTTCATCTTCCAAACCAAGAACATGCAATGTCTTTCCATTTATTTGTGTGTGCTTTAATTGCTTTCATCATTATTTTATAGTTTTCAGTGTATGAATTTTTTACTTCATTGAGTTTATTTCTAAGTATTTTTAAAAGCTTTTTTTACTTGTTTATTTAAGTCATGTCTGTACTCAATGTGCAGACTGAACTCATCACCCTGAGATAAAGAGTTACGTACTCTCCTTACTGAGCCAGTCAGGTGCCTCTATTGCAAAGTATTGTATTCTTTTAATACTACCATAAATTAGATTATTTTCCGGTGCTTGGGTAGCTCAGTCGGTAAGCATCTGACTTCAGCTCAGGTCGGAATCTCAGGGTCCTTGGACTGAGCCCTGCATTGAGCTCCCAGCTCAGCGGGGAACCTGCTTCTCCCTCTGCCTCTGCCACTCCCCCTCTGCTTGTGCTCTCTGTCAAATAAAAAAAAAAATTAAAATCTTAAAAAAATAAGATCGTTTCCTTAATCCTCTTTTCAGATGGTTCATTGTTAGTATATAGAAATGCAACTGATTTGTGTATGTTGATTCATATTCTATATCTTTACTCAATTTGTTTATTGGTTCTAGCAGTTTTTTGGTGGTCTTTAGAATTTCCCACATACAGCATATGTCATCTGCTAAGAGAGGTAATTTTACTTCTTCTTTTCTGATTTAGATTCATTTTAATCCCTTTTTCTTGCCCCATTGTTCTGGCTAGGACCTCCAGTACTATAGAGAATAGAAGTATGAAAGCAGTTGTCCTTGTCTTGCTCCTAATTCTAGAGGAAAGAGAGAGAGAGAGAGAGAAAGAGAGAGAGAGAGAGAAAAGAAAGAAAGTAAGTAAGGAAGAGGAAAGGAAGGAAAGAAGAAATGAAAAAGAAAGAAATTGGACACCTTCTTTACAACACTCAAAAATAACTCAAAATGAGTAAAGACTTAAATATAAGACTCCAAACCATAAAACTCCTAGGAGAAAGCACATGGGGAAAGCCTCTTGATATTGATCATGCTAACAATTTCTTGGGTATGACACCCAAAGCATAGGCAACAAAAGCATGAACAGACAAGTACATCAAACTACAAGTTTCTGCAAAGCAAAGGAAGGAATCAACAGAGTGAAAAAGCAACCTATGAAATGGAGGAAAATATATGCAAACCATATAACTGATGAAGGACTAATTTCCAAAATACATGAGAAACTCCTAACTCAATAGTTAAACAGAAAAAAAAAAAAACCCACAAAGAACTTTATTTGAAAAATGGGCAAAGGACTTAGACCTTTCTACAAATAAAACACACAAATGGCCAACATGAAAAGATGCCCAACATCAGTAATTATCAGGAAAATGTAAATCAGAACTATAATGAGGGATCACCTGGCATCTGTTAGGTGACTGTTATAAAAGAAAAAGATAACAAGTATTCATGAGGATGGGAGAATTTGAGATCATGGTACATTATTACTGGGAATGTAAAATGGTGCAGTGGTTATTGAAAAGAGTCTGGAGGTTCTTCAAAAAATTAAAAATAGAACTAGTATATGATCCATCAATTCCACTTTTGAGAATATATGCAAAAGAATTAAAATCAAGACCTTAAGAATAATCTGTTCCTATGGTCACTGAAGCAGTATCTGCAATTTGCAATATTTGCAATAGTAAAGATATATAAACTATTATTTAGAGTAATTACATGCTGAAAGGGTAATAGTTTGGATATTTTAATTATATGTATATATATAAATAATTTTCATCTTATTATAGGAGCATGTGAGCATTCTAACACCTCATCAATCAATGGTTTCTTTGGAGTCACTGACCATGGCTAAATCACATTTCCAAAGCACTATGCCTGGCCCATAGTGGAGATTCTGAAAAGGCTGCCAAAGTAGTTTCTCATTAACTTCACTTTTAATAAAACAAAACAAATCTAAACATCCATCAAAACCATGAGTTAAGTTCCATTCAAGAACTTTTACCTTTAAGCCCCTATCCTTAAACAAAATTTATAATGAATTACAGACTTCACTTGAGTAGTTATTTCTTGTTGAATGTTCCTATTTATACTATTTATACTAGATTGTCCATATTAACCTCTAGCACCACATTAATACACCAAATAATAATTAAATAAATAAATGTTTTGGGGTGCCTGGGTGGCTCAGTGGGTTAAGCCGCTGCCTTCGGCTCAGGTCATGATCTCAGGGTCCTGGGATCGAGTCCCGCGTCGGGCTCTCTGCTCAGCAGGGAGCCTGCTTCCTTCTCTCTCTCTCTCTGCCTGCCTCTCAGTGTACTTGTAATTTCTCTCTGTCAAATAAATAAATAAAATCTTTAAAATAAATAAATAAATAAATAAATAAATAAATAAATAAATGTTTAAAAAATGTGTGTGTGTGTGTGTGTGTGTGTGTGTGTGTGTGTGTAAAGTTTTGGTGTAGATTTGAACACCCAAAGAAGAGGAATGTAATGCAGGACCTGAAGTGTACAATAGACGCATCTGGAAGAAATATTTTGAATGAAATGCAAAGAAGCAACAGTAAAACACATTTGATTTTGACATTGTGAGATTACACAACAGAAATAAAGTAGCACTGCAGGTGGATACTGCAAATATCTCAGAATTCTGATAGATCACTTGTGCAGAAACATCTGTATTAGAAACCATGCAACCAACTATCACAGCTATGAACTGATATGTGAAGATACGTTTCAGTTCCTAGATATGTTACTCTCATCGTAATCTGCATATTTGAAAACTCACTAGCTAGATAAATGATGGAGTATAATCATTTATTCAAAGTGAGGCTTACATATCTTAGAACTAAGCTGTTCAGTTCTCATGTTGAAATCATATGTTATTAAAATACACATTATAGTATCGCTCAATTTAAAAAATATTTTGGCTCATTAGGGGCACCTGGGTAGCTCAGTTGGTTAAGAATCTGCCTTTGGCTCAGGTTGTGATCTTGGGGTCCTGGGACGGAGCCCTGAGTCTGGCTCCCTGCTCTGTGGGGAGTCTGCTTCTCCCTCTGCTTCTGCCCTTCCCCTGGCTTGTGTTCACATGTTCTTTCTCTCTCTCCCAAATAAATAAAATCTTTAAAAAAAATATTTGGCTCATAAAAATCTCTGCCTTAAGTTTCCATATATTTTCCTTTGTAAACTGAAAGAATTTTTATCCATGGGGTTTTAAGTGATGTCAAAACCTATTTAAACTTCCTAAACCTCCAAAAATACAAACTTTGGAACTGGGTATTAATACAATTTTTATTGAGATAAAATATAATCAGAAATATAGCAGGTTCTTTTAAAGTACTTTCATAGGATGGAATCAAAGTAACTCCTAAATCTGTCTTTATAATTTCACTATTCATCACTGTAGAAATAAGGTGGAATCAATATCTTGTGGCAGCAAGTAGCCCAGGAAGCCAGGCATGCAAGCAGGAGCTGAGACCTTTGGCACTCGTGTGATTGACAGCTGAAAAACAGCTAATCATCCTGACAAGATTCTATTTTATGAAAATGAGTTGTTAGATTGAGAGCTGTCAGGATCATTAATGTGAATTTTAAATATTTAGTCTACCTAATTCTATGTGCAATTTGTTTAAAATTATTTCCTAAATTTTTATATACTTAGTGTCCCTTCATTTAACAATATTACTGGGTGATTAATAGTTCTGAGTTGGAATATGTTTGTGCTGCTAACAGAGAAGGCTATGGCTGCGCTCTAATAAATTAGCTACTTAATCTTCCTAAGATAATCAATATAATTATAATATATTCATTTGGTGTTATCAAAAGCAGCATTATTATAAAATTTAAGACACATTTATCTGTGTGTGTCCAATGTCTAGAAAACAGGATATGCTCAATAAGTCTTTGTGGATTTCATGGATGACAAACCTCAAAATATTTATTAGCATCTTTAACAAATACTCCCATAGTAATTTATTTTCACCTGTTATTTAAGGACTTGGAATATGATAATTAGTATTTGCCTTTGCTTCCTGAATATGTGGCAAGATCCCCTGTCAATAAGCCAGCATCCTATGTGCTCTCAAACACATAATCACACTTACATACAAGGGCTCTCCATTTAGCAGTGCTTTTTCATCTTGCCCTGAAACGTAGCATTCCACTGTTCTGGGTCTCTGACAGACTAACACACTCCACCGACATAATCAGGTTTGTAATCTACACTCTTGATTGTGTCATTAAGACCTGTCACTAAAGTTTTTCAAACTTACAATTTTCTAATTAAAGACATTCGTAGAGTATACTTGTAGAATTAAAAAGAAAGGAACTGAAACTTCTCAGACGAGGTATTAGGGGACAGAAGTCATATAATTCAAAGACAGTAGATATTGCTAAAAATCTTCCATAATGATTCCCAGGCTGTATTTCTATAGACAGTTTCAAGAAGTGGCAAGACAAATTTTCAATAGTTGTCCATATGTTATCAGTCTAGTTTTAGTATATATAAAAAAGAAACATGCTCCCCTCCCCCCACCAAGCATCATTTATATTACTAGACAAATTTTCATGTATATCCATTTGGTCCATATTTGTTTTCACTTTGGTTGATTCAAAGTTTGATTGAGCTAGGTAGCAACTTTTTTTTTAAGATTTTATTTATTTATTTGACATACAGAGAACGTAAGTAGGCAGAGAGGCCGGCAGAGAGAGAGGGGAAGCAGGCTCCCTGCTGAGCAGAGAGCCCAATGTGGGACTCGATCCCAGGACCCTGGGATCATGACCTGAGCTGAAGGCGGAGACTTACCCCACTGAGCCACCCAGGTGCCCCAGGTAGCAACTTTTTTAAGTTAAAAATTACATCATGAAGCTGTCAAAGACAGGATGGACTAATTTTAAAGATGATATTGATTTACAAGTGCATGGTGTATAGGTGTATTAGCTTTCTAGAGCTACAATATCAGAGCAGACAAATTGGGTGGCCTAGAACCCAACTGAGTGCCCTACAGTCCTAGGGTTTAGAAATCCAAGATCAGGTCTTACCAGGGTTCACTCCTTCCAAGGTCTGGAGATTAGCTTCTGTGGTGTGCTAACAACTTTTGGTTTTGTCTTGTAGATAACCCTTCACCCAGATCTCTGCCTCCACCTTCACACTCCATTCCCCTGTGTAAGGGTCTGTGCCCAATTTTCCCCTTTTATGAGCACACCAGTATGACTTTATCTTCTGTAACACCTTATTCCCAAATAAGGTCACATTCTGAAGTGCAGGGGACTAGGGTTTCAACCTATGAATTTTGAAGGGATACAATTCAGACATTAACATACAAAATTCTGGACATATCTGAATGTGGTCTGCTTTATTTACTTAAGCTCAACTTAGTAAGAGAAAGTAGAAAGCAACAGAAAAATCTGGCTTTGATGTATGACTTGAATTCAGTGCTTTGTCATTCTAACAATGCTGTCTTCAAGTATTGTGAATGCATTTTTTAAAACTGCAGCCTTCCGTGGATAAAAAAAGCAAATCCAATGTTTGATGTTTGGATAATAGATATTTTTCTCTTCTGAGACTGAGATAGACAATTTTCTCTTTATACAGGCAAAACACTCTCCTGAGTGCTTAACACTCATGAGTTAATAGCATTTTTTGAGGCTGGAGGAGAGAGAAAACATTGATACTGGTCTTGACGAGCAGCTTTGTGGAGTGCGCCTGCTATTTTTGTATCTATTCAAGTACAATTTACTCACAAATCCATGTGAGAGATGCCCTGACAGATCCTACCTCAGTAGATGCATTTGGGTTTTATCATTTTATTTTTAGGATCACATCTACTGATACTTCTCTTTCAAATTCTCCTGTGGTTCTGCAGTGACAATGATACATGTTCTTGCCACGTGACTCCTGCCTCCTTGGTAGCAAGGTTCACGCAACACCTGAGCAGTTCTTTATAATCACAGACCCTAAAACAGTGCTGGAGTACAGTATGTATCAGTGAAAGATAAAGGGCTTTGACTTTCCCTTCACTGGTTTACTATGTTAACATTTCTTGGGGATGTATTTACATGACTTATGAGTGTGAATAAATCAATTCTAAAACTGCCAAAAAATATTATTGAGTATTTCAACCCATGTCCTCCTTTTCTTTAGATTTTATTTATCCACTTGAGAGAGAGAGAAAAAAAACAAGCACAAGGACGAGCAGAGGGAGCAGGAGTAGCAGAGTAGCAGACTCCCCACTGAACAGAGAACCCAATGTGGGATTCAATCCCTGGATCCTGGGATCAGGACCTGAGCCAAAGTCAGAACCTTCACTGACTGAGCCATCCTGGTTGAAAATAGGTTCCTTTGAAAAGGCCTTTGAAAACAGTTTCCTCAGGGTGCCTGGGTGGCTCAGTCAGTGAAGCGTCTGCCTTCGGCTCAGGTCATGATCTCAGGGTCTCAGGATGGAGCCCCACATCGGGCTCTCTGCTCAGCAGGGAGACTGCTTCTCCCTCTGCCTACGCTCCTCCTGCGTGTACTCTCTCTCGTCATATGAATAAAATCTTTTTTTTTTAATTTAAAAATAAAGCAGTTTCCTCACCATAATTACCTGAACATTAAAAAGAAGTTAACTTGTCTCCTCCCTCTTATTTAATAAAGCCTGAGCAAGTGAAGTTACCTGTATTAAAATGAGTGCATCTCCTAACTTTCGAACTCCATCCCTCTCATTTATCTTGTTCCATTATGTGTGTGTGTGTGTGTGTGTGTGTGTGTGTGATGTAGAACAACACATTTTCATGTATTTTAGTTTCATTTATTCTTGTGACAAAGAGTGTGTGGCTCCAACTTTTGATGTTTGATAGCCAGTATTTGGGGAAGCTTGTAAGAAAGCTCCCTGGTTTGGTACAGGCAGAGCAAAGGGAAACATCCTTAGAGTGGAACCACTCCACAGAGACAGACACACAACAATGAAGCAAAATCCTGGCCAGCCTTTCCTGGTTCTCTCAAGCTACTGGAAGCCAGTGTGTGTGTGTGTGACCATTAGGAATGACTTCGGATCCAAATATTGGTTGGGGATCCCTCTGGATTCTGCAGCTCTAACAACTCCGTCTGTATGGCCATATTCTTTACATCATCAGACATCCATGGAAGAATAACTGCATTTCTGTCTTTGTCTTAAGTCATGATACTCTTAAAAAAAAAAAAAAAATCCATGTAGGGCCTTGAATAAGTCAAGCAAAACACAGAGAAGAGGGATCCATTTCCCCGTGATGGGTGAGATATTGTGTGTTTTCTTTGGTTAATTTTTTAGCTTTGCGGGAGCCTGAATCCATCCTAATTTCCTTTGTAGTTAATCTCTGGAAAATTAATCATTTTAAGCTAGCCTAATATTTTTAACTCAATTCCAAGCAAAGAAGAAGTAAACATAATGCTCCCTTGCACAAACAACCTTAGAGAAGGAGGAGAATGCTGGAACTGTGGGCTTTCTGGCCCCTAAGAGTTTGTACCCAGCTATTACCAAAGACAAATTCAGTGATGGCATGTTGGCAACGGCTAGTCTTCAGCGGCAATGGAGCACTAACACCAGGAAAACTGGCAAATTCTAAAAATTAGGACTTTTATTTTGAGAATACCATCAGATTTTTTTAAATAATTTTTATTTTTTATAAACATATATTTTTATCCTCAGGGGTACAGGTCTGTGAATCACCAGGTTTACACACTTCACAGCACTCACCAAAGCACATACCCTCCCCAATGTCCATAATCCCACCCCTCTTCTCCCAAGCCCCCTCCTTCCAGCAACCCTCAGTTTGTTTAGTGAGATTAAGAGTCACTTATGGTTTGCCTCCCTCCCAATCCCATCCTGTTTCATTTATTCTTCTCTTACCCACTTAAGCCCCCATGTCGCATCACCACTTCCTCATATCAGGGAGATCATATGATAGTTGTCTTTCTCAGACTGACTTATTTCGCTAAGCATGATACGCTCTAGTTCCATCCATTTTGTCGCAAATGGCAAGATTTCATTTCTTTTGATGGCTTCATAGTATTCCATTGTGTATATATACCACATCTTCTTGATCCATTCATCTGTTGATGGACATCTAGGTTCTTTCCATAGTTTGGCTATTGTGGACATTGCTGCTATAAACATTCGGGTGCACGTGCCCCTTTGGATCACTACGTTTGTATCTTTAGGGTAAATACCCAGTAGTGCAATTGCTGGGTCATAGGGGAGTTCTATTTTCAACATTCTGAGGAACCTCCATGCTGTTTTCCAGAGTGGCTGCACCAGCTTGCATTCCCACCAACAGTGTAGGAGGTTCCCCTTTCTCCGCATCCTCGCCAGCATCTGTCATTTCCTGACTTGTTGATTTTAGCCATTCTGACTGGTGTGAGGTGATATCTCATTGTGGTTTTGATTTGTATTTCCCTGATGCCGAGTGATATGGAGCACTTTTTCATGTGTCTGTTGGCCATCTGGATGTCTTCTTTGCAGAAATGTCTGTTCATGTCCTCTGCCCATTTCTTGATTGGATTATTTGTTCTTTGGGTGTTGAGTTTGCTAAGTTCTTTATATTCTGGACACTAGTCCTTTATCTGATATGTTGTTTGCAAATATCTTCTCCCATTCTGTCAGTTGTCTTTTGATTTTGTTAACTGTTTCCTTTGCTGTGCAAAAGCTTTTGATCTTGATGAAATCCCAATAGTTCATTTTTGCCCTTGCTTCCCTTGCCTTTGGCGTTGTTCCTAGGAAGATGTTGCTGTGGCTGAGGTCAAAGAGGTTGCTGCCTGTGTTCTCCTCAAGGATTTTGATGGATGAGAATACCATCAGATTTTTAAAAAGAAATGAAGGTGAATGATTTGGTATTGGTCTCAGTAGGTCTCAATATCCAGCTGATAGCTGCAAAGTTTGAGCTATTTTTCACCTACTAAATTAAAATTCTCTCACAAATCCAGGTGAGGTAAGAGATACACTGACAAATTTTCTTTCAATGGATGTATTTGGTTTTTATCCTCATGATGCTACCATCAAACTCCATTGCTGCACAAGTAGAAAAAAAGAATAGGTGGGGAACAAATTAGAAATAAATGATATCTTCCTTTGTACATCAAGTCAGCTCATTTTAGGTTATTTATTTTTTTTTTTCAAAGATGTCTTTTCTCTGTACAAAGATGGGCATTGGGAGAGCTATACCATGCTTACTTATGGCTGGATATTGATAAAGCCCACAATTTCACCAATGTGTGGGTCACATGTTAGAAATATAAGTCATAATCTCTGGGAACAGGACCCCAAAGATGCTACATCAGATACTTATTCTGAAATCAGCAGGTTTGGTTTTGTTTTTTCCTTACTAGCAATATGACTGACCTTTGATCTTTGTTTTTTACAGCTCAACCTTCTGGATATCTCTCAGTAAGAAGGTCCTCCTCTGTACAAAAGGACAGATACCCCTGTGGTAGTGACTGGCATCACTGAAATCTAAAGAATTATTTCTGGTTTGTCACTGAGAAACAGATGTTGTACCCAGATTGCCACACCATTCTCCCATCCGTGTAAATGAGGAACTACTAACCCAAAGCATTATTTTGTAAGCTATGCCATCACTTGATTAATCTTATGTATGTTAATTAATAGAGCAAGTGATTGCAGTCCATAGACGGTTTAGAGAGATCTATATAAGGGCCCCTTAAAATGATCAGCATCTTGAGAGAAAACAATGCTTCCAACTGGAAAGAAAACTAACAGAAAAAATTACTGGGGATAGTGCATATTAAGAAGTAAATAAATACTTTTTGATAAAATTAAAGATCTATGGTATTGCAATGTTATGTTGGAACATTATCAAGTAAGAATAGGACTACCTAATACACACAGCACATCTCAATGGTGCACAATACTTCCCTTATTATCTGGGAGTAGGAACCAGTCCTAGAGGGGTTAATGCAGCTGCTCATGTTGACCCAGCCAGTAAAACGCATAACTAGATTTGAATTTAAAACTATCGGTTCCAAAATGCATGGCATTTTTTTTTTCTGAAGCTTAGTCCTTGATGAAATTAGCACCACAGCCCCTCCTGCTTTCTCCATAATCAGGAGCAGTTCCCCTCAACGGCCTCATTAATCCCAACTTCCTGCAGAACGATCACTCATTTATTCGGTCACCAAATATTTTCTCAGTGACTTCTGTAATAGATGCTGTAGATTCCAAGGTGAATAAAACAGAATAGTTGCTCTCTTCGTTGAAGTAGGAGACCAGTATTTTCGTAATAGTTGAAGGCAAAATTCAAAAAAGAGTTTAAGTCTCAACAGCTTAAACCCACGGAGCTGAGGCAGCTCCACCTTCCCACTGGTCCGGCCTTCCCGGCAGCCACCAGGCAGGCCTGCGGTGGGAAAAGCAGGGCTGGGTGCTGATGGGTCTGATGGGCTGATGACAGGAAGGGAGGAGGGAACTGCCTGGAGGATCCTAACAGACCTCTCCAGCTCTGCTAGCAGGTGAAGGATCCTTGATAAAAATGCCCCCATGACACCCATCACCCCAGGTGTCCCCTGCGGCAGAACTGCAGTTCATACTCTTCCTGTCATTGCTCGACTTGTCTTCTCATGATTAATCTCTCGAGGTTTCAGGAAAATGGAACTAACCACCATTTTGGAAGCTTGACATTTCTTGACGGTTTTTCGGGACATTGATTTATCAGTTCCTTAAACTCTACCTTCTCAGCCACAAACCAAATGAAGCTCTATCAAAGGACATTTTCAAAAACTGAAAACACGATTTCCACTTAAAATGTAGAAAGCACCAATGTCATATATTTATAACATCATTAATGAGAGAAACAGTGAGATGGTAAAGATGTGTCTAAGAACATTTGAGAAACCCAGTATGTAAAGGCATTTAAAAATCTATATAAAAATGAGACTTCTAGATTAAATACAGAACTAGATAATATGCTATAGGATATCAAAACTGTCGCCTTTGGGGGCAATGGTTCTACCAGAAAGATATCTACAAATTAGCATTTAACTTCACAATTTCTAAGGCATACTCAATTAGAAGAAAGCAGATTGAAAGCAGAAAAATTATCCCAAAGAATTAAATAATAGGTAAGCCTATTAAAATATGCCCTCAGGTGATGATGAAACAAAACAGGCTGTACTTTTCTTTTTGTCTTATTTCCAGAATTTGGACAATTTTCCTTAACACTTCCCATCAAATTAGCATTTATCCTTACTGTATTCAGGAATGCATCCCAATATTATGAACTGTTCCCTTTAAAAACAGTGTGGTTAGAATTCACCAGACCACACACTGTGTAGCAGGTACACTGAGGACTAAGAGCCCAAATGTAATGCAATCAGATGTGTGGGATTACAACATCGTGTTCTGATTTGCAATATTATGCCTTCCTATAACATCAGATGAATTGAAAACAACTGAGTTCATCTACACGTTATAGATGGAAAAATATAAACTAAACATAGCTCCATCACATTTCCATCGATTTCTCCTTATCACCTATCCCTCCTGAGGCCTTTAAGATGCCTGATGGATGGATTTATTTCAAATCCAAGGATATGTCAGGAAATAAATTTTGAACTTATAAATCAAAATATGAAACTATGAATGCCCTCTACACTCTAATTTTCCAACACAGTTGTATTTCTATATCATATAAATGAGATTTTGCACACTTTGCTTTCATATGATTGCCACTATAGTCCCTGAGAAACAACACATTATTCAAATTTTGCTGCTTGCAGGATCCCATTAAACAGCTTTAATGTCCTTAATCTGTGCTGCTCTTGCTCAAAGGATTCTTTCAAAAACATTTTTGGAAGTATTTCTGTCTTTAATTTTGGAGAAGCTTCTGATTTCCTCTAAATTAAAAATTAGAGGAGAAAATATGCAAATACAAGCATCATTTGCATATCTCCTCTTTCCTGCATTTTCCTGACCAATGAGCAACTCCCTGAATCCACAAATGCTAAAAGCAAGCAGGCCTGGGAAAGAAGCAGTCCTCTCCCCCTTCCTGCATTTGCCAGGAGAGAGGAAATAGCAAAGAAAGCTGATCCCTGCAACCTCAGAGAGCTATCGTTTAACGCTTTCTCTTACTTAAGCTTCAGGTTTGAATCTCTGACTTTGTAGGAGAAATTCCATTTAAATTTCTCACTATCACGCTACTGTTCACTTACCCCATGCGAGATGCATCAACTTTTCTCCATAGTATTTTCTTTTACTGAAACTGAGTTTTCTTTCAACAGAGTATCAGCTTCTACTCCCCAAGTACTTATCAGCAGAGAGTCTAAATTATTTCTTTGTTTAAACACATTGCTGACATCGTCCTCCCTAGCTTCCATAAGCTGGTTATTCTAAAGTCACGGCTAATTTATTTTCTTAAAAAAATTGACATTTTGTGGACACCTGGGTGGCTCAGTCGGTGAAGCACCTGCCTATGGTTCAGGTCATGTTCCCAGGGTCCTGGATTGAGTCCCCTATAGGCTTCCTGCTTAGCGGGGAGCCTGCTTCTCCCTCTCCCTCTGCCTTTGTTCCTGCTCATGTTGTTTTTCTCTATATATTTCTCTGTCTCAAGTGAATAAATAAAATCTTTATTGAGTTTTTGCTTTCTGTCCTGTCCCCTTCCATGAACTCCTTAATATTCTTGTTCACCTAACCCCAATTCTCAGATACTTTCTTCTGAGTGGTTCAGAATCTGTACCATATTTTAAGTTTGATCAACAGAGAGGAAGAAAGCTTGTGAAAATATTCATCTTTGTCTTCAGTTAAGCCAGACAGAAAGACAGAACTAGAAACAAGGATAGTAGTGTATCCCAGAGCATGTCAGATGCGAACAGAAATCTCTAATATGTTTTCCCATTATGCAATACAATTTTGAGGGAATAATTTTATGATGAACTTAACTCTGAAGTTCTCATATTTTGCTCTTCCTTTAAGTACAGGCATTTCACCACATTTGTGAGTTGTGTCTGCAGCATTTCACCACATATTGGCACACACCTCTAGTGAACATCGGCCATTTATGACCATTGACACGCTTTCATTATTACGAGCATCTCTCCTGACCCTGTAATAAAATGTCACTCAAGCAGGTCTTTCAGAAAGCCCATTCCTCTGTAGCAAAGCCCTGCAGCAAATCTGCAGATAATACATTCATGGCTTATGTTTCTTTATTTGCTCCACTTTCAGAGATGGTCCCAGTCTTATTTTTTTTTTTTAAAATTACTTATTTATGTGTTTGAAGTGTCACTGACACACATTTCTCATTCCTTTCCAGTATATGACACAGTGATTCGCCAAATCTGTATGCTGTGCTCAGCACCAGTGTAGATACCATCAGATGCGGTTCTGGTCTTACCTACATGCTAAAAACTGTGTGGTGTTGGGGAAAACCAGACTCCTCAAGGCCGCGTAATAATAAAAGTGCATTGAGACAGTTGAGTCAACTGTCACAACTGAAATGAAAATTAAAAAGCATGATACAAGATGATAACACGAGAAGTGCCTGGGATCCAGGATCAGACACTCTTTCTGTAAGAAGAGGCAAGCAGTCTGAGCCCAGGCCATCAGTGCCCAGGACCACAGCATCCTTGTGTCCCCAAGCACCGTAGGGGCACCTCCACTGTGCCCTGCCTAGCCTTATTCTGACCCCTAATGGTGGAAGTACTGTATTTAAAAGATAAGGATTCACTACGTATGTACATGTCTAACTATTCCTAACCTCCACTCCCTCAGGTACAGAAAGACTCACTTTTTTATCAATAAGAATCCTCGTGTTATGATTAGAATGCTTTTCTCTTCTTTCCTGCCTTCTTTCCTCCCTTCTTCCCTTCTTTTAATGTGCAAACTCTTTCCCTTCTATTCATTTTGACATACTTCCTTCAAAAACTAGCCCTCAGTGAACATTAACCAAGGGTTTTTGAAGTCATTAATAGCTTTAATCACTGCCACACACAGTCACTCAACTAGAAACAAGAGATATCATTTTGATCTTCTTTTTTTAAAGATTTTATTTATTTATTTGAGAGAGAGAGAGAGAGAGAGAGCAGAAGAGAGAGGGAACGAGAATCTGAAGCAGACTCCATACCAAGCACAGAGCCCAGGCAGGACTCAATCCCAGGGCCGCAAGATCATGACCTGATCTTGAGTCCAAATCAAGAGTCGGACACTTAACTATCTGACCCAGCCAGGTGCCTCATTTTCTTCTTAATAAAAATGCAAGTAATCATGATATTTACATCGATATTATCAGCATCACCATCATCAAGATCATTTCTTAAACATCTACAAAGTAATTGTTTTAAAAGTATTGTATGTCCTATCTTGGTCCAAAACTATTTTAGTCCAAATTATCAAGTTGATTATTTTTTTCTTTTTAAAAATATTTTATTTACTTATTTGAGAGAGGGAAAGAGAGGGTGAGTGGGGAGGGAGGGAGGGAGAGGGAGAAGTGGACTTCCTGGCTGAGCAGGGACCCCTAGAACTGGATCCCAGAAGTCTGGGATCATGACTGAGCCAAAGGCAGATGCTTAAGCGACTGAGTCACTTAGGCACCCCAAGTTGATTAGATTTTTCAAAAGCAAACATAACACATCTTTAGGCAGCACCTAAAAATTTATTTAATAAGATGCCTCCAAAAAAACTGAAGATCTTCTATTGCAATTCCATACATCTCCAAGCACTCTATACAAATTGGCATTCAATAACATTTCTGGACAGCAGTCATTAAATAATACCCCATTTTCCAAAAACTCATTTACATCTATCTCTCTCAATTTTTAGAATTACTCTCCCTCTCAAAGACTGAAGTAAAGATATTTACAGCTTCCCTGGTAGATATTAAAAATTTTTTTTCAACTCTATCTTCAATAACTGGGGATGTTTTTCTTTCATGTGCTGCCCAGTAAAAGCAAACACACAGTGGCCCAGTTACTTTTGCATACATAATACGCATAGGTAATAACTTATTAAGTCATTATAAGATAATAACTTATTAATAAGTTATTATTAATAGATAATAAGTCCTTCTAACTCTGTGAGTTAGGTATTAACATCAGCCTCATCATACAGAACAGGAAGCAAGGCATGGGAAGGTTGACTAGCTACCCGAGATTATACAGCCAGGTAGTGCCAGATCTAGCATTCAAACCCAGCTGTCAAACTGCACAGCTTACTTTTCTTTCTTTCTTTCCCTTTCTTTCTTGCTTTCTTGCTTTCAAGATTTTATTTATTTATTTGAGAGAGAGAGAGTGAGCATGAGTGGAGTGAATGGCAGAGGGAGAGGGAGAAGCAGACTTCCCGCTGAGCAAGGAGGCTGATATGCGGCTCAATCCCAGGACCCCAGGATCATGACCTGAGCCAAAGACAGACGCTTCACCAACTGAGCCCCCCAGGTGCCCCTGCACAGTTTACTTTCTTAACCAAGCTGCTAAATATGCTTACATTAAAGTACAAAGCGATTATGGACTGAAGGAGCTTTTCGGTTGTGATCTAATTTAATTCTTCAGTGCAAGGCCAGTCTGAGGTGGGGTAGATTACCTTCTGTGAGCTTCACTTTTTTTTTTTTTAATACATGCATATTCATTTTTAATTTTTAGGCTGAATTTTGATGACTCTAAAAATATAATGCAATGAGTCTATTAAATGTTTCAAGAAGAAAGCTGCAAAGTGGATGGATTGGATCCTGTTTCATAAAATACAATGCCTCTGTCTTATCCCATCATTAGAAGAAGATGGGAATGAATCATACTAAGGAATAGAATAAAAAATGACTGGAGGAGACAGCCCTGGGCTGCAGTAGAGAATGACAAGGAGAGGGAAAGCCAGCATCTCTGTATTTCCTACAGTCCAGATGGCTGTGTTACAAGAGGAAGTCTCCTCCATGCTATAACTCACTACAGACTCCCAGGAGGCATGGGCCCAGACTGAGAATAAAGGGATCCTCTAAAGAAGTAATTCTAGATTTATTTTTTTTAAGATTTTTATTTATTTATTTATCAGAGAGAGAGAGGGGGAGAGAGCGAGCACAGGCAGGCCGAATGACAGGCAGAGGCAGAGGGAGAAGCAGGCTCTCTGCTGAGCAAGGAGCCCGATGTGGGACTCTGGGACTCGATCCCAGGATGCTGGGATCATGACCTGAGCCGAAGGCAGCTGCTTAACCAACTGAGCCACTCAGGCGTCCCTAGATTTATTTTTTAAAAAAGTAAAAATGCAACCATCAAAGTTTTCCAGGAAATATGACAGAGTATTTTTACAGGAAAGGCTTTCTTGCATCAATTTAATCTATAAATTTACCTCACAGATCAAAATCGAATGTTGCCCCAAATATTACTAAGTGGGATAGCAGGTTATTTGAACTGAATTGTCTGATTATTGCAACTCATGCTGGCAAGTGTCATGCTTGCAACTGATGGAGAAGTCAAAGAAGTAAGGTATAGTTTTCTACAACAACAGAATGTTATGTTTTATTTAAAAATACCTAATATAACGTCTATGCAATTGCTGATGTTGTTACATAAATCTTCTTACAAAACTTCTCTTGATCACATGGTCATGCCCAAGTGCCTATATTAGACTATATTAGATTAAAAACCTGTTAATTAAAAGAAAGTTATCTTACTTATTCCTTTGTGGGTTTTTTTGGTTTTTTTTTTTTTTTTTTTTTTTTTTTTTGTATATTTGCCTAGGATGTGGCACAGGGCTTTACACAAAATGGGTGTCTGATAAATGTTTTCATTGATAAGCACTGAAATGCTTAGAAATAGATAACTTTGTAACTAAAAGCTAAGAAAAATACATATTCATTACTTTGTTTTTGAAAGTAATCTAAATGTAGAATATGATTTACACTAATAAACTTGCAAACATTCTTCATGGGAACCCCTGCTGTTCTAATCAAGAGAGCCAACATTAAGAAAGAAAGAAAAAAAAAAAAAAGGAAAGATCTATGTAGACTGACTCTGGTGTAAACTTTATCTCTGAAGATATCTTCCCTCATTTAATCCAATTATACCCAGTAGTCATATGATCATATTAAAAGTTTTCCTAATGAAGAGAGGAAAGTAATCCACATCTTCTATTTTTTCAAACCCCCCACAAAAACAAAAAACACAGGGATGAAAATAGATTAGGCCAAGCTATCACTAAGATATCTGATCAGTTTTCTTTTGTTGTTGTTTATTGTTTTCATTTAACTTCCCTTTAATCATTGAGCACATTTACTATATATATCTTTCAGATTTTCATTTCATTTCCATTTTTCTATATAAAAATATATGGGATGTATTGAGAAAATTGCCAATCACTGTTTTAGTTTGAATCAATGTTGTTTAATTTACGTTTTCTGCAGCTATTAAAAACCATCAACAAGTTTTTCAATAAATTAAGGCTGAAATAAAGTATTTTTTAGGACAGCAAAGTTCACCATTTATTTGCATTCATGCATTCATTCATTCCTTTTAAACTGTGTTTTCTTTTTCACCAAATGATGTTCCAAAAGGACCTGAAGCATGTCAGAAACAGTGCCAAGACTTAGACTCATGTTACAATAACCTCCCTTAAAAGCTAGAGTTGGAGAAACTATTTGGACCACAGGCAGATGAAACATTATATTGTAGAATCTTACATATCCCAGATGGACTCATTTACCGATACTATACTACAATAGATAAGTGACATAAAAACAATATATAAATTTGAGATGGAAAAATGGGACAAGCTTCGGAAAGGGTCTCTAAAATTACTCCCATGTCAATATAGCAGGATTGAGAGATATGATGACCTTCCAAAACAGATAATTGACAATTATAGTCAGAATGTGAGACATGAAACTTCTTGTCAGGTGAAAAACAGGAAAATCTCTGGCACCTAAAGTCACAAATAAATCAATGTTTACATTTAAAAGCCATCATTTTCCATAAAGAAAAGTGAAAAGAGCTGAGCTACTTAATATGCTGGAACTTCTACAGCTACTTCTTAATGGCTCTCTGAAAAAATACTGAGGATATTTTATAGATAACAATGCTGTCATTCAGAGAGATGAAATCACACAGCTAATAAAGATATGTCATTTAAATTCAAGTTATTCTGATAAGTTCTCTTTTTCCTCTAAGCTAGTGGGCACCAGCATTTTGAGATTTCACAGATCAGTAAAACGTGGTCTGATACTCTTCTCAAACATGACAAAGATCAATGTAAGATTGTGATTATTTAAAAAAAAACAGAATTAGAGATAATAAATAAAATATCAAATAGCAATGTGTGTTCTTGAGTTCTCATGTTGATTTTCTGCTTCTCTAAAGACTGAAATTTCTGTGTGTTCCTTCTTGCATTTTTTTAAAGACTTATTTATTTGATGAGAGGGAGAGCACAAGCAGGGGGAATGCCAAGCAGAGGGCAGAGGGCGAGGGAGAAGCAGGCTCCCTGCCGAGCAAGCAGTCCAATGTGGGGCTCCATCCCAGGACAGGGAATCATGACCTGAACAAAAGGCAGATGCTTAACTGACTGAGCCACCCAGGCATCCCCTTGCATTTGTTTTTCATAGGTTTCCCCAATATGTGTCATTTACACACAAGAATTTGGAAATCCCTCCCAACATATATGTATGAGAACTTTGTTTAAAAACAAAATTGACGCATTACTTGCTGGTATAAGTCACTGAGTTATTATAATTGATTTAATCAAGCTTTCATTAAACCATTTATCGACAGAACCAGGTAAGAATGAAGTAAGTTGAGGGGCACCTGGGTGCTCAGTGGGTTAAGCCTCTGCCTTTGCCTCAGGTCATGATCCCAGGGTCCTGGGATCGAGCCGCACATCAGGCTCCCAGCTCAGCGGGAAGCCTGTTCTCCCTCTCCCATTCCTCCTGTTTGTGTTCCCTCTCTCGCTGTGTCTCTCTCTGTGTCAAATAAATAAATAAGTAAAATCTTAAAAAAAAAAAAAAAAGACTGAAATAAGTTGAGTTCTAAAACTTGCCACTAATTTTCTTCCAATTATGTGAGTGTGTGTGTGTGTCTGTGTGTGCGCATGTGTGCAGTTACATTAACTGTAAGCCATAACCTCATGCATATGAAACAGATGATGAAGGAGAAGATGACTAGGAGTCCAAAAACCCACAAAAATGGACTGTTCAATATTGCTCATATGGTTTTACAGCTATTTTAAAATAAAGGTAGTTGTGTTACAAACCCTAAAAGACCCATGAGCTGTGACATTCCAGTTTCCTCCACTGAGGTCCTCCCACCACCGAGCTTGAGGACTTTACCCAACAAACTCTAAGTGTTGTTATATTTCCATGTATACTACCATGTGGATATCTGTAATTGGATAGTCAACTGTGGTTACCAGTTATACCAAGATGATAACAGCATCTGTACTTTGTAAATAACAAAGAAGCTTTGAAAATAAATCCTAAGATGATGAAATGCATATATTTGTGTGTGTGTGTGTGTGTGTGTGTGTGTATGGAAATGATGGCTTAGAATTACATGTTCAAAGTTTTTGAAGTTAATCTTTCCCAAATAACTTTAAGTCTTCTGAGACAAAATTGTTAGGCTACATAAAGATAAATGTAATGCTGGATTTTTTACCGACCAGATTTATGTTAAATGTGTCTGAGTTAAAATGGTTCAACAGTAAAATGTCTGATGCACTTTGTCCCTTGAAAACTGAACTATTCATATTTTTTAAAGATTTTATTTATTTATTTGACACAGAGAGACACAGGGAGAGAGGGAATGCAAGCAGGGGGAGTGAAGGAGGGAGAAGCAGGCTTCCTGCTGAGCTGGGAGCCTGATGTGGGGCTCGATCCCAGGAACCTGGGAACATGACTTGAGCAGAAGGCAGAGGCTTAACCCACTGAGCGACCCAGGTGCCCCTATTCATATTTTTGAACTGAACTTTCTCTAAAACTTTCCCAACAGGAAATCAAAATAAGAGCATAATGATTAGTAATTGTTTCACCTTCTGCATTTAGAAAGATTAAATTCTCTGAGATTGTTATTTCCTTACTACTAAGAAAAAGGTTTTCTTTGTTATAAAAAATGTGTCCCTCCTCTTATTACGCCTTCACACTCAATCCCAAGGTACACACAAGAAAAGGAAAACTTTTGTAAACCCTGTGGAAAGAGTGTTGCAGATATAGAAACTGTAATCTGGAGCACCTTCGTTGTTAAAACAAAACACGCAGGCACCCACCGAGACTAACCTGCTGAGAGCAGAGGGGGACGGGAGTGGCTGGAAAAGATCAGGTATCCCCATGGCAGGAAGGGTTAAGTTCTGCAGCCCAGAACTCAGCCAGCCTTGCAACCACACACTTTCCATGGAAAACGAGAACTCTCCATGAAACTCTATCACCAAACTGCAGTTCTAGGGAAGAAAAGTTTTATTTTCAAAGAAATGCTAGGTAGGTATCTCTAAATATGTTCTATCTGACTTTTTTTCCTATTTTCTCAAGAGTCATTCAACATACGTATGTGATCATTTTTTCCCTTTGTTAATCAAATTTATTTGGCAATTTTCTCTTAAGGATTTAAGATGCTGCTCCCACGCTGATGCAACAAAGACTTTCAGAAATTTTGAAAACCACAAAGACCAAATGGTAAACCTCACTGAAAATTAAAACTGTGAAAAATAGGGGAAGGAAAAAAAAATCCTAAAGAAAAAGACTATGATGGTCGAATTAGAAATATAATATTTAATGAAATATAATATTTAATGAAAACCACTGATCATCAACCCTGTTGACAACTGAAAATGCATCCAATTTTCTTTGTTTTTCTCAAAATAAATCCAATTTTAATTCACATTAGTTTAAAGCAGAATCATTTGTCACAAGTGGGAAACACCGTGGAGACAAAGGACAGGGGGCACAAAGGGCCCATGCTCCCCCGTGGGTAGTTAAGAATGCTGCAGGGACGTGACCAGCATGGGGTCAACACAGAGTCAAACAGTGTTGTCAGTCTCAGTTCGGGTCACTCCAAGTCCTGACAACTGGTTCACGCAGAGAGAGGACCTAGAAGGAAATAAAAATTTCCACCAGTGGGGAAAAAGGGAACTGCTCACTTATTAAGATCAAATTTTAACTATGAGAAGAAGTAGAATAAATATAAAAGACTTTTAAAAATCACTGTTCAATAAAAATTCTGCAAGATTTTATTGACACTCCTCATTCCCTTATTCTCCCATCATTTCCTCTCCAACTGCACAGCAGGGTCTCCTTCGGCAGCACAGTGGCAAGGCCCTCTATGCTACCATAGGTGTCCACGGTACAATCTCTACTTACAAGGCTGCAGTACGGTAAGGGCAGCAGATAAATAATGAGACTGTAAACAGAAGTATAATAAGCATTATATTAGGATGCCCTGGGAATGCATGGAAGAGTTCTCTAAGGTAAGGGAAACGCTTTGTCAGACAGCCGCAACATTAAATAGGAAGGCAAAAGCATAAAAAAGAGTGAAATGAGCCCCAGGAATCACACATAGTTTCCCAATTCTGTGTGATTGAAATAAAAATCAAGAAAACTAAAACAAAACATGAAAGATCAAAGAAGTCCACAGATATTATTCCTTCCACTGAGAAGTGGAATCTGATTGTTCTCCCTTTGAAAACAGACTGCTCTTCTGATGTCCTCGACCAATAGGATGCTGATGTGACCTCCTGGGATGCTTGAGGTTAGGTCATCAAAACCACTGCAGATCCCCCCGGCCTCTTGAAACAGTCACTCTCTGGGAAGCCAGGCACTGTTACCACCATGCAGTGAGGAAGCTAAAGGTAACAGCGTTAGGTAGAAGAGAGACACAGATATGACCAGCCTGAGCTGTTTAGCCATCCCAGCAAAGGCACCAGACATGTTGGCTGGAAAGCCTTCCTTGTCATTCCAGGTCTAGGATCAGGACGAAAGAACCAGAAATCCAGATGAACACCAGGCAGAATATAGCCCCAGGTAAAGCCTTCCAGTGATCTCCAGTTCTCAGGCCCCTTAGCTGAGACTCCCATCATCACCCAGCAGACACAAGTGTCCCTGCTAAGCCCCCTCCAAATTCCAGACACACAGAAAGAAATGTGAGCTTAATAAAATAGGTGTTGTTTATGCCACAAAGTTTTGGAGTGGTTTGTTGCACAGCAACGGACAGCGACGCAGACTTGGCAGTGAGAAGAAACCCTCCGTGTGGTTACCAGCGGTTAGAGTGGGGAGAGCCTGTCTCCCTCCAAAGGTGTCTCAATGCTCTCTCAGAGCAATGTGGAATGACGGAAAGATCAACTTATATAAGACAGTGGGTACAGAAATGGGAAGTCACTCTGCAGGTGATTTACAGGGGGCAGACGGAGAAGGAGTCTAGTGTTGAGAGGGAAACGACACAAGGAGGCTGTCCTTGGTCCTCGTGTTCGAAGTAGGGAGGCACTGAGCTGGGAGTGGAGAACGTCGATTTGTGGTAGAAGTTTCCCCATCTGAAGGCTCCCACTGTGGTGATGGGGCAGTGAGACTCCTCCATGATATTCTCTGCAGGTGTGGGGTGGGGGAATGTAAGGATCCTGGAGGCTGATGGAAAGCATTGTGGGAATGGAAGGGAATTAGAGACAGCCAGGAGGCCAAGTCTTTGGGGGAGGGGCAATCTGTGAAGTAGGGCTGGAAAAACGCAGGCTAAAGACAGCCACTGGAGACTTGGTACAAATAGAAGGAAAATCTGAGCAGAAGGGAAGAGCTGGTGAAGCCTTAGAAGACTCAGGCTTAGAAATGGACTGGAACCAGAGAAGCTAAAAGTATGAAAGAGAAATCAAATAATATTGCAATGACATAGGATACCACACATTTCAATCATCTCATTTTAACTTTAAAGCCTAAATGCGTATAACTACGATTCAGTTTGCTGAACTGGTATCTCATTAGGGGAGAGCAGCATTGTTGTTTTGATTTTTTGTTTTTGTTTTGTTGGGGTTTGGGGGGGGGTTTCCCCCCCCCCGCCCCAGTGCACAAATTATCTATATTACTGATTTTCATGGTCGGAACTACTAAAACACATTCCCTAATAAGACTGGCAAGAAACCGAAGTCTAATGCAAGAAACTGAAGTCACAGAAAGCAGGCAGTTTAAGTCAACTTTGTTTATAACCCTTTAAAATTACTTTAAAATTATTATAGAACAAAATGAAAGTGAATTTTTGGCTAGAGCAAAATCAATACAACAACATTAAAAAGTAAAATGGGATTATTTTTGAGATATACTACTTAAATTAATAAAAACAATATATTGTAGAGATACATTGTGAAGATATATTAGTTAAACATTGCTGTGTATTTTCCTTCTAACTGCTACAATTCAGGTTCATGCAGAGGAGTGAGTCTGAAGATCAGTTTGATGTCACTAACCACAGGACAGAGTGAGGGGGAGAGAGAAGACTGACACATGGAGATGGGGGCAGAAAGAAAAGATCCTTTTCCTTGTTTTACTTCTTCTTCTTAAAAAAAGATTTATTCTTATTTTAGAGAGATAGAGCATCCGCAAAAGTGTGGGGAGAAGAAGAGGGAGAGAATTTTTTTCTTAAGATTTTATTTATTTATTTGACAGAGAGAGAGATCACAAGTAGGCAGAGAGGCAGGCAAAGAGAGAGGGGGAAGCAGGCTCCCTGCTGAGCAGAGAGCCTGGTGTGGGGCTTGATCCCAGGACTCTGAGATCATGACCTGAGCTGAAGGCAGAGGCTTAAATCACTGAGCCATGCAGGTGCCCCAGAGGGAGAGAATCTTAAGCAGACTCCCCACTGAGCCTAGGCTTGATCTCAAGACCCTGATATCATGACCGCAAGATTATGACCCTGAGATCACGACCCTCAGATCACAACCCTGAGATTATGAACCTGAGATCATGACCCTCAGATCACAGCCCTGACCAAAACCAATAGTCAGAGGCTTAACCCACTGCACCACCCAGGCACCCCTACTTTGCCTTTTAATTTAGCCAAGATGTTTATCTTGGACTGGATATATTTATTACTTTGGTGGAGTTTCCTTATGATTTGAAATGATTATGTTTCCTGCCCTTTCAAATCCCTGAATGGTCTATGTAAGGGATCTGGGTGCAAAATAATCACCGTTTTGGTTATCAATGCTGTCAGTGAGGGATTAAAGGGAAGAATTCATTGTGAATTCCCAGGTTATCCTCATTGTTGACTGGTATAGTAGGGATAGAAGAAAACAGACAGCAGGTGATAGAGACCCTATGTATCATGTGTATCCTTATTGAGGAGGGGACTGTATTATATTAGGGTGATCTGTACCTCCTGGCAAAAACTCCATATCTTGTTGTATTCGCCCATGGCCTATTTGAGTCCTGGCCCATCATATTTCTACAAAGAAATTCCTATCTATTTTCTTTTTCCTGTTTTATTCAAGTAGCACAATCTTTTCTCAATCTCAACATGTAGGGCAATTTCTGAAACATACAAAAAAGTAGCGGGGGTAGTGGGAGAGGCAATGACTGAATGCAGGAGTGTACCACTCACATATTCATCACATTTCTATCTTCTATCCCTCTATTTTGGGGTTGTAAAAATGATGTGGTACAACTGACTCTGTCATTTTTCATCCAAGGACATGCTAGTGATACATTAATAATAAGCTAGGAGAATTCTTTCCTATTTATAAAATCAGTCACCATGATAATTTGTCACTGGGGAAATAAGGAACCTGTGGCATCCCTGAGAAGGCGCCCGCATCTGGGAGTCAGAGTGAAGGCTCAGCGCGTCCTTGAACACAAAGGTCTCCATGTGGCAGTTTGGGACACTAGGTGCAGGTATTCATCGTGGTACCAAGAGTCTAAATATAAACATGTCAGTTTTATACAGAACTACCATTATTTAACATTTTTAAAGACAAAGCTTTTGGCCCTGCCACCATTTAAATTCTTTGACTAAATCGGCTCTCAATAAAAGAAATATGCATCTACTATGTACTATCTACTATGTACTTACTTCAAGAAAAAAACGAAGAAAACAAAAATAGGAATGTTTTGGGGCACCTGGGTGGCTCAGTGGGTTAAAGCCGCTGCCTTCGGCTCGGGTCGTGATCCCAGGTCCTGGGATCGAGCCCCGCATCGGGCTCTCTGCTCAGCGGGGAGCCTGCTTCCTCCACTCTCTCTGCCTGCCTCTCTGCTTACTTGTGATCTCTGTCTGTCAAATAAATAAATAAAATCTTAAAAAAAAAAAAAGAATGTTTTCTTTAATTCCGTGGAAAATATTTACGATCTTTATAACCTCACCTTCTTTGGTTTTACACGTTTTCAAGAATGACTGTCTCTCCTAAGATACACCTTGATGTACAGATTTGTAAATATAATTAAAAAAATGACAGGGTGCCTGGGTGGCTTGGTTCGTTTGGCGACTGCCTTTGGCTCAGGTCACCATCCTGGAGTCCCAGGATCGAGTCCCGCATTGGGCTCCCAGCTACATGGGGAGTCTGCTTCTCCCTCTGACCTTCTGCTCTTTCATACTGTCTGTCGCTGTCTCTCTCTCAAATAAGTAAATAAAATCTTTTTTAAAAATGACAGATGATCTGTCTTCCCATATTTGAGACAAAACATTTTAAAATGAATCCTGTGTTTTCGAGAGGCCTGGGTTACATTATAATGTCTTGGCACATTTTGAGGCAAGGTAAATCCTGGCACAAATCTCACTTATAAAAGAGAGAGGTACAAAAAACCAGACCCCTGATTAATATTGGAGACACTACAGTTCACAATCTACCCCGGTTGTCAATAGGCAATAGCATGACACCAAACTTAGTGCTGCTAAATTTCAAAATATCAAAAGTTCTTTTTCATCTTTTATAGCCATTATGAAAATACAAGCTATTTATAAAGTTGTTATGACAATAGGTTTAACCACAGGATCTTTAATTTGTAAGAATGAATCACATTGCTAAATTCAATTCAGCTGGCCATTCCTTATTCCTTCAATTACTGTTGGCAATAGCAATTCTGTGGTTACCTAATGCAGCTTACAATGATATGCATTCTATGTGGAGACATGCTTTCTGTAAAGGCTCTATAGAATCCATCGTAATATCTGATTAAATGTGCAATTAATTGGAGTCTAATGAAAGATTTCTTAATTTCTATAAATGCTAATTTTACAATTTGAGAGAAAACAGTATAGCCTTTAATATCATCTTGGAAGAAAGTATTTAGTGCTATGTTTCTGATGAGGGAACAGAAGGCTGGCTGAGGACAAAGCAAAAGCTGACACCCAGCAACCTTCTCCAACCCCCACTCCTGGGTGGGACATATTGTGACATTCTTTTTTTTTTTTTTTAAGATTTTATTTATTTATTTGACAGAGAGAGAGAGAGAGAGCACAAGGAGGGGGAAAGGCTGAGGGAGAAGGAGAAGCAGGCTCCCCGCAGAGCAGAGGAAGCCCCATGTGGGACTCGATCCCAGGACTCTGGGACCATGACCCGAGCCAAAGGCAGTGGCTCAACCAGCTGAGCCACCCAGATGCCCCATATTGTGACATTCTTTAGGAATCTCCCAACTATCTTAATTTTTTTAAAAAGATTTTTATTTATTTATTAGACAAAAATCACAAGTAGGCAGAGAGGTAGGCGGGTGTGGGGGTTGGGAGCAGGCTCTCTGCTCAGCCAAGAGCACATTGTAGGGCTCAATGTGGTACCCTAGCATCATGACCTGAGCAGAAGTCAGAGGCTTTAACCCATTGAGCCACCCAGGAGCCAACGTTAATATCTTGCTAAAGGGAAAAATGACCTTGACAATGGCAAAGCCTCAAGGCCTCCAGCATCTTGTAGGTCCTCTTTACCATATGAAAGTTCTATTGAAACCTCCCTTTTCTCTCCCCACCCCCATGGTACCTAACCTGCCATTCCTCATAACCCCAGGACTGCAGCTCTTTCTGCCCAGGGGTCCTGTCACCCTTTTAATAAACCACCATTTTGCACCAAAGATGTCTCAAGAATTCTTTCTTGGGTCATCAGCTCCAGAACTCACCCCACTGAACCTCATATATTCTAAAACTTCCCAGAAACATTTAACATTATTGAAAGTAAGAAACCCAGATTACAACAGTGTACTTTCAATTTAGGAAGATCATGGAAAGCTACATGGAGAAAAAAAATTGGAAAAACTAACCATTATCAATGTCATTTTCAAATTTTCAATGTTTGTTAATTTTCTTTGAGTAAGTATTCACTGTGAAATCAAAGAGAAATATGGCTATTCCTACAAGTTATTCATGAATGTCGAATTTTAGTTAAACCTGCCCTTAAAAACCCCGCGAAGTAATAAAAGCCTTGATTTATCTAAATGTAACTTACATTCCTCCATCCTTATTTCTTATCTAATATCTGAATGGTTTTTCACATTAAATAAATTTATATCTGAGGTTTTTAAATTTATAAGTTCATATCTGAAGTTTTATATCTCCTTAAAAAGAAAAGAAAAAAAATTAGCTACCATCTGTATAAACATTAGATTTCAGAGCACATGTGATTTTTAAAAATACTTACTCTGTTAACATGGAGGACATTAGGAGAAGGAAATGAAAAGTGAACTGGGGGAAATTGGAGGGGGAGGAAAATCATGAGACTGGACTCTGAGAAACTGAGATTTTGGGAGGAGAGGTTGGTGGGGGGATGGTGGTGGGTATTAAGGAGAGAACATACTGCATGGAGCACTAAGTGTGGTGCATAAACAATGAATCTTGGAACACAGAAAAAGTAAAATAAAATAAAAAAAAAACTTACTCTGTTTACCTTAGAGTTCTTCAGAGAAGACTGAAATGCTTTAGAATAACAAACAATTCTTTCTTAATAGAGAAGATCTGCTAGATTTTAGTCCTAAGATTTATGTAAATAAGGAAAAGGTTTACACATCCTTTTTGGGGGAAGGGGAACATATTCTCATTTAAAAAAAAACAAAACCTTACTCATTTAAATATCTGAAAGTTACTGCCAAAATTTGTTCAATAGTATTTTATGCATTTGTGTAGTAAAAATAAAGCCATGTTATTATGATGGGGGTACTACGTGGGGTTTAAAAAAAAGCTGATTATCGATATAAATATTCATTGTAATTGTAAGCTTAACTTCTTTGTGCTCTTAATCAAAGGCTAAGAAATCTTTCAAATATAAGCAGTAATTAACACTTTATAACTTAAAAAAGGCATTTAATATGATTGTTGCAGTAAACATCCTGTTGGTAGAAAAATGGTTATTGTGTTTGAATGCATTATTAGAGAATTACTGAATCCCTGTTCCAAATATGCTTTGAAAACATAATGCATGATGTCCATAAGCTATATAATACAAGGACTTTCCTTTTAAGTCATTATAAATACATAAATTAAAGAGAAAAAATCATTTTTTGTACGTACATGAATTTTTTTCACTTAAAATCCAGGGAATACTGAATGTTTATGTCCTTAGGAATCATTTGAACTTAAATTTGTTAATTTAATCTTGTGAAGACTTACACCGATAACTTCAGCTATTAAGTTAAAATAAAAGTCAATTAAGAAGAGAAATGAACAAACAGAAAAGATAAATAGAAGGATACATTTTTAAATTTTTATTCACTGCATATAAAAGTTACCAAGATTTAATCATATGAACATGTCCCTAAAATTCCCTTAAATTGTCTCATAATTAGAGACAATCCTTGATCACAATATAGGTTATGGATTAGATTCCTAGATTAGCTCTTTTTTACATCTAGCATAATAGTAAAACATCAAATCCAAATGATTAATGCAGTTCATCCCTGAGTATCTGACCTGAGAATGATACACAAGACAAACAAGACATTTTATAAGTGGTTGTTGAATTATTAAATAAATGTAACCTCTAAATTTTTGTAAAGAAAAAACTTTGCCTATAATCCAATAATTTGAAGAAATCATTACCACACACTGAAGAGTTGGGAAAAGCTTGCTAATGTTGCATAATTTTTAATTAGTTATTTTATTACAAAAGTATTTTATTACAAAATTCTGTTGTATAGTTAACATTTGCTGTCACTTTGGCCAGTCCTCTCCCCTGGGCAGCATATGACACCAGGTTCTAAAATACCGTGAGCAAGACTCTTGCCTTGGTTTCCTGAGACTAGAGTTGAGTCCTGTCACCTATGAGCTGTGAGAACCAGGAGCAGTGACCTCACATTTCTTCACTACTCACATGGAGATGAAGCCGTTATCAACACAACGGGACCACTGGAAAACTGAGTGAGTGAACATGTACACGATGTGCAGTCATTATCGAAGAAGGCCACAGACTCTGTACTTGGGAAATGATGGGTCCACACTCCCTCAATCCCACCCAAAGACCTTTCTCAATTCTGGATACCGAACCAGTGATCTAATGGACAGGAAGCCATTCTCAGGAAGGCAGATAGATTCTCCACCGTCTATTCTTGCATTAACAAGCTCTCGCTTTCTTTTTGTCTCGGTTCTCCAATCTTTAACATGGGCATGATTATGTTTCTTATTAGTCTCCACAGTATGAAAGAATATGTGATAGAGTAGTGCCTGGGTGGGTCAATGGGTTAAGCCTCTGCCTTCAGCTCAGGTCATGATCTCAGGGTCCTGGGATGGAGACCTACATCGGGCTCTCTGCTCAGCAGGGAGCCCTTCTCTCTCTCTCTCTCTCTCTCTCTGCCTGCCTCTCTTACTTGTGATCTCTCTCTCTCTCTGTCAAATACATAAATAAAATCTTTAAAAAAAAAAAGAATATATGATAGAACATTTAAGAATACTAAAAAGTTATCTTTTCCAAAGGTTTGGATTTACAACAAAATTGAGTAGACAGTGCAGAGTCCCCATACAACCCTCCTGCAGTTTCTGTTAACAACACATACGTTTGTTACCATTGGTGAACCGATACTGATACATCATTATTAATTGAACTCTATAATTAACTCAAATTTCCTTAGTTTTTACCTGGTATCCTTTTTCTGTTCTAGTATTCCATCTAAGATACCACATCACGCTTTGTAAAACACACATTACATTTTGTTTCCTTAAATGCCTCTTGATTATGTTGCTGGTGACCTTGACAGTCTTGAGGAATATGGGTCACTATACTGCACACTGCCCTTCAACTAGAGTTTGTCTATTTTTTATTCCTTTTTTCATGACAAGACTGGAGTTATGGATATAGGGGGTCTAGGTCTTTAACTAAGTCTTTCTTCATTACATCAATTACTCCTCCCTTGCTATTTTCAGGGAATCAGCACCCATGATTTATAAGGTCATTTTCTCCCTGTAAGATAATATTTTAAAATTGTACATTAAAACCGTCTTTTAAGATGTACCAGTATTTCTAAACTGACTTGATATTCAGACTAATCACTGTAAATTTAAAAAACTTACAAAGTGCTAAAGGTTTTCTAATACATTAAATTCTCATATGGGCCAAAAGGTAGACGAGCATATCTTTATTTTCAAAAAGATGAACATGGGCTCTGCAGTTACAATGAGTTGTCCTTGGTCACACAGCTCACAGTCAGCAGAACTAGAACAGAAACTTGCCCACTTCTGTTTTTAACCACTATATTACACAGCATTTTCAGTGTAAGCAAGCCTGGTTTTTCTTTTCTTTCGTTTAAATTTCTTCTGCTTCTCCAATATTTAAAACTGATTTAATACTAAATTTAGCAATGGGCAAGAGTTATGTGGTATATTTTCCCCCAAAACAGGTGTTTTATTACTCTCCAGAGAATACCCCTTCTCAGTTTTTGACTTAAAGGAAGAAGAGCAAATAATTGAAGACCACTTATTTGACACAGACTATATTTGAAATTAAATATTAAGAAGACATGGAGATATTGAAGTAGGAAATAACCTACCTTCAAGTTTCTGCAATGTTTGAATGACAGGTTGGAAGTAATGAGTGTGCCTGATGGATTATTTTTTCCCCATTTGGACAATTTTTAAGAATGTAGTCTGAAATACCATAGATGTATATAAAAGGCATAAAAATTTAAAGAAAGCCCAGAGTACCCATCATACAGCTGAAGAACAAAAATTAATTTTTAAAACCATTATACAGTCAGCAGCTCTCCTTGGCTGAATTATTCCCCCTCCCTATTGTGCACCTCACCCTTCAGTTTGTTCATTTAAGGCTATCATTCAGACAACTTTCTTAATTTTATTTTATACTTAGACATTGAAGACACTGACTCTGGCACATTAGAACTTTATAGAACTTTAAACTTCTTTAAGAATTCTTTTTTTTTTAATTTATTTATTTATTTAATTTTTTATTTTTTATAAACATATATTTCTATCCCCAGGGGTACAGAATTCTTATACATCCTTCCCTCCCTCTCTCTCCCCCTGTGTGTGTGTATCTGGTTCATAAGTCTTCCTTTATCTTCGATGATTATATCACAACATATGCATCATCTCACAGGTGGACACTTAGGCTGCTCCAAATTTCTGATATTAAAAATGTGTCGTAGTAAAAAGTAATGCACATGGCATCTTGTGTGCAAGCGAGAGCATTCCTGCTGCTTTCCCACGCATGGAAGGGTGCAAGGGCTAAGATGAATACCACAGCCCATGTGTGACTTGACCAGACCGAAGGAATGCTCTCAGCAACACACCAGTGCTCACTTACTCTGAAGTGGGCTCTGAAGTTCAGCACTCTCTCCCAAATTCAAAAACAGGAGATAGTTTCAATTTTTTATTTTGAACAATTGGGTTTAAAATTACCCTAGATTTTATTGGTAACCAGAAATGTTGGGTATATGATCATTTTTTGTGAATTGTGTGGATTTCCTCAGTAGTGAACGGTCTTATCATATTATTTGGCAATTTGGCGGGTGGGGAGGGTTGTCTTTACCTTATTAATTTTTATTTCTGTGTGCGTTCCAGAGATGAAGTCTCTGACCTCACGTTATACGCAAATAATGTTATTTAATTCCTTTTCACGATTTTATAACATCAGTTTTCCTAGTCAAATTCACCAATCTTTTTATAGTTTATGCTTTCATTCTCTAATATTTGATACTAAAATACAAATCTGGCTATGGTATGTTTTTCTTTATACATCTTGGATTTGATTTGCTATACTATTTGCCAACTTACAGAATCAATATCCATAGGCATATTAATCTGTAATTTTCCTGGGTTACATTTCTTTGTTAATATATAATAAAAAAATCCTTCAACTGGATTTTTTCTGGCTTTTCTTTTTTTCATGACAAGACAGAGTTATGGATATGGTGGGGGACGTCTAGAGAGGTATTTAATTAAGTCTTTCCTTACTACATTAATTACTCCTATCCTGCTATTTTCAGGGAATCAGCACCCATGATTTATAAGGTCGTTTTCTTCCTTTAAGATAATATTTTAAAACTGTACATTAAAACTGTCTTAAAACCCCCGTTTTGGGGTACAGGTCTTTGAATCATCAGTCTTACACAATTCACATTACTCACCACAGCACATGCCCTCCCCAGTGTCCATCCCCCGGCCACCCTATCCCTCCCATCCTCCTCACCTCCAGGAACCCTCAGTTTGTTTCCTGAGATTTAGAGTCTCTTATGTTTTGTCTCCCTCTCTGGTTTCATCTTGTTTCATTTTTCTCTCCTTTACCCAATGATCCTCTGCCCATTTCCCAAATTCCTCATATTGGTGAGATGATATGATAATTGTCTTTCCCTGACTGATTTATTTTGCTCAACATAGTACTCTCTAGTTCCATCTGCATCATTGCAAATGGCGAGATTTCTTTTTTGATGGCTGTATAATATTCTATTCCTGATTTACATTTTTTTACTATACTAACACAAGACAGATTTACACAATAAGTTTACAAGTGTTTACTAGTATTTGATTTTCTGGAAAGTTCTCTGAGATTAGATCCCATGATCGGAACTGCCTGCCAGAAGCAGAGTTTGCTCAGGGGTGGCATGCCAGAGGATGGAGGGCCAGGCAAACAGGAATGCATAAGGAGCTGGAAGGTAGGTTCAAGATTAGGCAGCAGAGTAAGGGCACGGATTCACCAGGAGAAGAAGCCCCCTGCCATCTGCTGTCCCACCGAGGCTCCTCCCTCTGCTCTCATGTGGTTCCCTTGTGCTGAGTCAACAGAGAAGGAAAGAGGCCAACTTCTCTTAGCATATGGGTTTGCTTGCTATGGGGTCCTGCGGGTCTAAGGTCAAACCCCAGGTGGTCCTGAGGGCAAAGGTTAGGAAAGTCCACCCAGACATGGATTCATCACAGTGTCTAGAAATAAGAATACATCAGAAAAGGCTTTACATCAACTTACAGGAGTTATGAATGTCCCCAAGACTGGAGACATGGAGGGCTGGGGAGCTGTCACTCTGATGCACTAAAAACTGGAAAGGCCCTATGTATAGAGCACAAGTTGTCCCAAGACGATGGCGTCCACATGATCTATGCCCATGTGAGGAACTGAATCTCCTTCCCGCCCCAGCCCATGCCCTCTCCCCAGCTGGCTCTGAGACCAGACATGCCCAGTAAGCGTTCAAGTGTAAGAAATGTATTTTAGTCCTGACTGTGACTGTGTGGCCCCATGGCATAGGTTACACAATGCACTGTGAGGACATCGCAGATGTTCCAAAAGGAAAAACACCACGGCCCCAGACAGAAATGAACTGATGCCCATATCACTGACAGGCCCATAATGATTCTGAGTTAACAGTAGATATGTCCCTACCTTTCCTCCACTATCACACCGAAAACTGGATTTAAAATTTTGAAAGGGGGGGCGCCTGGGTGGCTCAGTGGGTTAAAGCCTCTGCCTTCGCCTCAGGTTATAATCCCAGGGTCATGATCCCAGGGTCCTCAGATCTAGCCCTGCATCGGGCTTTCTGCTCAGCAGGGAACCTGCTTCCCTTCCTCTCTCTCTGCCTGCCTCTCTGCCTACTTGTGATCTCTGTCTGTCAAATAAATAAATAAAGTCTAAGGGAATGCCACATAAACATGTGATGATAATTACATAATTAAGGTACAAAGTAGTGAATCTTTACAGAAGAACTAAGGTAAACTATTTTCAACAGCAGAGTCATGCACAACTATTAAGAATGACAAGTACTAAAGGGCTAGATGCAGAATATTATGGTTTCATATATGAGAAATGAATGAAAGCATGTGTTCTGGAGAGGAATATCAGAAGATTATGTGCTTTATCACAAGAAAAGACAGTTAATAGATTTGTTTTTACTTGTTTTAAGGTAAACTACTGACATTAAAGTTTAAAAATTGTATTGCATATTAGTGCATTATGAACAGTATTCACTGGAGTTAAAAAAAAAAAAGAACAGAGCCAGATTCAGACATATGAATCTATGAAAGTTTGCACTTCTTCCCACACCTTTCTTTACAACAGTATAATTTTCCCTAAGAAAAATGTTTTCCAATATTCTGTATAGTTCTCTTTACATAATATTTTGAACTTTACATAATATTTTGAACGTGGTCAGTAGAGGAAATGATGAAGGAGAAAACAGAGAAATGGCCAGAATCCAAAGCCACGCACAATAAGCACAGATTTTTATTGTCTGGCAATCCTTAGGCCAGCGGTGCCCAGCGTTCCACCACCATCATCATCAATGGACTGATCATGCACAAGACAGCAACATTCCTAAGCCTGAGCATCCCTGGAACCGATCCCTTTCTCTATCTTGTTTGTCTGGGAGTCTCTGCCTTCCCTGCTGGTGAAGCAGGAGCGTGTGAGGGACCTTTACAAACATGGCCCTGTGACAAACTGAGACGTTCCATGCATGGGTCTCTGCCGGGGCTTGGAGACCACCCCCCCAAGATGATGACACGGTCTCTCCTGGCACAGGCTCTAAGGGAGCACTGAGGCCTCGTCACGTACCCAAACATACCAGTGGTCCTCCAACATCCCTTCTCCTGACAGCGCTGAGTCTGTGATTTCCCACTTGTAAGTACTGTTACATCTACACCTCACTGTCCTCACTGGTCTTTTCTGGCTACAAATAACACATCATGCTAACAACCGCAGATTCCATGAGCCACAAAATTACTGAACTATAAACAGGAATTGTTCTTATCTATGGAGGATAAATACAATGAAATACTAGCTTTTTTTTCACAGTAATTAAAAAAAATAAGTTCATCTTCACTTACATTTTACACAATAAGAAGCATGATTTTATTAGTAAAAATTACTAGTTTTCAAAAATCTCAATAGCTTTTTCTTTCTTTTTTTAAGATACTCTGGATAGGTCATTTAGAAACAGTCTGAAAACAGGAGAGAATGTGTATTTAAGAAAGTGCTCAGGTATTACTTAAGAAATAACCTGAAAGGTTTAATAGAATACTTTCAGAGAACAAAAGCTGAGAAAATAATCTTTAAGAAGAAAGCAAGATAAAAGCCTGAAATGACTTTTGAAAACTGCGATGTTAACAATTCTCGACACCATTAGACATGTCATATAAAATGTATTTTATAGCCAAGTCAGGAATGTACATATTATGCTTTCAAAAAACTGCATTCATATGAAGCCCTTGCATTTTCCCCCTATAACACCAACCACATCTCATCCCCATACTTGCTTGAAAATCACCCAGAATTGTTTGAATATATTTACCCAAAATGGTCTGTACTTATACTTTTGAACAGGACAAAATAACAGTAAGTTCCATGATTGATAATTATGTGTTGTTTTCCCCAGATGTATTAAGAACTGTTCTCTGAGAAAGCACATTCTGCAACAATGTGACTTGAGGGCGGGAGCAGATAGGATATTCCCAACTATCCCCTTGAATTCACATATGACAGGAAGAAATTCCAGAAACAGAGCATCACTTGATTGCCCTAAGCTAGCTCTCTCATGAGGTATATTTTAAATCAATTATCCCATGGGGACAAGAGGGGAGACGCATGCGTTGTCCCAGATACCAAAAGCTACCACTTTTCTCTCTTCTTGAATCTAGTTTTGGAGGACAAGAAAAAGAAATGCAAGTAGTATAGCTAATGAAACAAGAAGTTAGTTCCAATATTATTACAACCATAACATCTGCTACTTACAGAGATAGCCCAAGTTTAAAATTAATTCTCCAATTAAGATACTACAAGTAATTTTATGATTTTGAGTCAGGGGTGTTTCTAAGAATATTTATAATTAACCTTTATTAAGTCATTAATTGATTGAACTTTTTACCTTTGTGCTTTTCAGTTAACATTATAATCCATGCCCCCATGGACATCCTTTGATTTCCTGTCATATCCACACAGCTCTGGTTGGACATACTTATAGTCTCACAGTTAGTAGCATTAATAATTTTACCTAAAATAGGGTTTACTCTTCCAATGAGATGTTATAACAAAGCATTAACGAACACAGAACTTTAGCTTGGCTGAAAATTTAATAACTGAATGCCACTGATGGCCCTAATTTGCTGGTTGTAACTGCCTATTAATAAAATGGAAATAATTTTATCTGCACAGTTGTTCTAAGGATTAAATAAGATATTTTTTAAGTATCAGAAATTGATTTGATAGAAAAAAACGTGCATATTTTCCCACATATATATTTACAGAAGTCTCAAAACTTCTGTTTAGCATAACTGAAAGCTTGTTTTTCAGAAAATAAGTGAGATGCATCATATTGTAACAAAAGAAGTTTAGAATCAAGTAGACCTGTACTGAAAACCCAGGTTTGCCACTTAGCTAAGCAATATGTTGAGCTTCTAATAAAGTCCAGCATCTACATAGGTATGCCTGGGAATATCAGGTTGCTGAGACATTTAATTAAGATAATATGCCAGATATCAGTGTTTGGCAATAGGCAGGCAATAGTAAATAAACTAAGTGATATTTATAAGTAAAAATCAAAAAGATTCAAATAATAGCAAATTAAACTATGTCAGTTATATTTAGAAGTTAAAATTGGAAAGATTAAAATCATAGAAACTGAGTTGTATTTACACGTAAAAATAAAAAGACCTTGTGAGGAATGATATGTATGAGGCAAACAGAGGGATGCTTAGATTTTTTTGTTTACATAACTGGATTAATGGTGATATCATTCATGGAAATACTATTTTAAAAAGGCCTGGTTTAAAAGGATGAAGTTAAGAGTCTGGCTTTGAACAAGCTGAACTGGAAATATCATTAAGACATCCAAGAGAGGCTGCTGTGTAGCTAATGGGATAATATGAATTAACACATTAGAATTATTTAGAAGGAGTTCTGGCATATGGTAGTTGCTTTAATGCCATTTATTATTATTATTATTGTCATTCACAGATTCCAAGCTTAGAAGAGAAACTTGAACAGGAAATGTAAATTTTTGAGTCATCTGCACACAACCTCCTCAACAAGGAAAAAGTACGGAGCAGCTAAAACAACCCCAAACTGTCCAGCACTGAACAAAGGGGATAGGACTTTTATACCTGTTCTCCTTCAATAACTTCATGTGGGCTTCCCTGAGAGGGACAGAATGAGCAAGGCAGCTCTCTACTCTGTGGGATGCCTGGGGGAAGAGGAAGGGGCTGACACAGAATGTCCACAGAGAGCACTCTGTAACACAAGGGTTCCCATCCTTCCCTGAAGAGGGATTAGGACAAAGAATCACCATATCTACTCCTCGCCCCCACATTGCCTAGTTGTTTACAATGCTCAGGTTAATGCTTTATTTATTTATTTATTTATTTATTTATTTATTTTTGGTTAATACTTTTTAAATCTGGCTGCTCCTAAGCTACTAATATCCTGTGTCAATGGGGTAGTCTTTGGGAAATGCTGCTATATATATATATATTTTTTTTTTTTCTTTTAAAGATTGTATATGATAAATGGTATTCAGCTTTGAAAGGAAGAAATACAACTGTCTTCATTCACAGATGTCATTATCACCTATGGGAAAAGTCCAAAAACACTTCAAAAACTAATAAGCCATCCTAAATAAGGTTTTCAAGATACAAGGCTAATATACAAAAATAAATTCTTTCCTATATACCAGTAATAAAAAACTATAATTTGAGGTTAAAAATAATAGTATTTACATTAACAACTAAAAAATGAAAATATAAAGCTAACAAAATATGTACAAAATATGTACTCATAGAGAAAAACTAAAAACTCATGAAAGTTACCAAAAAAGAACCAAATAACTAGAGAGCTGTTTCATGGTTCATAGAAGAGAAGACTCAAAAACGTAAAGATATCAGTTCTTCCCAACTTGACCTACAGACTCAATGCAATCTCAACGTTCAGCAAGTTATTTTGTGGGTATGGAGAAACTGACTCTAAAGTGTATTGTAAAGGTTTTTAAGTAATTAAAGTAACAAGAGTTAACTTGAAGGGGAAGAGCTAAGTTAGAAGACTGACACCACCCAACTCCCATAAATGCCATAAAGCTACAGTAATCAAGACAGCTTAGTCAGACAAACAGATCAATGGACTGTAGGAGAGCCCTGAAACAGACCCACATAAACTGACAATCATGTCAACAAATGGTGCTAGAACAACTGGTCATCCAAATGATAAATAAGTAAACAAACAAACCCAGACACAGATCTGACACCCCTCACAAACACTGGATCACAGAATTCAAGGTAAAACACAAAACTATAAGAATTCTAGAAGATAACACAAAACTAGAAAAAAATTATAGGAGAGGGCCACATGACCTTGGATCTAGAGATGACTTTTATATTAGAAAACCACAAATACAGGGGTGCCTGGGTGCCTCAGTGGGTTAAAGTCTCTGCCTTCGGCTCAGGTCATGATCCCAGGGTCCTCGGATCGAGCTCCGCATCAGGCTCTCTGCTGAGCAGAGAGCCTGCTTCCCTGCCTCTCTCTCTGCCTGCCTCTCTGGCTACCTGTGATCTCTGTCTGTCAAATAAATAAATAAAATCTTTTTAAAAAATGAAAACCACAAATACAACACATAGGAAAAAAAATAATCAAAAGTCAGACTTCATTAATTAGAATCTTCTGGACTACAAAGAATGCTGTTTAAGAAAATGAAAAGCCACAGACTCAGATGAAACACCTGAAAAAGATACATCTGATAAAGGACTGCTCTATCCAAATTACATAAAAAACTCTTTAAATTCAACAGGAAGAAAACAAATAATTCAGTTAAAAAATGGGCCAAAGACCTTAACAGACATTTCACCAAAGAATATATACAGATTGCAAATAAGCATATAAAAAGATGTCCTATGTCATATGTCATCAGGAAAATGCAAATTAATATAACAATGAGATACCATTACACACCTATTACACTGGCCAAATTACGGAACAGAACAACAACAGATGCAATAGGAACTCTCTCATTCCTTACTAATGGAATGCAAAATTGTGTAGCCACTTAGAAAGAAAGCTAGGCAGGTTCTTATAGAACAAAACATATTATGACTATATAATCCAGCAATTACGCTCCTTGGTATTTGCCCAAAAGAACTAAAATATCATGTCCATACAAATATCTACACATAATCACTTCTCGGCCTTTTGGCTAAGATCAAGTGCAAATATCTACACATAGACCTTTGCAGCACCTTTATTCAGAATTGCTAAAAGTTTTAGCTCCAACTTTAGGACCAAGATATGCTTCAGTAGGTAAGTGGATAAATAAGCTGTGGAACATTCAGACAGTAGAATGTTATTCATCACCAAAAGAAATGAACTATCAAGGGGTGCCTGGGTGACTCAGTGGGTTGGGCCTCTGCCTTCAGCTCAGGGTCCTGAGATGGAGCCCCACATCAGGATCTCTGCTCAGTGGGGAGCCTGCTTCCTCCTCTCTCTCCTCTCTTCCTGCCTCTCTGCCTACTTGTGATCTCTCTGTCAAATAAATAGATAAAATCTTAAAAAAAAAAAGAAGAGAAATGAGCTATCAAGATATGAAAAGACTTAAACATATCATTTCCTAGTAAGAGAAGCCAATCTGAAAAAAACTACCTACAATTTAATTCCAATTATATGACATTATGGAAAAGGCAAAATTATAGAAACAGTAAAAACATCAGTGGTTGCTAGGGATAGGGGAAGGGAGGAATAAATAGGCAGAATTTTTTAGGGCAATGAAACTCCTCTGGATGATATTATAATGTTGGATACACACAATTATACATTTGTCAAAACCCACAGAATGCACAACACCAAGAGTGAATTGTAATGTAAATAACAGACTTCGGGTAAATAATGACATGTCAATGTATTCATCAATTCTAACAAACACAGGATATTGATAACAGTCACACATGAGGTGGGGCAAGGAATAAATGAACATTTCTTCTCTTTCCATTCAAAGTTGCTGTGAATCTAAAACTATTCTAAAAAAAAGTCTGTGAAAACATCAGCTAATAATTGCAACACTTCTCATAATGGTGAAGAGTTGGAAGCAACCCAAATGTCCATCAGCAAGAGAGTGAAAGAAGAAAAAAATGATTGATAATGTGGTAGATGGTAAATCAGGTCACAAATTCTTCCCCTCCCTGCATCTACACCCTTCCAATGTGATGCCATCAACAGCCCTGATGTCAATGGATATCCGTTCCTCTACTCCTTGAATCTGGTCCTACTGTATGACTTCCTTTGGCTAATGGGATACTATACATATGAAACAAGCAGAGGCTTGAGATCCATTTGCACAGTGGGGACCATCCTTTTGCTATGCTTGAAACTGTGGCATTGCACCTGAAGGAGTGTGAACCCACCTTCTAGAGGATGGGAGGCCACATGGAGAACTGAAGCATGCTTGCAGAGCACGGCTGACCTCCAGAGAATGGGCAAAGCCACCCCAGACCAGCCAGCCACCAACCTACCTGGCAGCTGATCACAGTTGCACGAAACAGTTCATCATGAACTAATCACAGTGGTTAGACCAGAGCAACTGTGCACCTGACCTTTTGAAGCCAGTTTGGGTGTGGCTTATTTCACAGCAACAGACAGTGGATATGTATCTACAGAATGAAATATCATGGAGCAGATTAAAAGAATGTTGGGAATATGTAATATATATATGTAAATATAGTAGTATACTTGCATGGAAAACCTGCTGAGACAAATTAATAAGAAAACAAGCAAGTACATAAAAACCATGAAGACTTAGTAATTCTACAGGCTATCTATAACTTTCAATAAACTCCTTTCCTCTTACAACAAAACAAAACAAAACAAAATAAAACAAAACAAAAAAACAAACAAAAAGATCATGGTTTGGGGTCATGAAGGGAGTAGAATTATCTGAGCAGTAGGATGCTTCGAAGCCTTCAAATCACCCAACAAGATATGTTTCTTCCACTGAAGATGGAAATGTCGCAAGATGAACCGGCAGCTCCACTCTGAATTAGCTACACTTCATGTCAGCCTCACCCATACTCTCCCAACTTCCAGGCAAACAAAGGCAGAAAAGTGTCCATTTATTCACTTGTGGAAATTTAAATTCTTTTTTTAAAAAAAGCAAACAAACAAATATCTCCAAGTTGTATTGCATGACTCATATACATCTATCTTTGATTTTTCTTACAATTTCCTTTAAAAGAAATAACAGAAACAACCACCTCAAATGGAACACTGCTGTGAGAATATCCTCAGATCATTTTGTTCTGTTGCTGAGGAAATATGGGCAATGCATTATGTCCTACATTTCCAAAATCAGTCCTATTTTCCTCGAAATAACCTATTTTCAGAAATAGGAGAATATGAACTTCAGAAAAACGCAGTAATAAAAGACAAGTATAAAAACGTAAACTCATTCAGAATGATCTAACAAGCATAAACGTTTATCTGCCAATGTCTATGAACCATCACCTTAATACTTGTAAATGGTTTTTAAACGAAAGATTACTCTTTTGGTACAAAAAGAAATTATTCAGGGGGGAAAGAAACTTACAAATTGACACTACCATTGTTTATGATTAAACATGCTATTTTTTCCCTAAAAAGCAAAAGCTCAGAATAAATCAAGATATATATATGTTTTTAAGAGGAAAAAACAGTTCTTTGTTCTCAAATATGATATAATAAGAAGAAAATTTCTCAGCTGAAATTTTTGCAGACTGTTATTTTGTTCATGGTAATGGTACACTTACGAAACATTTCTCTTGTTTCCTAAAAATACTAGGATTCCAGTTGCACTCCTTTGACCGCTTATCTGTAATCACGTCAGGAGAGGACTTGGTAAGTGAACAGAACCACCATGAAGTAAACACCTGAAATAATGAATACTGTTATGCTGAAAATAAAAAATAAATTAAAAAAAAAAAAAAAAGTTCTTCAGTAACATTTAAGCAAATCATTGTCAGCTAATGTTGCTTGGATCTGGTCTGCAAATGTTTCCAATATTGCACTAGAGAGCAGACATGGTATCTCGCCTAAATCTTAGTATACATATTTTACTATAAAAATACTAATTTACTTCTAAATTTAAGATTGTAAGAGGTTTGATGAATTTTTTTTTTGAAGATTTTGTTTATTTATTTGAGCGAGAGAGACAGAGAGAGAGAGCATGAGAGGGTAGAAGGTCAGAGGGTGAAGCCGACTCCCCGTGGAGCTGGAGCCCGATGTGGGACTCGATCCTGGGACTCCGGGATCATGACCTGAGCTGAAGGCAGTCGCTTAACCAACTGAGCCACCCAGGTGCCCGGTTTGATGAATTTTAACATGACATCTTAGGAGGCTCAGGAGCCAATTTTTTTCTTTAGGAGCACATCTCTGAAATTGCATTGTCAGTCACTGGGAAAATACAGCTTGATATTCAGGGAGCATAAAGTCTGATTTATACATGGCTTTTAAGGAAGCTTTGTTTGTATAAAGTAATATATATTTACTTATGCTGGGAATATAGTGATTTATATACAGCATGTAATTTACCATTAAATGTGTGTGTGTGTGTGTGTGTGTGTGTGTGTGTGTACACATGCTAAATACATGGGCAAAGCCAAAAACGTCTTCCAATGTTACTGATTTCCACTCCAACCTAACACAAAGCCTGACTTTCTAAAAACCTACTTAAAAAATAAATAAACGTACTTAAAAACAAAACATACTTAATTTTTGTTAATACTTCCTTATTAGCTGATCTAAATTATTTCTTCTTTCAAAATGTCATTATTTGTTTACCATGGTATCAAAGAAAGCAATAATCATAGCTTTCAGCCCTTTCTGATATGTTAAGAAAATTTGCAAAGGGCACTCTTCAAAAATGATTCCCAAAACAACAGCCTCTAAACAGTTTTCATAGAAATAAACGTGAATCTGATATGTCATTTGCAAATATCTTCTCCCATTCTGTAAGTTGTCTTTTGATTTTGTTAACTGTTTCCTTTGCTGTGCAAAAGCTTTTGATCTTAATGAAATCCCAATAGTACATTTTTTCCAGAATCTATAAAGAACTTAGCAAACTCAATACCCAAAGAACAAATAATCCAATCAAGAAATGGGCAGAGGACATGAACAGACATTTCTGCAAAGAAGACATCCAGATGGCCAACAGACACATGAAAAAGTGCTCCATATCACTCGGCATCAGGGAAATACATATCACCTCACACCAGTCAGAATAGCTAAAATCAACAAGTCAGGAAATGACAGATGCTGGCGAGGATGCGGAGAAAGGGGAACCCTCCTACACTGTTGGTGGGAATGCAAGCTGGTGCAGCCACTCTGGAAAACAGCATGGAGGTTCCTCAAAATGTTGAAAATAGAACTGCCCTATGACCCAGCAATTGCACTACTGGGTATTTACCCTAAAGATACAAACGTAGTGATCCAAAGGGGCACGTGCACCCGAATGTTTATAGCAGCAATGTCCACAATAGCCAAACTATGGAACGAACCTAGATGTCCATCAACAGATGAATGGATCAAGAAGATGTGGTATATATACACAATGGAATACTATGAAGCCATCAAAAGAAATGAAATCTTGCCATTTGCGACAACATGGATGGAACTAGAGCGTATCATGCTTAGCGAAATAAGTCAAGCAGAGAAAGACAACTATCATATGATCTCCCTGATATGAGGAAGTGGTGATGCAACATGGGGGCTTAAGTGGGTAGGAGAAGAATAAATGAAACAAGATGGGATTGGGAGGGAGACAAACCATAAGTGACTCTTAATCTCACGAAACAAACTGAGGGTTGCCGGGGGGAGGGGGTTTGGGAGAAGAGGGGTGGGATTATGGACATTGGGGAGGTTATGTGCTTTGGTGAGTGCTGTGAAGTGTGTAAACCTGGTGATTCACAGACCTGTACCCCTGGGGATAAAAATATATGTTTATAAAAAATAAAAAATTAATTAAAAAAAAAGAAAGAAAGAAATGTGAATCGCTTTACAAATTCATAGTTCTCATTTAAATACTAAACAAATCTTAGCTATAAAAACAAGTAATGAGTAAATCTCATGCCATGATCAGGTAATACTTAAAGAGCTGTATAGTGAAGAAATACTTCCACATGACACAGAAGCTTCTCACAGAACAGCAACAGCAGCAAATACCTTCAAATTAGTTACTAACCTTCATAATAACTTATGAGATAGAAAAATAATTATTATTTTGTGAGTAGCACACTGTCCTTGCTTTAGGTGGAAATCACCGCACATGTGAGAGAGTTGCATAACCTAAAACGTTAAGTGTACAGAAATAAGCGACAAACAGATAAACATGAAAATAATGAGGAAGCTAGTCAGGAGCTGGACACAGACATCCGATTACACCTGCTTGAGCATAATTGTTTGTACCAGCCTGCCCTAGATTTTTAAATTTATATTTCATCATCATATGCATTAAATTCTTGCATGGTGATAGAAGTCAATGTAGGGAAACCAAGTACGACATGTCCACCCAGATATTCTTCACCTGCCATTGCTCTTGATATAAACCTCCTCCAAAAAATTCTGATTTTAATTAAAAATAGCATTTGTTTTTTATAATATTATGTAAGTTGCAAAATATGGTCAAGGAATGAATGTTAAAGAGGGGATGAGGAAAGATAGATAATAAACAAGTATGGAATGTATCAAGTAGGGATTTCTGCTGTGATAAAACATAACACCGGTAAGGGAAGAAACAGTGATGTGCGTGATAAAAGTAGTATTTCAGATTCTGTGAGCGGGTAGGTCTTGCTGGGAAGGTTCCCTCTTAGCAGAGAGCTGAGCGAAGTGAGGGAGAAAGCATGCTATTAGTCAAAAGAGTGTTCACACAAGGGGCAATGATGACATTTAGAAGTTCCAGAACCGTGTGTGTCTGCAGGCCTTGGAGAAGAGAAGATCAGCATAGCTGAAGCCAAGAAGGGATAAATCGGAAATGACATCGGAGAGGTAGCGAGGCTGAATGCACTGATGCAGTGTGTGAAGTAAATTCATTTTGAACATTTTAGTAATTATTAAATTGTATTTCCTTTATAATCCAACCTGAAGGAAAAAATGCACCATTACTAGGGGCAGAGAAGACAAACGCCTGTTTTGGGACCAGAAGCACCACCATGTAGCATGGAGGGAGCAGACTCTGAAAACACGAGGCTACAGCTAGGGAGGTAACGAGTCTCTCTATTACTGCTTCTTCACAACTGGAAAAGAGCCGAATAACATGTAGATGATAAAATTTTAAAAATTTTAAAGAAATAAAAGTAAAAGTTGTTAAATGCCAGAAGGTTTCAGCTGCCACCCAGCAGTATGGCTGAACTTGAAAGGAATCGGAGACCAACTGTCACGCCCAGTCCCTTCTTGCCCAGCAGGGCCTGCAAAGTAAATGTTGGGCTGAAAATATAGTGAGACACCTGGGTCTGGTTTCCAAATAAAAGTCCTCAGACCCTCCTCACTCAACACCATTAACCCCAACAGACATCCCTTGGGGTCTTCGCTGATTCTACAGAATTTTATAGCTTCACTAGGAAGCTGGCATATCTAAAAGCAATGAAATGTGATAGTCTGCTCCAATACCGTTGATGTTCTGTTTACACAAAAGAAAATCAGAATTAACCATACCTTTCAAATGAAATTTCAAATTATATGTTCCCTTGAGAGGCATATTTTTCAACACTAATGCTGAAAAGATACGCTTACTCTTTTGATAGGCTTTTGTTTGATGCTCTATCCTGTCAGTGACACCATCTGACCACGCTCTGTGCAAAGCAATACAGGTCCTATGATGTTTCCATCTGGCATCTGAAGTCAGTGATTTAAGATATTGTTTTGCCTACTGTGTGTCAAGATAGACATAACACATTTACTTTAAATATATTAATAGTAGGCTAATGTGTCCTATGAAAATCATTTAATGAAAAACAGGTTAGCATAACATGGTATCCTTATTAATGGGACATAACATTGCAGCGAGGTTGGGAATACTTCCTTGTTGTTGTGACGTATAAAAATGTAAATTTTCACCACTAGAGAGATAAAGAGACACAGAGAGCTCTTGTGCTGAAACTTCGCTTTCCTACCTTATAAACCGAAACCCATTATCACATTGGAAATGTATAAACTTCCAAAATGTGGAAACAAGTCACAATGTAACTTTGGGTCAAACTCTATACTTACAGCGAGGAAAGAAAAGAAAAACTTGGTTATCATAGTTACCATAGCACCAGTGATGTCACGGGAAGGATTCTGTGCCCCTGGATCAGGGCGGCTGCTATGACAGGTATCTGCATGCCCTCTGAGAGTGGGTCCCACATACACTAGGGACGGTGCAGTCACATGGGTCTTCTTGCTGGTATGCCTCCAGGTCCCTTTACAGAACCTCATGCAGAGTAGCCTTTTGCCAACGGCATGATTGAACACAAGGGATGTGTAATCATTTAAAAAGTAATTATATCCTATCTATAATTCCAATAAGACTTACTTAATGATAAAAGACAGAGTTCCTCCAAATCAGACTCAACTCAGAGTGCTCACTCAAGAAAGCAGAGTTCCTCCTGTGTTCCCTTCAGTTCTGGCTGTAAGGATTGTAGTGGGAGTAATTAAGCCCCATTTTTAATGATCTGAATGAGTCTAGTAATAGAATAGTCTCCTACAGCAGCATGGCTCGCTGGTTTATGAAACAGCTGAAGTCATATTGCTCCAAACTCGATCCTTCCAAAGCAAATGCTTTCAACTAATTCGTGATTAATGTATTGAACTTACAACTTTATAGTGACTTATAACATATCCTTATTCTGAGAAGTGAAAGAGGATTGATACTATTTTCATAAAAAAGTATGCAGGTAGAGTTATTGTCAGATACTTCCCAATATAGACATACTTGCTAAATAAAAGTGGAAATAGTAAAAAAAACAACAACCTTATTTTTCATTATTTGAGGTGGTGATGGCAAAAGTGTGGCCAGGTGATGCCGTTAATTTACTCCCATACTGGGAGACAACACTGATCTCCAGAGAAAAATCACGTCCATAGCTGGAAGTGAAGAACCTATAACAGAATTCTTTGCCATTCTTTTCTAATCAAAGAGCTGAAATATCAATAAATGTTAGCACTCTCCAAGCTGGAATTGCCATTTTCTGTTCGGTTGTCAGGTACATACAAACAGTACATTTCTCTTCAAGAATTTGTTTTCCTTTCTTAAAGTAGCAAAAACATATTGTACTTTAAAACTGTCAGACACTTGAAGAATCCCATGTAACCAACTCCCTTTGCACTAGCAACAGAATATGATGCTTGAATATCAGCCTTACTTTTTCAAGGTACTTAGAAAAGGTCATGCATTCAGAAAGAACTAAACCAAATAAAACAGAGAGACTTTCTTTGCAAGCTGTACTCTGTCTTCACCATAGAACACACCAGAGAATGGACACTCACTTGGCAGTAGTGTGATTTACAGTGAGGCATCCACATACACTCTGTTCCCCACCTACTGAATACCCTTGGTTTTCAGGGTGAATTGAATTGAACTGAATATGTTACACTTTGCAATAAGGATAACATGTGTTTGCATGTTTGATGCAAATTCAGACTTCGAAATGTGTTTAATACTTAAACTCAGTAATGGTAAAATTTATAACCACAGTAACAAATTCCATTCATCTACAAGAAGATATTTTCATTTCAATGTCAATATAAACCATTTGGAAAAGATGAAATGCTTTCTGGTTGTTATGAACTGAATGATGGGCTTGTCTCAAAATTCCTAGGCTGAGATTCTGACCCTGGGCCTGATAGCGTTAGGAGGTGGGCTATATAAACAACATACGTTGGAGGGGATATGGAGAAAGGGGAGCCCTCTTACACTGTTGGTAGGAATGCAAGTTGGTACAGCCACTTTGGAAAACGGTGTGGAGATTCCTCAAGAAATTAAAAATAGAGCTTCCCGGGGTGCCTGAGTGGCTCAGTGGATTAAAGCCTCTGCCTTCGGCTCAGGTCGTGATCCCAGGGTTCTGGGATCGAGTCCTGCGTCAGGCTCTCTGCTCTGCAGGGAGCCTGCTTCCTCCTCTCTCTCTCTCTCTCTCTCTCTCTCTCTCTCTCTGCCTGCCTCTCTGCCTACTTGTGATTTCTCTCTGTCGAATAAATAAAATCTTAAAAAAAAAAATAGAGCTTCCCTATGACCTGCAATTGCACTACTGGTTATTTACCCCAAAGATACAGATGTAGTGAAAAGAAGGGCCATCTGTACCCCAATGTTCATAGCAGCAATGGTCACAGTCACCAAACTGTGGAAAGAACCAAGATGCCCTTCAACGGATGAATGGATAAAGAAAATGTGGTCTATATACACTATGGAGTATTATGCCTCCATCGGAAAGGATGAACACCCAACTTTTGTATCAACATGGACAGGACTGGAAGAAATCATGCTGAGAAAAATAATTCAAGCAGAGAGAGTCCATTGTCATATGGTTTCGCTTATTTGTGGGGCATAAGAAATAACATGGAGGATATGGGGAGATGGAGAGGAGAAAGGAGTTGGGGGAAATTGGAAGGGGGAGATGAACCATGAGAGACTATGGACTCTGAAAAACAATCTGAGGGTTTTGGAGGGGTGGGGGGTAGGAGGTTGGGGGAACCAGGTGGTGGGTATTACGGAGGGCACATATGCATGGAGCACTGGGTGTGGTACATAAACAATGAATTCTGGAACACTGAAAAGAAATTTAAAAAATAAATAAAAATTTAAAAAAAAAAAAAAGGAGGTGGGCCATGAGAGGTCCTGCAGGTGGCATTCCCATACTGAGATTGGTGCCCTGCTCAGAAGAGCCAGGAGAGCTCACTCCCTCTGCTCTGAGTCCTGTGCAGACCAGGGGAGCCTCCCACCAGCACCCTGCTATGTTGGCACTCTGACTTCAGGTTTCTCAGCCTCCAAAATGGTGAGAAATTAATTTCTTTGGCTAAGTCACCTCGTCAGTGATATATCTTATTATAAGATAAGATATATCTTATATCAGTGATATATCTTATTATATCTTATTATAAGAGATATATCTTATTATAAGATATATATTATGATATATCTTATTATAAGTGATATATCTTATTATATCTTATATCTAAAACCAGGATTATATGAATTTTGTCCCAGGCTATTGTTTCTATATCAAAACCAAAATAACAAAAGCATTAAAAAATGAATGCTTAAAAATGAAAACAAAAACACAAAAAAATAATGTTGGAGAACAATAATGCAAAAATGATCTGTTGTCCAGTTTTACAAAAACTCCCTTAAAATATGCCTTATTCTCATCTCATTGCCAAAGAAATTACAGATTTTTAAAATCTCTTAGATCTATTCTTTACACACATAAACATACACATGTGTGTGTTTATGAGATCAGACGAGATCGGGCGCGTTCAGGGACATGTGTGTGTTTAAATAGTTCTACGTATAATACAATTCAGAACCAAAACTTAAAAATCGTTCTGAAAATATTGGGAAATGCCTAAAATTTGTTCTTCACATTTGATTTTTATACATGCAAATATATGAAGATCCAGAAATATTTTTGATCTTTAAATGTATGTAATCACTATATATTTAACATCAATTTAAATATTACATTATACTAAATTCTGTGGGGATACCTGAGTAAAATTAGAAGACTAATTAAGTCAGTCATTACGAGTTTACCACTTGTTCTAGCTGTTCTCACAAGAGCTTTTATTCTATTTCATAGCATGTAAATTATTATTGTCTCTGTAGTGACTATTTTAAAGACCTTTTTATAACATTGTTTTATAAGAAGAAAAAACACTATTCTGGGGAATCCCCATTCTCACAGTAAAAGACAAAACAATTGAATCTATTCAGTTTAGATAAGTCAACTATCAATGGTTTGAATAAAACATGATTTTTCAGGTAAAAATTCATGTTAAATTCACCTAGAAGACCAATCCATTTAATCTCTGTCTAGCAATATTTTAAAATGAGTCAGATTGCTAACTTGCTGATATTTTACACAAAAAATTAAGTATAATGGAAGAATCCTGTCATAGCAATCAATTCACTAACTGTTCAATTTCTAAGCCCTTGAGAAAAAAGAAACTTTAGTCTTCTTTAAAGAGTCAACCTGTGGTTAATAATACAGGAGGGAGAGAGTATGTGTTATTTTTCCAGTCCCTAGCAATAAACCATAATGAGTTAAAAGTGAAAAGCCACAAAAATATGTTTAATTTTATGAGTCTAAACAAGTAAGATTGATAACACCCATGATTTCAATAGACATGACAAGTAATTTAGGGTCTTCTAAATTGCCCAAATTTATGGAATAAAGCAGGATTAAAAGCTCAAACAACCTTGAAACACAATACTTTCAAAGTGACAATTCCCAAAGTGTCATTAATTATATGTGGCTAAAGTATACCAATGGTGCTTTCTGTGGTGCTGATTCTCAGTTTTATCTATGTGAAAACAGCAAATGCACTCTTTTTTAATTTCAGATTTTAATTCTGAACTATGCTTATTTCTCCAAACTTTGGTGTTTTGGTACCAAATGAGAATCATCAATACTTTTGAATTAATTACATCATTTTCTTACATAGCAGGTATCAACATGAAGCAGTTTACTTGTTTATTTTTTTAAAATCCAGCTGCTGAATTTAGAGCATCTATACAGAGAATTACATAAGAGTAGAGTATTATATCAGTATCATAAATATTCTTTTTGCATTTTACTTTTCATAGGGAAACAATAATCATAAAAAATAATTATAAATGGACTTCAGATTAGTCAGTGGGTAGATGACACCATCACCAGAGAAATAATGGAGATTTACACTACTACAGAAGGATTAGGAGGGAGGCATCTCAGCCCTGAGCTCTTCCTGCAGGAAGTCACTCCTGTTATATTTTGCATGCATTTTGGTCCTGGGTCCCCCTATTCTGCTCCTCTTCTTAACTGCACTGAGCCCGTTTCTTATCTGACCCCTCAGGAGACACTCTGATACCCCCCATTCCCCGCAAGATCCTGAGAAATGCTCTGTCCTGTACCTCTTTAGCAGCAACTATCCAAATGCTTAGGACCTGGCACCAAACAGGCATTCCGTAATACTTCCAAAAGGAAGCAAAAATCCCTGTGGCTAAAACCAGTAAATTACTAACACGTCAAAGTACCCACGGTGAGGGCACGGACATCCTATAAAGAACCTGTAATCAACATGCTTCTGGTTTTTTTTGAAGTTGACTTATTTATTTTTGTCATCTCTGCTCCTGACGTGGGGCTGCAGCCCATCACCGCCAGATAGGGGGCCGTGCAGTGCTCCACTGACTGAGCCAGCCAGGCGCCCCAGTAATCAGTAGGTTTTCAGTGTTCCTCTGTTAGTACCTCCCATTCCCATTTCCTCTCCACTCAGAACACCCTTCTTTAGACAAATTTTGTTTTTAAGTTTTCTTGAAAAATGTGTATAGGTCCACATTGCTGTTTGTGTTTGTTCTCCTTTCTCTGCTTTGACTCTACAACTGTTTGTCTTTCCTGCACCCCTGCTGATGGTGCTGATGGTCCTGCCCCAGGGAGGACCCCAAGATCTCGGACCCAGCCTGACCTGGGGAGGATCCTGAGGCTGAGGGTACGGCCGCTCTGGGGAGGACCCCAAGGTTGCCAGGACACTGGGGAGGACCCGAGGGTAGCAGGTACTGGCCTGACCTGGGGAGGATCCCGAGATTGAGGGCACAGCCTGACCTGGGGAGGACCCTGGGGCCACAGGCACAGCCTGGCCTGGGGAGAACCCCGGGGTCATGGGCACAGGTCACTCTGGGGAGGACCCCAAGGTCACGGGTATGGGCTGAACCTGGGGAGGATTAGGAGGTCGTGGAGACAGGCTTCAGTGCTGCACCCCAACCAGCCTACACCCCAGCTGGCTCACCCTGTCCCCAGCACAGGACTTTCAGAAGTTCTTGTCTTCTGAGCACACCAGCTATCCTCCCACCACAGAAACACCTTCTGGGACCCTTTACAAAACCAAGGTGATCATGCACCTTGCAGCTTATGTGATAGGACCAGATTCAGGTTTAAGTTGGAATGAAGAGGAATCCAGTGTGGCATGAAGCATGTGGCTTTAAGGAGGATTACCAGGAAAAACAAAACAAAACAAAATAAAAAACAAGTAACAACAACAAAAAGAGTGGGTTATCTGAAATTAAATTTAACTGGGCATCCTATATTTTTTTCAAAGATATTATTTATTTACTTGGGAGAAAGTGAGAGCGAGAGAGTGAGCGTGCATAAGCCAGTGGTGGGGAGAAGCGAACTCCCCACTGAGCAGGGAGCCCTGTGTGGGGCTAGATCCCAGGACCCTGAGATCATGACCTCAGCTAAAAGCAGACGTTTAACCGACGGAGTCACCCAGGTGCCCATGGGCATCCTGTATTTTTAAAGGTAAATCTGATAAACCTAGCATTAATAGTAGCTGAGCTACAGGTCAACAAGCCAAAAATACACTTTTTAAATGTTCTCTAAATACTTGAAAATGAGGATTTGAAGAGTTAATACATTGAGAGGCAGTGGCTATCCCAGAATGATGACTCCAAAAATGTGACACGATGATGGGAAAGTCATTGATGGATACTTCACTAATGATCTAAAATCATATTTGAAATTGAATGCAGACTTATATTCTGATAGTTTAAATATAAGTGGCATTAATATATCCATGAAATGTTATTAGGCATTTAAATCATTTCTAATAAGTTATCATGAGCAACTGACATAAATTAAATCAATGGATAGCAAATTCTTTCCCCATAAATTTTACTATCAGTTTTATAATATCAAAATTTATTTATATTTTTCCTATAAATAATCTTCATTATGAAAAGATGTACATTTCTAATAAAAAATTATGAGTCTCTACAAATGATTAAAATGTAATCATAAAAATTTAACATTTGCTCTTATTATTTTGCACATTAATCACTATGCAAACATACTGAGTACAACAAACATTAAAACTAATCATATGTTTTTAATAAACTGGAAATATTGAGGCCAATGATTAACGTTTTCACAGGAGAAATTATGCAAATGTAAAGAGTCTGCATCTTTAACATGTTCCATTAATTTAAATGGCTTCAACAAAATTGAATCTGACCCAAAATGCTTCTCATCAGCTCCTAGTTCCCACAGTTTGTGTAGTAAATGTTCTACACATAGAATACAACTCTATTGACAGAGGCAATCCCATATCATCCAATTCCATAAACCCAATCTTCATACCACTTTCAAAAAAAATCACAGTAACAAAATTCTGAAACTATGTAATGAGCATTTTCTGAAAAGCAATGTTATATATGTTTATGTATGTTTTCTAAATATAAATGCACTTTTTATTATTTTTTAGGGGATGGAGTTTGACTCTACAAGTTCTAGAGATCTTCAAGGTCGGGCCTCAGCAGTTGAGTAAGAGAAAATCATATTAAGGTGAACAATAAACACTGTCCAAAGTGTCAAGTCAGCATTTTAATTCAGGCACTTTACTTAGAAAAATCAATTAAGCGTCTGCCTTCTGCTCAGATCATGATCACAGGGTGCTAGGATCAAGCCCCACACTGGGCTCCCTGCTCAGCAGGAAGTCTGTTTCTCCCTCTCCCACTCCCCTTGCTTGTGTTCCCTCTTCCGCTGCCTCTCTCTCTCTGTCAAGTAAGTAAATAAAATCTTTAAAAACAAAATCAATTAAAATTCCAAGACCTCAGCTTTCTCACCTGTAAAGTAGGGAGATAGAGACGCATATATGAAAACATAAATTCAGATATGAATGCCTTGTATTTATTAGGATTTTGCTGAAGATCAGAGTTTGATGTATTTCAGATTTTATAAAATGTTAGGCTGCCAATATAAGGATAATTATTATATTAGCACATAATTAAAAGTAAATAAATTACCTTAGGTACTTGAAAACATTTTTATGCAATCCCTGAAAACTTCTGACATCCTTAACTGCTTAAAAGCTTATTGCAGAGCAAGATAGGATTGATCATGGTAAATCGGGAGGATGTTAAGCACGCATCACCCGTGTCAAGAGGACCCTCCATAAACCAGCTTCTGTCATCCGCTTCCACAGAACCTGTGTGGTCCTTTCTCCTTCTTCACGTGACCAGCCTACTGGTAAGGTGAGCAAGAATATGGGAGACACTCACTGAGAAGTGATGACCTCACAGCCTCACAGCATTCTGGAAATGCTTCTGTTCACTTTCCCCAGGGTAAATAGTGTGAGAACAGAAACCACACGTCCATGAGAAACACCCACACCTCCCCAGACAGTCAGGAGTCATATTCTCAGCTGGTCCTCCTTTACAGAAACGGACGCTACACCACACGTTTCCCAGATGTGAACTTCCAATGGCACACTTCAATTCTCTCCAGGGCAGTTCTCTCAAGTGGTGGTGGTGGGGGAAAAGTTGCTTACCTACTGTTCTCTTTGTCGATTCCTGATCTCAGTCCACCACTCCCACCTTTTGGGGTCTTTCTATAGCATGGGTCTCTGCATTCGGGTTTAAATGAGAAGAACCTCTACCCAGGTCACATCTACATGCCTGATACTGGCCTGGTATTTCTGGTCCCCATCATCATCATCATCAAAATAATGGCACTCCACTTTACCAAATGCTTGCTGTACTCCCAGTCTTTAAAGAAGGGCCACCATGTGATTCAGTATGTACAGCAATCCCATGACATGGGTACTAGGGTCATTCCCCTTTCATAAACATGAAAAGTGAGACTCACAAAATAACTCACTCAAGATTATGTAACTAGTAAGGGACAGAGCTGATTTTTGAATTCTCATCGGACTGCAAGCTCCTGAACTCAAATATTATTCCAGCCTGCATGTTAAAGGATTTGATTAAAACCCATTTGCCTTGCTTTCTTTCTCCGTGATGAATGCAATCGACCAGCGCCTGGTCAGTTTTCTCACTGAAACCCTGTGGATTCAAAATCTATTCCAAATACTTAACTTTCTTCTGCAAATTCCCTCATCTATAAAATTGAGAATGATGGTAATTGCAGAGATGCCAGGGAAATTTATAATCATTAATGAGCTAAGCTTTTTGAAAATATAAAGCAGCATTAAATGTTAATATTACTAATCTTCTTAATTAGAGGAAGTGGCAAATGTGTCCAAAAAGTCTGTAACTAACTTCATTACTCTTTCATTTATGTAGCTAAGTTTAAGTTCTGCAAAATGTGTTTTATGTTGATTAAACATATGGTTGGTTGCATTTGTAAATGTCCATTACTGGTATGCTATCCTACGGTAGTTCTGTTTCTCCTGTTATGACTAGAGAGTGATGAACTTTGGTCAAAAATTTTACATCTCAATAATTATATGCTCTTCCTCTATTTTTACTTTATTTGCAATGAATATGTATGTATTATTCATACATTGATATTCTCCTTCAGTTAAGGATTTGAAGGAACTTACACTGAGAATATAGGCATTTAAGAACAATCAGGATCTAAAGTAAAGTTTAAGGTTCTAAAGTAAAGTGAAGTTAAAGTGGGGCAGAAATACAGTGATGACAAAGCCTGGTGCTTTGCCAGCATTCGAACTAGGATTTGTTTTTAAGCTTTCCAGCTGTTGAAGACTTAGAGGCACATGCCCTTCGTAGTCCTGATAGCTGGGAGGAAACACAGTAAGAGAAAGGTGTTTCATACATTATATGTGCCATACATAAAACAAAGATCATACAGTGAAGAGAAATATGTTTATAATCACAATTCTTCACTGTAAATATGCTCACAGAGTAAAGATATAGGTTGTGTTATCCATCAGTCTCCTCAATTACTCATTTTGGTGTTCCTTTTAAAATGAAACAAGATGGGATTGGGAGGGAGACAAACCATAAGTGACTTTTAATCTCACAAAACAAACTGAGGGTTGCTGGGGGGAGGGGGGGAGGGGGAAAGGGGGGTGGGGTTATGGACATTGGGGAGGGTATGCGCTATGGTGAGTGCTGTGAAGTGTGTAAACCTGGCGATTCACACACCTGTACCCCTGGGGATAAAAATATATTATATGTTTATAAAAGATAAAAAAAATTTTAAAAAATTAACATGAATGGTAACAATATTCATATCGAAGGCCTCTTAATTATTTAAGCGGGTTCAAATTCACCATACTCAGGACTGACAATGAGCAGCATGTTTTATTTTAAATACAAATTGATTTTTGCCTCTTGATCTGGATTGCACAGGGAGAAGGCATTCAAGCTTGTTGTGCTAGGCACTCTCACACATATCTCCTCACCAGCAGTCACAGATGTGAGGCGCACAGTGTATTTGATCATTCTTTTACTATAAGCAGAGGAGAAACAAACAATGGGATGAGATCTAGAACATTCCTTCAACAAAACTGCTATTAGTCTACTGCCTGGACTTGTTCTGACAGCACCATAAAGAAGTCCAATGTAGGTATGTATTTACTTTCTGGTTTTATTTGTTCATGTATTCAATTGAGCATGGTTGACACACAGTGTCACGTTACTTTCAGGTGTAGACGCAGCATTGCAACATTTCTATGAGTTACCCTGGGCTCACCACATGTGCAGCTCCCATCTGTCACCACATGATGCTTTTACAATACCATGGACTCTCTTCCCTACACTGTTTATCCCACGACTTCCTCATTCCATTACTGGAAGCCTGTACCTCCTTCTCAATCCCCTTCACACACTTTGCCCATCCCAACACCTTTCCCTCTGACAACCATCAGTTCGTTCTGTGCTGATAGGTCTGTTTCTGCTTGGTGGCAATGTAAATTGATGCAGCCACTGTGAAAAACAGTATGGAGTTTCCTTAAGAAATTAAAAATAGAACTACCATTTTACCCAGTAATTCCACGACTGCATATTTACCAAAAAAAAACAAAATCACTAATTTGAAAAGGTACATGCATCCCTATGTTTACTGCAGCATTAGTCACAATTGGCAAGAAAAGGAAGCACCTCAAGTGTCCACTGAGAGAGAAATGAAGATGTTGTACACACACACACACACACACACACTACACAGCCATAAAAAGGATGAAAGCTTGCCTTTTGCAACATAGTTGGGTTTAAAGATATTAAAGATATTATTTTTTTAAAGATTTTATTTTAAGAGAGATTTTATTTTATTTAGATCACAAGGAGGCAGAGAGAGAAGGGGGAAGCAGGCTCCCTGCTGAGCAGAGAGTTTGATGAGGGCTCCTTCCCAGGACCATGAGATCATGACGTGAGCCATAGAAGGCAGAGGCCCAACCCAGTGATCCACCTAGGTGCCCCAGGTTTGAGGATATTGTGCCAAGAGAAATAAGTCAGCCTGAAAAATAAAAATACCACAGGTCTAACTCACATGTGGAATCTAAAATACAAAACAAGTGAGTAAACAATAGCTTCAATTTTGTATCAGAGATCTGCTTGTATATTTTTTATATTTAAGAAAATGATTTTTTGTTTTAAAATTAATTTTTCAACTACATCAAAAGTTGAATGATCAGTTATGCTATCTACCAACTATCTGAAAGAATTACTTGGGACGTCACTAGAAATCATTTATTTCAACAGTGGCCAATGTTGAATCTATGACCTGACTATGTAGGTCCAAATTCTGGCTCTGCTAGTTGTGGAATCTGGACCAAGTTATTCAAACTCTACTACTTAGTTCCCTTGTCTCCAGAATGGGAAGAACCATGGCACTTACTTCAATTTTTTTCTTTTTCTTTCTTTTCTTTTTTTTTCTTAGATTTTTATTTATTTATTTGACAGACAGAGATCACAAGTAGGCAGAGAGGCAGGCAGAGAGAGAGAGAGAGAGGGAAGCAGGCTCCCCGCTTAGCAGAGAGCCCGATGTGGGGCTCGATCCCAGGACCCTGAGATCATGACCTGAGCTGAAGGCAGAGGCTTAACCCACTGAGCCACCCAGGCACTTACTTCAAAGGGTAGATAAAGGAACTGAGTAAGTAGTACTGAAGGGGAGGCTGAAGCACTCTATGCAAGAAAGACTCCATCTGTGCTCTGTTTCTGCTGGGCCCTACTGACTTATGTTGTTGGGGTGGATTCCACGTTAAAACATGTTAACCCCCTGGGCCTGCCTGGGCCTACTTAGCCATAGTGACTCCATGTTGCCTAGGTAGACATTTTATTGTCTAGAAAAAGTTACTGCTCTCAGTTCCAGGAAACTGTTACTAAAACACAACACCTAAAACAAGGTAACTGTTACTAAAACACACACCTAAAACAAGGCCAATTCCAGGTAACTATTAATAAAACACATACCTAAAACAAGGCCATTGGTAACCGTTACTAAAACACACAGGTAGGAGACAGCCAATCAGCCAAAGCCACATATGCAGATGTCTGCGATTGTGCCCTATTAAAAACTAGCCTGTAAGACCAAGGGGCATCGCTCTCTTCGGAGGCGGCCCTGGCTGGTCAGTCTGACTTCTAATGCTTGGCATAGAATAAAGCTTTACATAACTTTCACTTTGTCTCAGCCTCATTTCCCTGGCTGGTCAGCCTAACTTCTAATGCTTGGCATAGAATAAGGCTTTGCATAACTTTGTCTCAGTCTCGTTCCTTTGATAACGGACCCAACAATGTTCCATAGTCTGTGCCTAAGTAAGTCCAAGAAGGTATGTACCCTCCTCAAGGGGGAAGCAAGAAAGTTCATCATTCTCAGTTTTGTCTCATTCCCAAACGCCTGATGATATCTAAGAAGAGAGGGATCGCAAGTGAGTTCTGGAACACTGGCTTCAAGCAAACCTCCACCAACACTGGCATCCACAGATCCACCTTCAGTGACTTACAGAGTAACACTTCCTGTTCACCTGACACTTGCCTTTGACTGGACGTGACCATGGACTCCCAGATGAACATGGACCCTAGAACCCTTTCCAATACAGATCTGTAATCCCAAGCAACAACCAGACTCATTCTCCTCTCCTTTCTGAGTCTCCTGGACACTTTGTCTGCTGTTCTCTGTCTGTCACTCACACTATTCAAGAAACTGTTTTCACTTTTTCTGGCTTTTATTTGATTTCTATCCTGTATGAAGCTAAGGACCCTTCTGGTTGTACCTGTGGGACCTTCCCTTGGGTTCTCAGATCCAGCTTTCCTGCCTAGTACTATCTGTGGATAGATCCTGCCTCAGTACTACCTGTGGATAGATTGCCCAGTGCCTGACAAACATTAAGTGGTAAACACATGATTCCTGTCAGCATTAGTAGTAATTGGCTCTGGAACCGAAAAGATATGAATTAGCTCCATCCTTCAGGGATTCCATATACTCTTCCCTGCTCTTGGTGTCCATATTTCAACAGTCATCCTTCAGAAGTAATCCCGGCTATCCAATAATCAATATATCAAAATCTTATAGAATTAACACAAGAAAATAATTGATAAATATTATGTAAAAGGAGACTTCTCAGTCTTAATAACTTTAAAGAATATATTTTATAATGTGGTTTTGATAAAACAGTCATTTAGATCTATTTATCGTGAAAAAAGCTTATTGAGATTTAAAGATTTGTATGCTATGTTAAATATTTTCCTCAAGATTTTTTTTTTTTCCATTAAGGGGTCTTTGGCAGCTTTCAGGTTCCTTGAGGCCTGGATCTGGCAGAGTAACTGACACTCAGAACACGTGAGTGAGACGTGTTTGTTGAATTTAACTTAAGTCATATCAGGCACATCCAACACAGGTTCAAGAACAGGAAGAAAAATAAAGCAGAACAAAAGACAGCTCTAATTCTAACCCTTTTACAAGTTCTGAATCTGCCGTGCACAACCAAGGGATAGGCAATGATGTGAGTGGGAAAGATAGATTAATTGGAACAGATCTTTACCCATTTACAGAGCAACTCCAATCCCTGATGTTAAAGCTCTTCATACTTTGGAGGGAGGAGGTGTTATGTTATTTGATGCTGCCTTGCCATTGGTCTCTAACACCCTACAAGCAAATGCCAAACTGCTTTTCTCTTGCCATCTGCTAACTATTTATGGCAAAGGCTGTAATAAAGTAAGAATTTCATAACAAAAGTTGCCAAAATCTAAGACTGTTTTACTGTCTAAATGATACAAAACATAAAAACATCCAGATCTGTCAACTGCCTGCTTCTAATGATGTCTATTATTGAAAGCTCATATTAATTTAGAGTAAGTATTATAGGTGGCCCAAATAACTACCCAATAGCTAATGATATGTATTACAAATTAATTAATTAATTAAAAAAGAAAGCTTACCCAAATGCCAGAAGCCCATTGGGGTATGTGTTTGTTTTAGTCCTGACATTATAATAACAATTTATTTTATTTGAATTTTAATTTACAACTTCATTAGAATGAGAGTCATGCTTATGTGAAAACATTGGGGGATCTCGAAGAAAAGACCACTAATATTACCAAATATTTGCTATTTTATATTTTCTGGGAAAAAAAAATCTGTAGAGTTAGGGGAAATAGGGACATTTTTTTAAAAGGAGACAAAAAAGGGAAAAATAAGTATATGTCCTAATAGCATTATGAAATACTGTTAGTAATAAGGAAATAAAGTAACAAAACCTCACAAAAAAGTTCCATTTCCCCAGTTTATCCATTAAATAATAACACTTAATTTCCCATTAAATACATAGGCGACAGTATTCTTTTTAGAGATTGAATTCTTTTTCATTATACCTACATTAATTCATAAAATCTTTAAAGTCATTATAGGCACTGCCATCATCCACATTTTTTTTTCAGTAAAGAAAAAAGCAAGGAGTCAACAATAAAACTTCAACTGATTAAAATGTAATCAGATTTATTGAGTAAAATAAAATTCAAATAGCTTGTTCTGTGAAAAGAGCAACAAAAATTGAATAAAATACAGCCACTTATCAAAAAAAAGAGGATTTAAAATCAGAAATGAAAAAGGAGAAATAACAACACCTCAAAATACAAAAGATTATAAGAGAATACTATAAAATATTATATGCTAACAAGCTGAACAACCTAGAAGAAATGTAAAACCTCCCAAAATGGAATCAGGAAGAAACAGAAAATTTGGACAGACCAACTACTAGCAATGAAATTGAATCAGTAATCAAAAAACTTCCAACAGGGGCACCTGGGTGGCTCAGTGGGTTAAGCCTCTGCCTACAGCTCAGGTCATGATCTCAGGGTCCTGGGATCGAGTCCCACATCAGGCTCTCTGCTAAGCAGGGAGCCTACTTCCTCCTCTCTCTCTGCCTACCTCTCTGCCTACTTGTGATCTCTTTCTGTCAAATAAAATAAATAAAATCTTTTAAAAAAAAAAAAAAACTTCCAACAAAGGAAAGTCCAGGACTGGAGGGCTTCACAGACCAACTCTACCAAACATTTAAAGAATAGTTAATACCTATTCTTCTCAAATTCTTCCAAAAAATGAAAGAAGGAAATTTTCCAAATTTATTCTGTAAAACCAACATTCCCCTGATACCAAAATTTGATCAAGAAAGACACTACATAAAAGAGAACTACTGGCCATTATTTCTGATGGACATAGATGCAAAATATCAACAAAATATTAGCAGACTGGATCCAACAATACATTGAAAATAAAATCATTTACCACCATCAAGTAAGATTTGTTCCTGGAATGCAAGGCAGGGTTGCAAATCAACCAACACGATACATCACATCAATAAGAGATAGGACAAAAACCATATTATCATTTAAAAAGATGCAAAAAAAAAAAACATGTGACAAAATAAAGCATTCATTCATGATAACACCCAACCAAGTAAGTGAAGAGGGAATATACCTCAATATAATAAAGGCTGTAAATGAAGATGTACAGCTAACATCATACTCAATGGTAAAAACTGAGAACTTTTCATATAAGATCAGGAACAAGATAATGATGTCCACTCTTCACCACTTTTATTCACATAATACTGGGAGTCCTAGCCACATCAGTCAGACAAGAACAAGAAATAAAAGGCATCCAAATTGGTAAGGTTCACTATTTGCAGGTAACATGATACTGTACTCAGAAAGCCAACAAGACTTGACCAGAAAACTACTACAACTGATACATTAATTCAATGAACTGGCGGGACACAAAACCAATGTTCAGAAATCTGTTGCATTTCTATATATGCCCAATGAAACAGCAGAAAGAGAAATTAAGTAATCAATCCAATAAACTGCACCAAAAACAATAAGATACATAGGAATAAACCTAACCAAAGAGGTAAAAGACCTGTAATCTGAAAACTATAACACTGATGAAAGAAATCATGACACAAGAAATGGAAAGACATTTCATGCTTATGGACTGAAAGAACAAACATTGTTAAAATGTCTATACTACTGAAAGCAATTTACACATTTAATGCAATCCCTATCAAAATACCACTAGCATTTTTCACAGAACTAGAAAAAAATATGAAAATTTGTATGGAGCCACAAAAGAACCCAAGTAGGGCAATCTTGAAAAAGAAAAACAAAGTTGGAAGGATCCCAATTCCAGACTTCAAGTTATATTATATAGTGGTAGTGACCAATACAGTATGGTACTGGCACCAAAAATAAAAACACAGATCAATAGAACAGAATAGAAAACCTAGAAATGAACCCAAAACTAATGGTACAATTAATCTTCAAAAGAGCAGAAAAGAACATGCAATGAGAAAAAGGTAGTCCCTTCAACAAATAATGTTGAGAAAACTAGACAGCAACATACAAAAAGAATGAAACTAGACCACTTCCTACACCAAACACAAAAAAATAAATTCAAGATGGATTGAGGACCCAAATGTTAAACCTAAAACCACGAAAATCCTAGAGGAAAACACAGACAGTAACTTCTTTGATATCAGCAGTAGCAACTTTCAGATCAGCAAAGGAAACAATTAACAAAACTAAAAGACAACCTATAGAATGGGGGAAGGTATTTGCAAATGACATATCTGATTAAAGGTTTAGAATTCCAAATATATAAAGAATTTGTAAAACTCAACATCCAAAAATGAATAATCCAATTAAAAAATGGACAGAAGACAAAAATAGGCATTTTTCCAAAGAAGACGTACAGATGGCCAAGAGACACATGAAAAGATGCTCAACATCACTCATCATTCACGGAGATGCAAATCAGAACCACAAAGAGATACTATCTCACACCCATCAGAATAGCTAAAATCAACAAACCAAGAAACAGCAGGTGTTGGCAAGTATGTGGAGAAAGGGGAGTCCTGTTGCACCACTGGTGGGAATGCAAACTGGTGCAGCCACTCTGGAAAACAGTATGGAGGTTCCTCAAAAAGTCAAAGATAGAACTATCCTATGACCCAGCAATTGTACTACTAGGTTTTTACCCAAAGGATACAAAAATACTAAGTCATAAGCATATATGCACCCCAATGTTTATAGCAGCATTATCAACAGTAGCAAATTATGGGAAAATCCCAAATGTCCATCGACTGATGAATGGACAAAGAAGATACAGTACATATCTACAGTGGAATATTACTTAGCCATTAAAAAGAATGAAATCTTGCCATTTGCAGCAACATGGAGAGAATGAGAGAGTATTATTCTAAGGGAAATAAATCACAGAAAGACAAATACCATGTGGTCTTACTCCTATATGGAATTTAAAAAGAACAAATAACAAAAGGGAGAGAGACAAACCAAAAAAACAGACTTTTTAAAAAATTTATTTTATTTGAGAAAGAGTGAGCAAGAGCAAAAGAGAGCATGAGTGGTAGGGGGATGGAGACAGAGGAGAGGAAGGAAACAGCCTTCCCTGCTGAGCAGGAAGCCCAATGCAGAGCTTGATTCCGGGACTCTGGGATTATGACCTGAGCCAAAGCCAGATGCCACAGAGCCACAGAAGGAAGCCCCCTAAAAAGACTTCTAACTACAAAGAAGAAACTGCTCGTCACCAGAGGGGAGGTAGGTGGGGGATGGGTGAAATAGGTGATTGGGGATTAAGGAGTTCATTAGTCATGATGACCACTGAGCAAATTATAGAATTGTTCAATCACTATATTGTACAACTGAAACTAATATAACAGTGTATGTTAACTATACTAGAAATGAATGAATGAATGAATGAATGAACGAATTTTTTTTTAAGATTTTATTTATTTACTTGACAGACAAAGATCACAAGTAGGCAGAGAGGCAGGTAGAGAGAAAGAAAGAAGCAGGCTCCCCATTGAGTGAAGAACCCGATATGGGGCTCGATCCCAGGACCCTGGGATCATGACCCGAGCCGAAGGCAGAGGCTTTAACCCACTGAGCCACCCAGGCGCCCCTGAATAAATGAATTTTTTAAAAAAGAAAGAAAAATCCTATTTTTACCAACTTTTGCTTACCTTTTCTGAAAAATTTCACCTGAAAATAATGTCTGAGTTTGTGGGCAGGCATAAAAATGAATAGGTAGGTAGAGCTGGCTACAGGAGTTGCTGTTAATGTCTAATTTCACTTGTTTCATAAATAAACATAATAATCTACTAGGGTATAGTATGCAGACTTCAATATCTAACAAAAATTGTCATCGAACTGAACCTTACTTCCTTTTCCATTGCAAATAGTAACATAACACATAATACAAAAGTAACTAGCAATATGTGTATATCCTTAGTTTATATATTGGGGTTCCATAATATTATTTAGGTTATTAAATATTTGGAGTATAAAACATATTAATACATAACACACATACATTTTATATATATATATATATATATATATATACACACACACACACACACTTACACACACATATATATATTTTTTAAAATATTTTATTTATTTATTTGACAGAGAGATCACAAATAGGCAGAGCGGCAGATAGAGTGTGGAGGGGTGCAGGCTCCCCGCTGATGAGGGGCTCGATCCCAGGACCCTGAGATCATAACCTGAGCCAAAGGCAGAGGCTTAACCCACTGAGACACCCAGGCACCCCTATATGTACATATATATCTTAAGCTTGTTTTAATAGACAATGAGTTCTACCAATGCAAATTCAAGTGATTAGGATTTTCAAGATCTCACTAAAAATAAAAGCTATGAGAGTAAAAATAATAAACAAATACACATAAAGTATTTCAAACAGGAACATTATCTTTGTCAGTCTAGAAGCAATCATGAAAAAAGAATGTATGGAGGAAAATATCTGCTGAGAATCCCTAGAGCGCAAGATACCTCTTGCCCCACTCCCATCACTGTGTCCTTCATACCCTCTCTGCACACTCAGGAGGTGGGACACGCAGCAGCTACTTCTTGGGCTCCGCTACTGTGTAACTTGGGCTCATTCGGTACATGGGAGGCACCAGCAGAAGGCCTCATGGGGAGAGGAATACCTATGTGGCTTTCCTATAGGATGGCATATCCTTATAGGAAACAAACGTGCAGCTTTTCAAATTACTTCATTTGATCATGCTACTCAGTTAATCTCAGATAATCTCAGTTATCTGCTGAGAATCTAAATGTGCTCTTACAATATCTAGAAATTTAAATACTTTGTCTTCTGCATCTTTTATTTATTTATATTTTATTTGAGAGAAAGAGAGAGAGCATGAGCAGGGTGAGGGATAGAGGGAGAGGGAGAAGCAGACTCCCTGTTGAGCAGGGGGACTGATATGGGGCTTGATCCCAAGAACCTGGGGTCATGACCCAGGCCAAGTATAGACACAGTGGACTGAGCCACCCAGGAGACCCTGCTCTCTGAATCTTTTTTAAAAAACTACTTTAGGAACTGATTTGATAAAGATTTACCAGAATACTTTTTTTGAAATATCCTTAAACCTGTAACAACCTATTATATAATAGTTAGGTATCAAAGCTATTGCTTTATCTACTTATATTAGCATTTCTTGTGTATGGCATGTATATCAAGATATATTTCATGCAATTTATAACACAAAGCATACATAAAATTGGTCCATTAAAGGAACATACATTTTCTAACAGGGATTTTAAACATGTAAGTCAAATGCCTTAACATTTTTAATACCCTTCAAGAAGTACCACCACTTCTGAAAATGTACTATAAATAAATAGTATTAGGCGTGCATTAGATTTAGCTACAACAAAGATATTCACTATAACCATTCCTAAGAAGTGAATAATTAAAATCAATCTAAATGTCCAACTTTATCATTGCTATAACTATGGGATACCAAGGAATAAAACCTATGCTTTTAAAATAGTTCTCAGTGGCCCTAAATATATGTTCAAAATACATGAAGAGGAAACGAAAGTATGTTCTGAAAGAAGACAGGACTTCTTTAAGAAAATGTATGTTTTTATGAAAGTTATGACATTCAGGGAGACTACCTAACAGTGTTAGGTAGTATTTTCATTAAAAAAAAAAAAAAAAAAAAAAAAAACTGAAAAATAAAAAAATAAAAAAATAAAAATAAAATTCTTCTTTCTTGCAAATTTTTTTTAACTCTTCTTGCTGTTCATCTATACTGTATGTACTAAACATGTATAATTTATGTACCAAGATAAAATCAGTAAGTTTAACTCTTAAAATCAAAATGAAAAGCCACATAGAGGAGAGCAATAAAGGTGAGTTTTGCTTTTCTTATCTGATGAAAAAGAGCATGTGGTTTACAAAGAGAAACAATTTTCCCTCTAGTTCCAGCTCTAAGCTATAAAAGGAATTTATTATGTAGATCTGGAAATAAGAGGTACCAAATACTTAACACACATTAAGATAAATCAGTGTTTCGGTGTTTTTGACAAAATAGAAATATTGCTTTATCACTTACTGTACCAACCATTGGAAAAGAAAATTTCAACAAATTATTTAAAATTGAAGAGTTCCATGATTTTGCCAAAACCTTGAAAGCTGCTATCTATGATTAAGCAAAGAGCTTTCCAGGAATCTTTACATGGTGCCTGCATTTACCTTACATGATGCCATTAGGACAATCTAAAAGATCCAGATGGCTGGATTGCCAGTTGGAGACTATCATCATAGTGTGGCTCAGTTTACAAAAATTTCTGCTCATGTGTTTAGTATTCACTGGGAGAAATACACACACATTAGATGTCAGGTATGAGGAGGACATAAACATCTTCAGAGTGCTTGTGTCCTAGTCTGAAAGACATGTGTTAAGAGTCTGTAATTTCAAGTTCCTTCTTCTCTATTCTTGCCAAGTTCATGCTATTAAAGCTACTGCTGAAACGTGTACAATGTAAAGACAATGATAATGAAAACATAATTTGAAAATACGCTTCCATTTCATAAATACTACTAAGCACTCTTTAAGAAAGGATTGTATGTGATGGTAGGGTAAATCTCCTCATTGATGAAATCATTAAGAGTCAGTTCTAGATATGTTAACACTTATTCAGACAGGTGGCTAATAATGCATGTTCTGCTTAGAGCTGCTAGATGGCAAATAAATAAGAACCAATTCAATTTTCTTAAATTGAACTTAAATTCCAAAAAGGATAAAAGGATAAATGAGGCCATTAAATAAAATACAAATTAAAGTATTTCAACTGAGAAAAAAGTTAAGCTATCTCAGACAATGTTGGAGGGTGGGGTTTTCTAATACAATAGAAAAGCTGCTAATTCTCATAAATAGTCAATCAGAGAAGTAAATATTATACAGGCGTGACTGCAAGAAGCTGGGATTAATCAAAGCACACAGCATTTTTCATGCTGAAAAAATTACAATTGTAAACACTTTTTTTGACTCAATCAAGTGGATAGTAAATGAGTTTGAATAAAATCTACTGTATCAAAGAGAATTTTTACCGTGGATCATGAAGGCTGAAGAGGCCAGTTAACACCTCTCTTGTGGTGCACTTGACCTCCCTGGACTGGGGACGTGACAAGGGAGGTCTTCTGCTGGATGGAACAGCCATGTTAGGGAAATGACGAATGCATTCCAACACTGGCTTCTGGAGCCTTCTTCAGATGGTGGAACAGCTTCCAGATCTCCTGGGAACTGGTTCTTTCACTTAATAAAACAGTCTTGGCAATGGAATAATCATATATTTATATATCATCCATGGATTATTGACTTTTAGTGATTAAAATTCACTGAAATATGTTGAACATGAAAATTAAACAAATATAATTTTGTTACACTAGACTATCTTTCAGATTCTCCAGAATTTCATTCTAATCATCTACAAGACTGTATAATATTGAAAAGGTGGAACATGTACTCATAGGTTCAGTGTTTTGAAAGGTTTATTTTTTCTTTATAATTATCTGAACATCATCTTTCTTCTATAAAGTGTTAGTATAATCTGGTAAGTGAGAGTCTATTTACTTTATAGCAATACCTATATTAACCAGCTTTGTATGAACAACAACAGCTCCCAAACTTAAAACAGTGTACATTAAAATCTTACATTTATACCTGGCCTCATTACAAAACAATAAAGTTGTTCACAAATTTAGGTTCACATTAGAATAAACTGGAAAACTTTTTTTTTTAAGATTATTTATCTGAAATAAATAATTTATCTGAAAGAGAGAGAGAGAGAAATAGAGGGACAGCGAGCATGTGGGGTTGAGGTGAGAGGGTGAGGGAGACAGAGCCTCAAGACAGCTCCCTGTGGAGTGCTAAGCCCAACATGGGGCTCAACCTCAGGAGTTTAACATCAGGACCTGAGCTGAAACCAAGAGTCGACACCACTCAGGGGCCTCTAAAACAGGAAACTTTTAAGATCATGAGGAATAGGCCATATCCCAGACCAACTCAGGCTGAATCTTTGACTCTAGCTCCCAAGGATCAGTGTTTGTTTTAAATCCTGCAGCTATAACCACAGTTGAGAATCACTGCACAAGATAATAAATGCAACTCACATGTAAGTACATTAAAAAAAAAATCATTGGTTGATGCCGATATTTGTACAGATAGTAGCAAGCCATGGCAATTCATCCAAGTGTCAAGAATTTCTTAGAGCTTTCAAAGCTCTAAGATTATTATTTTATGGTAATTTTAATATAATAACAATATAATAAGATTATTTTGTAATATATTTTTAGAGATTATAAAAGACCTAGAAATTGAGGTGTTTGTATATACATTCTCCTGTAAATATCAGAGTGCTAATATTCATCTTAGTTTTGATTCTTTGGAAGATAAATAAAAATTTCACAACTCATTTAAAAAATTCTAAAATTATTTCATTCTATTTTATTTTGAAGCTTTTATTTATTTATTTGGAAGAGATCACAAGGAGGCAGAGAGGCAGGCAGAGAGAGAGAGAGGAAGGAAAGCAGGCTCCCTGCTGAGCAGAGAGCCCAATGTGGGGCTCGATCCCAGAACCCTGAGCCGAAAGCAGAGGCTTTAACCCACTGAGCCACCCAGGCGCCCCTCTAAAATTATTTTAAACATGAAATTCTATTTTTGTTAGCTCCTGTCCATAAAATAAGTCTTCTGCTTTGAAGTAAGTAACTTCAGGAACAGCTGGGTAGCTCAGTTGGTTGCATCTGCCTTCAACTCAGGTCATGATCTCAGGGTCCTGGGATCAAGTTCCACATCAGGCTCCCTGCTCAGGGGGGAGTCTGCTGCTCCCTCTGCCTGCTCTGCCTGCAGGCCCCCCTGCTTGTGCTCTCTCTCTCTCTCTGACAAATAAATGAAATTTTTAAAAAAATGAAATAAGTAACTTCAATCAGAATTTATACTCTAGTTTCCACTATGAAATTCTAATTCTAATAATAATGCTTACACTGTTTACTACTAGGTTAAAAACATGTATAGTTTTTGATCCTAACTGCACAATCAACAGCCATCTAGAGATGAAGGTATAAGCACAGGCACAGGAGTTGAAAAAATGTAAGAACTGTTAAATTTAACTCCTGGTCAAACCTTACTCTAAAATTATGTTTGATGACTGTGATTAGAACATATGTGATTAGAACTACCTAATGTGTTTTGTTTTGTTTTTCATTACACCATCATGCAGAAATACCAAAACTAATACATTTAGAAATCTTAGAGGGAAAATAATGTAACATATTTTGGGCTACAGGGAATTTTCTGAAAGCCAAAACCTAACAAAACATTCTAGCTTGCCTAATTTCATACTGTTTACTTGTGTCTGTTTGTTTTAACAAAAAAATGAACCAATATTTTGAGAACTGTCTCAGGAAAATTGAATATTACACTCAGTCCCTAGGTCTCACTACACTTTAGAAAAAAATGTGGTGTGCTGCAAATAATCAAGTTTTAGTTCTATAGTGCTGTGGCTTACTAACACAGAGAAAGTCATTTAATGTATCATCCTCATTTTGAGTCACTTAAGACAGGGAAAATCAGGGGCACCTGGGTGGCTCAGTCATTCAAGCATCTGTCTTCAGCTCAGGTCATTATCTCAAGGTCCTGGGATTGAGCCCCAGGTCGGGTTTCCTGCTCAGTGGAGAGTCTGCTTCTTCCTCTCCCCCTTCTGCTGCTCATGCCCATTCTATTTCTCTCAAATAAATAAAATCTTTTTAAAAAGAGACAGGGAAGATCATATCTACTCCACCTACCCCATAAGATTATTCTAAAATATAATGAGAGAAAGGAAATCACCTCACAAAGCTGACAGTATTATTTAAAAATAAAGTGTGATTACATTTGCTATCAATAGTAGCTTGTTATTCATCAAAATAATGTACTCTATAATGCTCTCATAAGCTTTAGGAGTTTGTATCTGTTCAACAATTCATGCCAGGAGAAAAGCCACCATTAAATTCATGAACATGAAAAATCACTTTATCTGAGAGATCAACTTGAAGCAAATTTCCATGCAAGATGACACAAACTTGCTTTTTAAATAACTTACTTTTTTTTTTTTTTTCTAAATACACTGGAACACTTGAATACAATTCTTCTAACAACCCTATCATGTCATCACAAAAATGTTTACAAACTATTTTTTTTTCATTTCTGTATGGGCATAGATAAAGATAAGGGAAGTTTTTTCATTTCTGTATGGGCATAGATAAAGATAAGGGAAGTTACCTGGCTAGTCCATGAGTCTATGGGACCCAAACCTAGGTCTCATGAATTCTTCTTGGCTAGTGAGCTTCTATGCAGATACACTACCTTTCCCGTTATTCTCAGCCCCTAATAAGAGAGAAGCTCATCCTGAGAGCTGTGATAAAATTAAGGCCCAGATGTTTTCATACATTTTAGTGGCAGTTTCCCACAAAGTTAGCTTCCTTTACCTTCTCCATGACCTCTTATTGTTTCAGTAAACTATGCAGGGGAATGTATAATGTCTTACATTATGCTTTCTGCAAGGACTTCACAGAGGAATTACACAGAGTTCCTCCCTACAGAGAGCTCTCAGTAGAGGAGAGGGACCAAGTGGGCAAAAAGAATATCAATAAAAGGCAGAAGTACTATCAGAAAGTTGTGAACAGGGGCACTTGGGTGGCTCAGTGGGTTAAGCCTCTGCCTTCGGCTCAGGTTATGATCTCAGGTTCCTGGGATCAAGCCCCACATAGGGCTCTCTTCTCAGTGAGGAGCCTGCTTCACCCTCTCTCTCTGCCTGCCTCTCTGCCTACTTGTGATCTCTGTCAAATAAATAAATAAAATCTTAAAAAAAAAAAAAAAGAAAGAAAGAAAGTTGTGAACAGAATGATGTGACAACATAAAAATAGTATCCTGTGGGGCGCCTGGGTGGCTCAGTGGTTAAAGCCTCTGCCTTCAGCTCAGGTCATGATCCCAGGGTCCTGGGATCAAGCCCCGCATCAGGCTTTCTGCTCAGCAGGGAGCCTGCTTCCTCCTCTCTCTGCCTGCTTCTCTGCCTCCTTGTGATTTCTGTCAAATAAATAAATAAATCTTTAAAAAAAAATAGTATCCTGAATTCCATCTAGGGATTACAAAGATTTCCCATAAGAAATGACATGTAAACTGGATCTTCAGGAAGAAAAACTTAATAAGGAAATTAGAAGAGGATTCAATGGAAACAGGGTGACTAAAGTGGCTTTCACCAATGTGATTTTGGTGGAAAGTCCTGGGTTGAAGGACGGCCACAGATTGGAATGAGAGAGACATGAGCTGGGAAAGGTAGATTTGGACTAGATTATGCAGATTTATGTGCAAGACTAGGATTTTCATATAGTATATTGGAAATGATGAGAAGTCAATGAGGTTAATCAAACAGGTTTTAACAGCAATGCCTAGAAAGATTAAAGGACTAGATGGCTGATTGACAGAGAGATCATGGCAATGTTTTAGAGAATAGAGTAGAAAGGAAGTGTTAAGGACATCAGTAAAATGGCAGAGTAGGTAACATCGGCTACCTACCTCTCACATAAAACAACAACTAGACTCCTATCTGTGACTGAAAGTAGCTCTAGGAAAGCTCAATAGTCCAGTTAGGAACGTACACCAGCACAGTGGAGCACAACATGGAGAATTACCTACATTAAGGATTGCCAAGGACATCAGTTTAGCTGAGGTATCCGGTTGGCCAGGAACAAAGAAGGGTGGAGGTGCTCAGTGTCAGTCACGTGGCAGATAACACTGTGGTCCCTAATGGCCTGCTCTGCAGGACCCTGGCAGCTCCCATGACAGCCATAGCTCAACTATAGCTCTCACAATGAAGGACCCCATAGTGTTCACTAACATAGACTCCAGAAGCCTGCTCTGTAGGGAACATGGGCAGCTTTAGAAACTGAGGAAGCCACCAGCCATTGCTGCCACTCATCTCCCAGAGAAAGAAAAGCCACTACATCCCCCAAGAGTGAGTAGCTTTTGCGCCTCCCCAGGACCAGGACTGACACTCCAAACCCCCTGCATGTCCTAGACCCCAGAGCTGCAGCTATTTCATGTGCACCCATGCTTCCGAGCCTAGCTCTGTGGCTGCTCTGCTATGCTTCAGAATTGGTCCCTCGGGTGTTCCACATTCACTTACATCTCGGGCACTCGACCCACTTCCTCAGTGAGCTAGGTAGGCCCAGAGTTGCTGTCACTCCACAGGCACTCACTCTCCAGAACCCAGATCCAAGGCTACCCCATGGGCACATGCACAGCAGACATCAGTGTCATCATCACTGTGAGGGTACCTTGGAGCGGACCTGGCACTAAGGGGGGATCCCTTTGCTGGGACTACTCTCCTGGGAGAAAAATATCAGAAAGTTCCCAGCAGCCATCACCGCTGAAGACCCAACAGCCCTCAGCACCACTGTAGAGACACATAGCCTTGGCCTGAGGATTCCTGAAACTTCACTGATGCTGACCTCAGCTGACTAAGCTACACAGACACTATGTAGTGGGCCCTTTCCTGCAGCTAGCTGGCAGCCTCACACCCACCCACAGGCAGAAGTGTTTCCCTATTGAAACCACTCTTTAAAATGAGGAATAGGTTACTCCTTCATCAAATATGCAGACATCAAAACAAGGATCTAAGAAACATGAAAAATCAAGGAAACATGACAATACCACACAAACACAGTAATTTTGCAATAACCAACCACAAAGAAATGGAGACCTACAAATTACTGGGCAAAAAAATAATTCAAAAGAATTGCTTTTAAGGAAGCTTAGCAACCTACAAGTAAATGAAATCAGGAAAACAGTACATGAATAAAAGAGACATTTAAGAGAAGCATAGAAATGATAAAAAAAATTAGCAGAAATTCTACAGCTGAAGATACAATGAATGAAATTTAAAAAAAAGGAATAAAGAACATCAGTAAGAGAACTGAATGATCAAAAGAAAGTATCTGTGAACTTAAAGACAAGTCACTTAAAATTATCTAAAGGAGAAAATTGACCAAAAATAAATAAATAAATAAATAAATAGAATGTAGAAAGGCTATGAGAATTATGGAACATCATTAAGAAAATAATATTCACATTTCACATTGTGGAAGGCCCAGGGTGAGTAGAGAGGGGAAGCAAGGGGCAGAAAGCATATCTAAAGAAATAATGGCTGAAAACTACTCAAATCTGGGAGAGATATGAGCATGCAGGTACTCAGTATTCAAAAGTCATAGGTCCCCATACAGATTCAACTCAAAGAGAACTTGTTCTGCCACCCACCCCCATGAAAGAGAACTTCACCCAGGCACATTATAATAAAACTGTTCAAAAATTAAAGATCAAGGGAGAATTTTGAAAGCAAAGCCAAATCAAAACAAACAAAAGTGTCATTTCCTATAATGATACTACCATAATGTTATCAGCAGATTTCTTAACAAAAACCTTGTAATCAGGACAGAATTAAATGATATATTCAATGCACTGAAAGAAAAACACCACCAAACAACAATATTTTACTTGGGAAAGCTCTCCTTCAGATATGGAGAGATAAAAACTTTCTCAGACAACAAAGGATGAGGGAGTTCATGATCACTAGACCTGCCCTTATAAGAAATGATAAAAGGAGGCCTCTGGGAGGAAATGAAAGGATGCTAATAACATGAAAACATTTGAAAGTATAAATACAATTCTTTAGTAAAGTAGGTATGTATTCAAATTCAGAATATCTGAGTCCTGTGACAAAGGTATATAAATCACATCACTCTAGTAAAAAGGTTAATGACTAAAGTATTAAATTATATACCAACAATAATTTTAGTGGATATACATTACAAAAAGAAATAAATTATGACATCAAAAACATAAAATGTGCAGGAATGAATAAAAGGATAGTTTTTGTATATGATTAATGTTAGAACAGATTAGCTTAGAGCCAATTGCTAGTATAAAATGTTTTATATAAGCCACATGGTAACCACAAAGGGAAAACCTATAGTGGATACACAAAAGAAAAAAAATAAATAAATCAAAGCATACCACCAAGGGAAATTGTCAAATCAGAAAAGACCGCAAAAAAGGAAAAAAAAAAAAATAGAAGAGATACAAAATAGCCAGAAAACAATGAACAAGGTGGCAGGAGTAAGTCCTTACTTCTCAGTAATTACTTTAAACGAAAGACACAGAATGGAAGGACACATAAATAACGAGACCCAACTCTACACTGCCTCTAGAGAACCACTTCCTGCTTTAAAGACACATGTGAGAGAGAAAGGAAGTGAGAGAGAAAGGATGGAAGAGATATTCTGTGGAAATGGAAACAAAAAGAGCACAGAGAACTCTATTTCTCCCAGACAAAATACACTTTAAGTCAAAAGCTGTTCTGAAAGACAAAAAGGTCACAATATAATGATAAAGGAGTCAATTCATATGGAGAATACAGCAATCATAAATATAGAAACACCCAACATCAGAAGCCCTAACATATTAAGCATATGTTAACAAATCTGAAGGCAGAAAGAGACAGCAAAGTAATGATAGTAGTGAAATTCAATACCCCACTTTCAACAGTGGGGAGCTCATCAGACAGAAAATCAATACAGAAATACTGGATTTGAACTACATTTCAGACTAAATGGACCAAACGGATACATACAGAATATCCTATCCAATAGCAGCAGAACACACGTTCTTCTGAAGTGCACATGTGGCATTCTTCAGTATACATCACATGTTAGCTCACCAAAAAGTCTTCACAAATTTAGGAAGATTAAGTATCAAGCAACTTTTCCAACCTCAAGAGTAGGAAACTAGAACTCAATAATATGAGAAAATCTGGAAAAATAGCAAATATGTGGAAGTTAAATAACAATCAATCCTAAATAATCAAAGAGGAAATCGAAAGATATCTTGAGGGGTGCCTGGGTAGCTCAGTGGGTTAAAGCCTCTGCCTTCGGCTCAGGTCATGGTCTCAGGATCCTAGGATTGAGCCCCACATTGGGCTCTCTGCTTAGTGGGGAGCCTGCTTCCTCCTCTCTCTCTGCCTGCCTCTCTGCCTACTTGTGATCTGTCTGTCAAATAAATTAAAAAAAAAAATCTTTAAAAAAAAAAGAAAGAAAGATATCTTGAGACAAAAAAGAACAAAAACAACACACTGAAATGTGTTAGATGAAGCAAAAGCATTTCTAAGAGGAAAGTTGATAGCAGTGAACACCTAGAGAAAAAGAAAAGACCTCAAATAAACAGTTCAAAGAATTAGAAAAAGAAGAATAAACCAAGTCCAAAATTAGCAAAATGAAGACAGTGAAAAAGATGACAGCAGAAAATTAAATGAAATAAAGACTAGAAAATTAGAAAAGATGAATGAAATTGAGAACTTCTTCTTGAAAAGATAGTAAGACTGACAAACCTTTAGTTAAATTAAGAAAAAAAAAGACTAAAATAAAAGCTAAAAATGAAGGGGATGTAAGATATTACAGAAATACAAAGAATTTAAGAGACTACTGAAAATAATTACAAGCAAACAAATTGGATAACTAAGATGAAATGGATAAATTCCCAGAAATACACAACCTATTAAGACTGAATCATGAAGAAGCAGAAAACCTGAATATACCTACAAATACGATGAATCAGTAATCAAAAGTCTCCTGACAAAAAAGGCTCAGGACCAGATGGCTTTGTTAGTGAACTCCATCAAAAACTTAAACAAGAAGTCATGTTAACTGGAGGACATTCCCAAATTCCAGTGAACGTGGGAGTGCAGATAACTTTGTTCCTGATTCCTGAGAGTCGAGAAATGGTTCCATTTTTACCAACTTGTTTCCTGCTTTTCTAGGCTAGATAAAAACCAGATCACTTTTCACATGAGTGCATTTCAAACTACAGATATTCATAACTAATTGCTATATATTCATATATTATGCATGTTAATTTACCCAAATATTTTGTATATATTTATATATAATACACACACAATACTTGGGTAGATTTCTTTTCTGAATTTGTGTTCATTTCCAAATTTTTTTAAAGATTTTATTTATTTATTTGACAGAGAGATCACAAGTAGGCAGAGAAGCAAGCAGAAAGGAGGAAGCAGGCTCCCTGCTGAGCAGAGCCAGATGTGGGGTTCTATCCTGGGACCCTGAGATTATGACCTGAGCTGATGGCAGAGGCTTAACCCACTAAGCCACCTAGGCACCCCCCAAATTCTTCATCATAGGCGATTCTAGAAGGTAAAAATTAAATCTTAGTGATAGTGAATAGGAGCAATTCTCATATATGCAAAAGAAGTGAGGGAAATTTAACACTTTTTCAGATCTCCCCCAAACAACCTAAATTTACTGTACTGTATAAAAAGGACACTGCAACAGATTTCAAGAGAGGTGGTTCTCAATGGCAGCTCTGGGATTACTGGATGAATGTGCATTTACAGTGTGCTTCCAACCTTGGTCTTTAGGTCTATAAGTAGGCATAATCATACCTGCCCTAACATCTTCACAGCTGTCCTAATAATCATGTGGGGCAATATATGAGAAGTGTTTTGTCATGTGTAAAAGTATTATTGAAACTTGTACCCACTGTATTCCTCTGTATACCTAACCATGGGAATCCTATGTCTAAATGAAAGGCATCTTCCTCTATATGTATATGTGTGTATATTGAAAATGAAGAATATATATATATATTATATAAAATCATCAGATATTTAAACCAGATATTCACTGTCCATACATAACATGGTATATGCAAGATGAACACTTAAACAACTCTTTAGACATTTAATCATGCTAGCTCTACTCAACAGTATGACAGTGTGCTTATGCCCAAGCATATGTATGATATAGTAAATAATTCATGAAATGAACTCACATTTTGCACTGTAAATAATCTTGCTATTCCGCACAGGGGATTCATGTGTAGAACTGCTCTGGAAAACGAAGACTTGGAAAATAAACATCAATCACACTCTGTTAACTGATACAGAGGCAAGCAGGAATGGCTCTATAAACAATATTTAAGCTGTCATAATAAGGGACAAAAAATTCAAACTATCTTTAAATAATGGGCAAAATAGGATATGCTCGTCAAACATTATGCATTTGGTACTGAAAACTTCTGGAGATATCTCTCAAGTAATTATAACACCAAAAACAAACAAGCAAGCAAAAGTCCTGGTTGGAACTTATCACTTGGCGATTCCATGGCAGAGTCTACATCAAGGGGAAGTGAGAGCTCTGAATCAGAACTTGGAAGGCCAAACAGTTAATATCAGGGACTCCCCAAAACTGAAGGAGAAGCTGCTCAACTGTGTTCAACAAAACCTCATTTTCAAGTTAACTTTAATTTATTCAGAAGAGGTCTGTTACACTTGTTCTTTTTAAAAGGAAACTTCTTAATTAGAATTAAATCATTCATTATTCACTGTGATACAGGTTTCCTACCCTGAGGTTGCATGTGATTATTCACATGTGCAGCTGACTGCAAGGGGAAAAAGATATCCTAATGACTGAGCTTGGCTTTAACTCACTGGATTTTATCTCCTTTAACTTCCAATCTCGGTTACAGATGGTCTTAAAGCAGGGGGGAAACAGCATTTTGGTAGATGGTGAGGGATAAGTACAAGTCATTTCAAGTTGCTGAAGCTTTCATTAAATACGGCAAGCTCTTGCAAATCCAAAAGCTATTTAAATGGAGGGCTAAGACTTTTCTATTGGTTTTACTTAAAAGCGTAAAAGGTTCTGTTCAGAATCCAGCAGCCAACCTCCCAAATGGTGTGATTAGACATTTATTTTGACAGTGCTCAGTGACAGCTCAATTATGCCCCCTGAGTCAGCCTTGCACATCATCAAAATGTCTAGTGATATGAGTGTTTATGGGGTAACAACAACCCACATACTCAACAGTTTGCCAAAATTCTGTCATTAAGACATCTAAATGGAGCATTTGGTTATTTGTCTAATGTACCTAAATCTAATATGGAATTTTAGCTGAAAGACCTGAAATTATTCCTAAGCAGTTCATGCAAGTTACCAGAAGAGAAGATATTCTTGAATAATAAAATGCCTAGTTGTAGAATCCAAGAATGTCAGTGTTAGAAGGAACATGTTAGGTCATTTAAGTTAGTCTTTGCAGTGTTTCATTTTGGAACTGAAATTCAAAAATTTTATAGGGTTTATTCAAAATTAGACAGATAATGAAGACAAAGCTCTGAAATCAGATTTTTTTCTATTTTCTGTCTCTCATGCCAAAGTAGGTCCTACAAATTAAAATTAAATATAGTATGTCCAAAAGAATGCATCTCCCCAAGATAAGAGTTTGGGGGTTCTACTGCATATAACCTGATATTATTTAATCAGCTGTGTATGATATTATCAGAACAAGAAATCCATATATTCTAAAACCTTCAAAACATGGAGTCTGATTTAAGGTGTATGACATACTCACAAGGATCTTTGTTAAATTCCTGAAACTAAAATCTGTCAAACTAGCAAACGTTAACTATGTTTTGTGCTCTAGTACTGTATACAAAAATGGGAGAACGTATCAATGAAAAAAGTATTAAAAACAAAGTCAGAAATCTTGGTGTCTCATTTATATCTGTATAACTCAGGCAATTCACTTAAACTCTTGGAGCATTGCTTTTGATAAATCTGCATGGTTCCCCTTTGATTTCATTGAATTCATGTATTAACACTTTATACTTTAAAACAACCATCTAAAGTTCATTATTAAATAAGCTACAGAACGATGCTCTCAAGCTATCACATCATAATAGTTTCTCTCCATGGTTTGGAAAGTGGAGATTCTCCAAGACATATTTACTCCCAAAACAGAGTTCTCTCAGAGTTCTCTGCTCCCCAAACAGACTGGTCTCTTGTTGGTAATCCATGACAAGCGCTGCCTCAGGGGGCCTTGCCTCCTTCTATTTCAAGATGCACATCAAGCTAGCTCACAGCTCATTACCTACATCCTCCGAAGGGCCCCATGGACCACCTTTGGCCACCGCCTCACCATACAGGGTTCCCAGGCTCTCATGAACTCTCCCACCAGGGTGTAAGAGCACCACAGAGGTAGTGCTAACAAAAAACAATACCCGGGATATATACTACTTTCATGCTTTGGAACAGGTGAATAAGTAATTCAACTCTCAAATAGGTAAACTCTATATTAAACAACAATACCTTTTCTCCCTTTTAGCCAAAGGATTTGGTAAAAAGCAAAATGTAACACACATGATACATACAAGAATAATTACTTGTGATCATTGTGACAATGATCTCTATTTCCTCACCTGCTTTTCTGAACTTGAAAATGCTAGGCAAACTAGGGGTCTTGACGAGAGCGTTAACAGTTCCTATCCTAAATCCTAGCATTAGTTTTCCCTATCCTCTAGAAGGTTCTCTCCACATAGCTCCAAGCAGAATAGAAAAGACATGCATTATTCAAAAGACAAATGTTAATGCAAGTTTCAGTTATTAAATGTATTTCCTGCCCATTATTGATACAAGTGGTATGTAATCAGGCCATGCTATATTTTTCTATTCCAATAGGAAAATTAAAAAGAAAATTAATTTCTAAACTTTTAAAAAAATTATTGAAGTCTTATTTTAATTTTGAAATGCCAAGGATGTACTATGGAACAGTCAGTGAATGGATAGTAAACTCCCCTGAGCAGGTTTTACCCGAAACAAGGAGTGCGTTAAGGAGTGCGTTTTCCTAAACTCCTTTTAGAACGGAGACCCAGCAAACAGAGGGAGCCATTCTTTGTAGGGATTGTAATGAACTCAAACACACTTATTAATTTACAGCAGCTCTTTTGGTTTCACAGAGAAGCATAGAAAGGTTTATCTTATAGGAAAGAACACCCAGTAACTACCTTGATACTTGAGGAGAAGGAGCTTGTTCTACTGTTTTAGAGGCATGGGTGATAAAGCAAGACTTTGAAATATTTTTGCTAAGACAGTCTCATTCTAATATAACTTCTTTTTTTTTTAAGATTTTATTTATTTATTTGGCAGACAGAGATCAGAAGTAGGCAGAGAGGCAGGCAGAGAGAGAGGAAGAAGCAGGCTCCCTGCTGAGCAGAGAGCCCTATGTGGGGCTCGATCCCAGGACCCTGGGATCATGACCTGAGCCGAAGGCAGAGGCTTTAACCCACTGAGCCACCCAGGCACCCCTCATTCTAATATATCTTCTATAACAGAAATGACCTATGCTAAATACCCTCTCTTCTGAAGGCGATTTCCACATAAAATTTGAACACAATTTTAAATAGCCATTACTAGGATATGAATTGAATTTGAATGACCTTTGAAGGAATAATATTTTCTGCTAATGGTAAAACTGGCTAATATATATTTTGTTAAAAGTGGCTTGGTCATTGTTCCTGTAGGATCAACTGTACACCATGGGTATTTTAAATAAACTAAAGTTCTCAATCTATTCCTAATAATCATCCTAGGGGAATTCTATAGCTTTTTGTCAAGTTTGACTTAATAAGGATTACTATATTAGTCATACCAAATTAGTGGGATACCCATGGTTATCTTGGTAGGATGGTGACATAATGCCCATTAATAAGAGTTGACGAAAATGCACACGATGTCTTATACAAATAAAAGCAGAGTGTGCTTTTTTAAAAAAGAACATGAAATAACTTTCCTTTTATAGGAAGACTTAATGTGGAACTATATTCACATTAATTTGGAACTATATTCTAATATAATTTAAACTGTTCCATAAGTGGCCAATAGTTAATTGGTTAATTATTTGGAAAATTATTAAAAAATCAGTTCCTTATAAATATCTTACATTATAAGTAATTCAGGCTTTAATGAAGTATAAAAAATTTAAAATAAAAGACATGAATGTAATTTCAAATACTTAAACAGTAAAAAAGCTCTTTATGCAAATTATGAAAGTCAAAGGTAATGGAAATATTAATATATCTGACATAAAAATTTAAACAATAAATATATTCAAATATAACATCAAAAGTTAAAGGTGTCAAATCTTGAAAAATTGTTATAAGCAATAAAAATAAATCAATTATTTGGAAAACCTCAAAACTGCATGAAGTCATTTCAAAAATAAAGGTACATAAAAACTACCATATATTTAAAATCAATCTCATCATTAAAATGACACAATGTAAAATAGCAAAAATTGGACATTAACTTAGTGAAAGTGCAAATTATTTTCTCTCTTTGTATGTATGCTTTAAGGCAGTAATTTTCTACCCCTAAAAATATATAAGAAAATAACTGAGGACATGGACCTAGAGATATATAGATATTTCTAGAAGCGATGTTTACGGTACTGAGAAATGAATGACACACTAAGGAGGGGCACCTGAGACCAAGGTGGGCAGTGACAGATACAATGTTGGGAAGCCTGCCTCATGCAGCAACATCCCGTACCCTACAGCAAAGTGGCCTTATTTCTGAATCTTCCATATTTTCAAAAGGAGAAGAAAATTCCAAAAATCTTCTAGGTACAAGTATTGACAGAAAAGACAACATTTAAAGAACTGTGAAATCCACAGTTTTAAGTAAAAATAATATGAAGTAAGTAAAAATAAATGAAAAATGGAACTTGACAAAGAATCATAGGCCACTGGAAATGACCAAGGCTCACTTTCAATCACAGGATTGATGACTTATTTTTTCCTTCTGTATTCTTCAAGATTTCACCATTGGGTTGTATGATTCAAAAAAATGGGAGTGGGAGAAGGGAAAGGAACACTGAGTGATACTGAACTTTGTACTGAGAAGTCAAGTGTGTTGTAGCAAATAACAGGAGTCCGTGGGCGCAAGCAAGGAAATTGTCTTGGAGCCTGGGAAGGTGAGCCGCGGAACATGGTGGGGGACCACTGAGGACCCTGTGCACTGAGACAGCATGGGACGCAGAGCCCTACCTAACCAAGCCCTCGTACTGGAAATACAGGGAGGCCAAAGGATCTCAGGAATTCTGGACAGCTGATGCCTGCAACTGGGGAGGTCGTACCAGGAAGAGATGACTCTGGGGATAAACGGCCAGTTTGCAGGCAGAAACCCAATGGCATACACGCCACAAAGGTCATTGTCTGAGACATCTCTCTTTCTTTTTCTTTCCAAATAGTGGTGTTTATTCTATTTATTCATTTGTCCCCCTTTCATATTATACGCTGAATGTGACACAGAGAAGATAGATTTTATTTGTAAATTGTAGATCAAGAGAAATCCCATGTAGAGACTGATACTACAGAAAACTCATATTACTAATATATCTCTAATAAAAGGTACGATTATGACAATTACTGTAAACAATGAAATACTAATACAATATGTAATGTGGTCATGAAAGAACAACAAGGTACCCATATTTTTGCTGTTGAGAAATATAAAAAAGCAACTTACTAGTCCGTGGATGAATGAGTGCTAGTGGAATTACATCCTCAAACATCTTGCTGGCACCGTCAGTCCCGAGACAGGGCGCCCGGCTGCCCTCACAATCCCTCTCTAACAATTAGTGCACATAGATTCAGGGAATGATATTGATCCATACTGTTTTAGAGGGAAATGGTCTAATAACTTCTCTGGTGCTCTGCCTTTTAATTCTTATCCTCCTAATTATCTGATAATGACCATTTAAATTGGGGAAGCTCTGGTCACATTACATCCTTCAATTCAGCATGGCCGTGGATAAGACTGTGGCCCAACACCGAAGGCTGAAGACTTCACCAGAGACAACAGGTCTGTCTCGTGGAGTCATCAGCTTTTAGACCTGAACACCATTCTAAGACTTTGTTTTTCTTCTCAATTTTTGAGTTAATTCTATTTTAACTTTTAATCAATGCTACTGAGTAGTAAAGAAGCCTGAAGGCCACTGTTTTGTTCTGAAAAACAAATGAAGAAAGAAAGACATGCAACTCTAATGACATCAGGGTTAGAAGGCAGAGTCCTTATTTTTAAAAAAAAATGTAATTATTTCTAATAACAGTGCTTTCATTTCAGATGGTTTTCACCAAGCATAAGGACATAGAATAAATACAATTCTAGGAGCAAGCCAGGTTGTTTTTTTTTTTTTTTAATTGATTGCTTTTTATTTCTTAGTTGTAGCTACTTGAAGCCAAGGAAATGCCGCATGCCCACTAACTTGCTGCCTCTGTGTTCATCTGTTTGGTTTCCTGTTTCATTGTAAATTGAACCAGTAATTCACTAAGAAAATCCTCTTAGGTAAAACTTTTTCGGGGATCCTTCACAAGAGTTAGGTCAGTTGTTACTTGCTGTAGCTTTTTATCTGTGAATCTGTCTTTCTAATGCTGGAAAACTCACTATTCTTAAGAGTGTCCAAAGAGTAAAAACAAATGAACCACTGCAACTGTATTTTCATTGGAATATATAAAAAATACAAATTTTCCCTTTCTGGATCATGAATGACTAGCATGTTTGTTATAAGATGATATTTGTGCACACGGAAAACTACCAAGCAGTCATATCTGGTTTTATACTTTTCTACAGTTTTCCTCCCAAACACCTGTTCATAATGTTGGCCTTTCAGCAGGCTGAACTGTGTGTCAAGCATGGCCATAAACATTACTTGAATTATCTCATTAAAGTCTGTTAATACTCAGGAGGTCCTAGTGAGGAGAAGACTGAAGTGAAGAAGCTTTGGGGAAAAATGTCCAGTTTCAGAGCAGCTAAACATCAGAGCTTGGAAGCCCCAGTGCCCACCTTGGACCATTAACTACTGTTTATACGGACCCAAAAAGGCTGACAAGAGGCAAGTCCACTCAGCCCCGTGCCATCCACAACATCGCTTGACCTGCAGGAGTCAGCTCTGGAAGGACACGCAGGATGAGAACACATGAACATGTGCACAACTGAATCAGGTAGAAGAATTTGCCCTGTGCCTGGTGAGAGAGAGTTCAGAATTCAGTTACAAATTAGATATGGGAAAACACTCGACGCGTGATTATGAACACACTCTGGTAAAAGTCTCTTTTCAGAAAAAGGTATTAATACCTTACCCAAAAAGGCACCCACACATATTCATATATTGAACCTAATACTCCATGTTACTTCAGTGCTAAAAATAAGACTGTCCTTCATGAATAATAAAAAAAAAGTCATACAATTAACTTCTGAAAGTACAAAACATGGACTGGCAAGTTGAGGGCAGTATTTCCTTCTTTTCATATAATAAATGTGAAAACTAGATCAGAACAGAAAAATCCCCAAAGTGGAACAGCTGCTGGCAATCAGCATCCGCACGCTGCTAGAGGTGAGGTCAGCAGTGTCCACCAGCCATGTTAAATCCTGAACTGCCGTCAGGAGCCCTTATGGTGTGGAAGTAAAGAACACAATGCCCGGAGTCTCCAGTCAAACTCCATCTCTTACTGCCTTACTTCAGCCAAAGGTCTTAACCTTCCTGAGCATGCATTTTCTTATCAATAAATTGGGAATATATAAGATTTGTTTGATGAAGTTATAAGGATTAAAGGAGTTGGTAAATGCAAAATTCTTTAAATCGTAACTGGCATAAAATAAACTGCTACATGACAATTTTTTATTATTTTTGTGAACCTTATTTATATTTTTAGTCTAAGCATAGTTATTGTATGAAGATAAAATGTTACGAATTTTTTCTAATTTTTAAAATGTTTTTGACGACTTATTGTGTAGAAAAATATGGCTTTCTAGAATAGTGTTTAATGTAGGAGTTTTATATAATATTTACTTAACATACCATAATTTTTAATCAGTTTAAAGCTTGTTAAACTCAAGTCTTCACTGGCCAACTTTTTACCTATTAAATTTTTGCCTAAAGCAATTAGTGTCCTTTCCTAAGATGTATTCCTAAGCATATGGTCTTTTTTTTTTTTCCTCATTAGAAAGATGAGTAAAAGTACTACTCCACCATTTTTGTCAATTAATATGCTCCTACCTAAGAATATGTTAACAATGAACAGAGACTCAACCAAATTTTTACCAAATTTAATCTACTATTTTTGGAAACAGAAATGTTTGCAAGTAGATTTGTAATTCCTTAATCCATGCCAAATGTCATCAGTATGTCACAGCCAGATGGATTCTAAATGCCAACAGAAAACTTATTTCTAAAGCTAAGTACACTTGGTATATTTTAGATTGTGAATATCTGTGGGGAGTTCAGTGACCACGGGCATTCTTTAAAACTCATTATTTGTGCATGCATGTGTGTGTGTAAATGTGTTATACATATCTGTATAGGGTTATTATTTTCATACTTCTGGATGCCGAAAGTATAGCATCAAATTATATTCCCTCACCTTGTCATACACTGATCAACAAGAATATATACACTATACCCTAAAAAATGTACCATGACATGTTCAATAGGCCAATATAATACTTTTTAGAGGAAACAATATAACACCTCAAAAAATGGAGCATGTGGTCTCCAGGTTTATTGCTAAGTCAGAGCTGATACAGAATTTAGCTGTCACATAGTAGTTAATATGCTATTTTTTCAAATGTATTAATTTTTGAGGATTCAGCAACTATATAACACTTTAAGCTTTGTAAAATATAATGCAAATAATGATATCAGCTCAACTTTATATATATATTTTAGCATGTAAAGACCCTTTTAATAATTTAAAACTTTAACATTCATGAACCCATTTAAGAGAAGACAAAATGTTGCACAGATGTTAATTTAATATATATTGCTTACCTAAAAATTGTTTTGAATAATATATATTGTGATAATGTTAGGGAGTTATTTTTAAAACAGTAATACTGCTTTAAATAGTAATGTACTCTTTAAAAAATGCAGTAATTAGATATCATTGATACATCAAATGATTAAATCACAATATTGGTGAATTCAAGTATTTTTACTCTTCCAAGTACAGTGAAATCTATCAGAAAGTACAGTATAAATAATAATTTTAATAACATTTGGCTTAGGTGTTTCTGCAGAGAAAAAATTAAGAACTGGGACATTATAGATTTTTAACTTATACCTATTTGATTTTTAGTTATCCTTTTAAAAAGATTCTTAGAAAGGAATTATGAATCAAACCACTGATTAATTAATATTTGATTGTTTAATTTCTCAGAAAAGTCTGTCCTTAGTAGCCATGGGGAGAGGACTTCAAAATGAAGAAAGGATAAACATGGCAATTAGAATAAAGTTCAATAAGTTCTAATACATATATATTCTGATACGTTACATAGGTTACATACGTTACAAAATACATATAAGATCTTACTGTTATTTGAAACATGTTAGAAAAAAACAATATGCGAAAATAGCTCTGAGAGCCTTTTTTTCACGTGGCACTTCATTGAATATCTTAGATGTGCTTCCTTTCCCTTCCTTGCTTCATTCATGAAAAAAATTCATCACTGAGAAGAGGTGCGGATTTAAGTAATTCACAGATAAAAACTACAGGTAAGTTAGAAAACACCTAACATCACGGAAAAAACTTGTAATATTTTAAGCATCTTTAAAATGAAAACCAGCATCCAGAGACATCCCAGTACTCTCACATCAGTTGTAGGACATTTTATTTAAATGAAGTCCTTGACCCACCAAAGCCATGTTACTCTGTCAGTAACCAAGGAGATGAAATTCTTAGAAGATAATTATGTTAGGGTTTCAAGAATTGAAGAAAAGGATGAAGAATTCCTTTATATCAGGAATGAAACTTGTAGTGGTCATCCTATAAGACAATTTTTCAAATGTCTGGCCAAAGAAGTGTGAGAGGTGTGCAAACGTCCTCCCTCCACACTCAAAGACAATACGGACTGGACCAGACACCATGACATCTTCTGTGTCTTCCATTTGTATCTTCTACCACAGTTGTATTTTCTAGTGTGATACCACGCACAAACTGTGCCAACAGCAAACCAAGAAAGACAGGCTCTAGTATGTGGTCTCCCCTTCTGATGTGTCCCTTGTCCCTGGATTAGTGGTAATGTCCCATTCTTCATATCCAAATCTCAGTAATATACTCAACCCTTGTTTGTTGTGTGCACTGAGGTCTTTGTGAGGCTCTAACACACCAGTCATGAGCTAATGAATAGGGGAGAGGTTGTAGACCTGACCTCATACACCTGTGACTGTGGTCTGTGAAGCATTAACTTGTATGAATTTTTGTCTAATGACCTGGAAACCCTCGCTGGAAACGCGTTAGAATTTGTATTCTAGGGGTCCTCTATTAAAATGCAAATGACCTGTTAAGAAATCCATTAAATCACTGACTTAGTGTGAATGGACTTTCTGGTAGCATAGAGGAATTGAGATAAAGACAGATGGTATGCAAAAAAGAGTATCCATCCTGATTTTAAGAACAAAGAACAGAGATGAAAATATATTTAACATTGTAGTTGACAAGAAGAGTATATATCTAGTATATGTGAAATCACTCTAGGAGATAATAACTTCTGTAGCTATGGAGTGATTTATACCAGAACGCAGGGCAAGGGAGTGGAAAAAATATAGAAGTCATGGCTTCTAGGTTTTCTTGGACAGAGATTGGGAAATCATATTTTAAAAGGCCATTCTTGGCAACAATGGGCACTCGGACCTAATAAATAGTATGTTTACTAGAAAAATGTTGTCAGAATATTTATCATTAGAGAAAAGTCCAAAGTTTCCATTGGTATACATGTAGCTAAAGATGGTTCAAGGGCAGAATTACATAAAATATTATTCACCACAATAGTGCCATCATGTGGGCTATTCCCTCTTTCACCCCATGGGGAGAGGGACTATGTAAGAGAAAAAAGAAGTTTCCAGAGCTTCTAAGTAAAATTCCACATATTTTTAAACATAGAAATAGATGACTATCAGTGATGCCATCATTTTACAGAAAGTCTTTAAAATGTGGCAGGAATCCTGGACTACATTTCAATCTCTGTGTATCAGTCATTACATCTATGATTTGGGGCTAATATGTAGCAAAACCACACCTTTCTTAGGTTGAGGTTATCTTGCTAGGATGAAACTAGTTCTGTGATTTCCTTCCCAGATTTCCCAAGTCTTACTGTCATCAACCAAATATCCAAAGAGATTGTTGGAGTTTCAACAAAAAACAAATAAAACTCAACTCAAAAATTAACATATAATTCATATTAATCTATGCTATAAATCACTTGAGAGGTCATATGTTATTAAAACATGCAAGCAGCACTTTCAAAAACTTTCCACATGTACATAATTTAAAATAGTAATCAACCAACTTATAACTACAATTGGATAAAGTGTTTAAGAAAATAAACAAATACAACATCCTAATCCTTTAACCACATGTGATGCCCTGCCTTTCTGCTGCAAATATTTTTAATAATAGGAAGCTTGAAATGCTTACTAATGTGAAAAGGTGTTCTATACAAGCCATGTTGTAGAGAGAGTATAATAAAACATAGAATTGAGAACACTGATAACGAAATGTCAATGACCACCACACCTCTTGAAGACCACAATAATGAATGACCAAATTGCTTTGGTTGGAAAGAACAGGAGAAATTAAGAATTTCATGGAAATGTCACTGCCAAAATAAGACCCAAAAGAAATTACTCATTTGTTCATTGGGTTCAGGAGTTCATCAATCCTTTCCTTTACTTTTGTGTCACCTTGGTTAAGTTTTATTAATGGACAGAGTAGAAAAAATTAATTGTAGGGATTCTTAAGTTTACTTTCTTTTTTTTATAATACCATGTAAGCTACTTGAAATACTTATATTATTAGCAAATATATAAATATATAAATATATGAAATAAAAAGATTAGCATTTTAAAAAATGATCTCCCTCTGGTAGGGAAGAGATAGCCATGTTTACTTAATCAAACCATCAACTACATTCTTTTTTAAAGAATGTAGTTCTTTAAAATCTCTATCCTGAAGCATTCCTATCATGTCAGTGACAGAGGCACATTAGTGCCACCTATTTTTGATCCCAAATGGCCATCATCCATCAATCCATCCATCCGTCCATCAATTCAAATCCACAAACCATAGAGGTTTGATATTTAAGAATAGCCATCTCCTAACAGGACTGATGTGACAATAAAAATGATGTGAAGAATGGAAAACAAGGAAAATTCAAGAAGATAACAAATTCTAGGAAATTTTTTCAAATTAACATGAGACCCTCCCTAAAAGGAAGTTCATTAACACCAAGCCTGTATTTTTCACTGAATAATTCTTGAGCTAGAGAATTGGAATCACCCACGGTGTTAAACATGCAGTTAATTGGATCCTCTTGAACAAATTCTCATGTGTCTGGGGTCATAAATCTCCATTTTTATGCATCCTTAGGCACTAAAATTTGACAAAAACTGTCTTAGACCCTCAGACTAAAAGTTTATTTGGAAGTCAGTAAGTACAAATGAGAGCTGTTTATTTTCTTGGGATTCCCAACTCTTTCTGAATCATTTATCAAGCAATGAGTCTGACCTTTGAGATAAATCTGCTGGGGCAGATTTAAGGTAAGACTGATTCCTGCAGAGAATCCAACCTCTGCACACAGGCATACACACACAACTCAAATCTTAGCTCTATCCCTTCCCTTCTGCCCTGCCCCCATTCTCCTTCATTACAACCCATGCTCCTAGATTAGTAGTCCGCGCCCCCCCCCCACCCCCTACACACCTGGCTTAGCAGGAGGCTTGCTGAGTACAGGACTGCTCATTTACTGCTAGGGTATTAACACTTCAGTTTAGAGCAACCCCAGTTCAGGGGTGCCTCTTGAGAAGGAACACAGGAGGGACAGAGCTGACTGCACTGAGAATTAGGTTCAGACTGGAAGCCACAAGTGCAGAGGAGCAAGAGAAGGAGGAGGAGGAGTGGAGGCAAGAGAATGAAGACGCTCCAGATTCCACCGGTTGCAGCTCCTCTTAAGGATTCCCTGTCCTGCGGAGATGGCCCTGGGGCCAGGGGAGGTCCTGGACCTCAGCTCTTCCTGCAGGACATCCTGGCATCTACAGCACCAGCATGAGGAAGTAAATCAACCCATCCAACACAGTTCTATTGCCACAAATGAGGTCAGAAATGAGATGGAACAGCAGCCTTTCTACAGATCAGGTACTGCACGCTGGGAATAATAACTGTTCATTTATTTCCCTGATTACCATATGTAGATATGAAATCTTACTGATTTTCAATAAATCACCCTCTGCAACTTAACCTACCTTTCTGGTTTCCTCTATGCATCCATATTCTTGATATATAAATTTTGAGAATTTTTTTTTAATTTCCCCACAGTACAAAAATACTGTTTGGCAAAAAATCAAGGGCTGTTTCTATCATCTCATGCAATTTCTGTCATTAGTTAACATGCAACTATAGGGATCAATTATACACACTATATACAAAATCTTACCCTGCTGAATTGCACCACAGATGCTAGTTCACTCTTACCCCAAATTGCCTTTTTTTACTAAAAAAAGATCAGGTATTTAAATAAAAACTTCAAGCAAGCCTGGGAACAGCAAAGTATTTCATCATTTCTGCAGACTGTAAAAGTGTTCCATTCTCCCTACGTTCATAGGCTTTGTTACATGGGCAGCCTAGGGGAAAGGGAGGGAGGGAGGAAGGATAGAAAGAAGGAAGGCGGGCAGCCAGGCAGGGTGGCAACAATGTCCTTGACATATTGCACTTTAAAAACAGGGGAGCCCCATTCCCCGTTTATCTATACTAAAGCAAGCCAAGCCTCCATGCACTACATCTGGACATTAGGAAAACTTGCATGGGGAAAACTTTTGGGGGGGAATGAAGGTGATTTCTGAGCTGGATTGCAGTTGTATGTGACACTGACATTTCTTTCCCATAATTCTTGCCCACAGGAAACACATCCTTTAAGAAACTGAATGAAATCAAGTTGGACCTTCTCAAAACCTGCAAGCTATCAACTTCCCAGGGAAGCTGACATACCCCCACCATCCAATGCAAGCAGCGAAGCATTCAGGCGACAAGCCCTGGAAGGCAATCCACCTTGAGAGTGCTGTTCCTAAGCCTGAATCCGACGCGGGGAGGGCGCGGTGGGAAATGAGGCAGAGCGCAAAGCCTCAGCTCCAGGAAACCAGACACCCCTTTGGAATCTCCACTGAGCGTTAGAATCCCGATCCCACCCCCTCGCCTACCTCCAGGCTCCAGCAGCATCCGCGAGCGTCCTCCCCTTCGCTCCCTCCGCAGCAGCGGACGCACGAATACCGAGCAGCCCGGAGCTTGGGTCCCGCAGAGCGCTCGTGCCAAGCGCTGGTCTCGATTAGTTACCACGGGAGAAAAAGGGGATTCAATCCAGTTTCCAGGCACCCGCGTCCCCGAAGGTTCCGGCCCCTACTCAGAGCTCTCATGCAGCTCTTTCTCCCGGCGAGGGGTGACCGAGGGGCCCGGCAGCAGCTCCTCTCTGCTGCTCTGGCTGATCGCTCCGGTTTCCGCCGCCGCCGCCGCCGCCACACCAAGCGCCCCGCTATCCACTCACCGCTCAGCAAGCAGGCCTGGCCGCCACCGCGCGGGGGAAGCGGATGGATGGAACCCAGAGCTTTTTCAGGGAAGGAAGGGAAAACTTTGATGTTGGAACCTCACACGCAAGACTGCGAAGACACCAAAACAAGTTGCAGGTGCCGGGGCGGGGAGGACTCTTTCATCAGCTCTGGGAAAAATCACTCCTCCCCAAAATCCGGGAGAGGAAGCCCCCTGCTCCTTGGACGATCCCGCGCGCACCTCGTCAGCTCTGGTCCTCGAGTCCGCTGGCAAAGCACAGGGCTGGGGAAGCACCGTGGGTCCTCTCTTGAGGTGCAAATACCCAACGCGCCTCCCGCTGGAGAGGCGGCTGCGGACGTAGCGCCAACGGAGTGAGCGGGCAGGAGCGCAGACGCGACTCCCTTCAGGCAAAGTAACTGCTACAAAGTGCGCTCCCTCCTGCGCAGGGACCGACACGTTCACGGGCCCGAGCGGACGTCAGCACCAGCTGAGCTCGCGGGGAGAGCGCAGGGGCTGCCAGCCCCATGGGCTGGAGCGCGCACATGGGCTCGCGCCCGGAGAGTGGCTGTGTTCGGGGAGCACACCGTGCTGGGGGCGCTGCGGACCGACAGCTCCCCGGGCCCGTCGTCACAAGCCGTCTTCTACTGTGCGAGCGCTTGCCGAACCGAGCAGAGCCGGAGCTGCGTGCAGGGCGAGATGGCCAGTCTGCGCGCGCGCACCCGGGAGTGGGTCACCGAGGCTCTCCAAACCTGGCTTTCAGGGACATCACTTTCCTCTCACTGGGCTCTGAGTCATCACTCTGACTCATTTTGCAAAGTTAGGTGAGATCCACGGAGGTGAACGGGATTAGATTTCCCAGTCCCGAAATCCCAGTGCAGATAATTTCACATCTCACCCTAACCCTAGAGGCATCCTTCCTATCTCAGAGTTCGATGAATACATGAAGCTCCTCGAAGCGTTCCGACGATCCTTACTTCTCCTCAGAGATGGTTTTCATGCCGATTGGGAACCCAAGAGCCCTTCTTTGCACAGGGAAGTGGCATTTCTTAGAGTCATATGTTACTTTAAGTGGTATTTTCTAAGGTTTTTGTTATTTCCAGATTGGCGAGGAATTAAATTAAAACTCTAATATCATGGGGGGAAAAAGTTTGTGTAAGAAAACTGATTTTGTCCCTAGCTGAGTTTTCCTTTTGCCAGAACATCAACAGTATTTCTAAAAGTATAAAGTAAGATGAAACGGAGATGCAGAAATAATTCAGAAAGCAGGAAACACAGGTCCGCGACCCCTTCCTCAACTCTCAGGACAGGCAGAAATGACGAACGGAGCACACTTGTTAGCGGTCCTGGATCTGTTCTGGGCGCGCGGAAACTCGCTGCGTCCAGCGCAATGAAAAAGGGGTAACAGAACGGGAGCCCCAAGCCCAGGGAAGCCTGGTGGCTGTCAAGGGACCAGAACCCCTGCACCCCCCAGCCTTGGTTCGCTGCACCCTCACCAGGGTGGACTGCCCAGGACCACAGTCACTGGAAGGAAAATGCGCACTCCGCTAGAGAGCAGCTCCATGTTTTTGCTCCACGTCGCGCGGCGGCCCGGCGGCCCTCCCTCTAGCGGCCGAGCGCAGGAAAAGCGCGGGGTGCGTCCGCGCGTGTGCGTGCCGCGTGCGCGCGTGTGCGTGCCGCGCGCGTGCGTGCCCGTGTGCGTGTGCGTGTGGGCGGATGGATCCGCGCGCAGCTCCGGGACCCCTGCGGCTCCTGGATCTGACCCCGCCTCCTCCCGGCGGGAGCCGTCCCCCTGGGCGCCTCATGCGGCGCTTCTCGAGCCTCCCATTCCGAGCGCTCTGCGCTGCGAGAGTCCAAGCGGACCTTTCGGAGGAGCGCCTGCGTCAAGGTGCTAGAAACTTTGGAAACTAGCAATGGCCACAGTGGGCGTGCTCTTTGTCGTGAATATACCCAGAAAGAGCAGATACCTGGCGAGCGCGGAGGGGAGCAGGACGGCAATGGGCTTTAGGAAAACACCAGTAATAGAGATCAATTAATTTTTTCCTGCAAGCAAACAGGATTACCCTGAAAATTCCTAAGAAGTTAGGGGACGGAGTCATCTGTCGCGCTGGCACCTACACCCTGTACTCTCGCTAGGTTCCGGGTCTTCCAAACTTAGCGCTCCCTCCAAACGCGTTTGGGATCGGGGAAGGGCTTCGTCACAGAACGGGGAAAACCGACTGTCCCCAACCCCATCTTCACGATCTGTGTTGCTCTCTGAGCGGCCGCAGGCTTCAGGAATTATCACTTATGCCCAGGATAGGCGAGCCTAGCCAGTCTCCGGGTTTCATTCGTGACTCCCAGAGTCAGGGTACCGAACAAGGGGTGAACAGGGACCCAGGTGGGACGCCGGCGCGCCTATGTCTCCGGCACATCCGAGCAACCGGGGAAGGAGCTGGCATCCCGTTCCTGTCCCGAGGCTCGGGGTGCCAGCCGGGCTCGGGGAAGGAAGGCGGCACCTGGACTCTGGAAACAGAGCCTCACAGGCCCCACGGCCGGACTCGGGGCGCCCTCGTCCGAGCGGGCCCGGCGCGCACCCGCAAATCTCGCCTCCGGGTGCGAAAGCCCGGCCGCCCTGAGTCGCTGAGCCAGCCGCTGCGAGCGGGGGGAGCCCGATGCGCTGAGCCTCTGCGCGCCGGGTCCCCGCGGAGACCTCCCAGGCAGAAACGAGAGCGGCCGGCACCGGAGGACGGGGCACGGGGCTGAGGCCAGGGCGCCTGGAACCTTCTCCCGCAGACCGAGAGAGGGCGCCGGGCGGGTGGGATCTCCGGAGGGCGCGCCCCGCGAGCGCAGCCACACGGGGTTGGTGCCCCCTCCGAGAGAGCGCGCTCCGCAAACACAGCCAAAGGGGGTCGGTGGGGTCCTCTCCCCGCCAGCGCAGCCACACCGGGCACGGGGACCCCGCCCCCAGAGGGCGCGATCCGCAAGAGCCGCCTCAAGGAGTTGGCGGCGACCCCCCGGGAGGGCACCCAGAGAGCGCAGCCACACGGGGTGAGTAGGGTTCCCCCGGGAGGGCGCCCCGCCAGCGCAGCAGAAGGGCCTGCACAGCCGGCGACCTGGGGTAACTGTGTCCGGGACTCCTCGCCCACCGCACGGGCTGTCTCGCAGGCCTGAGCGTCAGGTGCTGAGCAGGAGTGCCTGCTGAACACAGGAGGCTACAGTGTGCGGTACCCCCTCCCGCACGTCCCTCCGGGAAGGCTAGTCTGTTTCCCAGAGAGTTTGCCGGCTCCTGCTAGTTCCTTTGAATTGGATTCCCAGGCACCGGGCCCCAGTAGCAGGAGATTTTAAAAGAATGGCACAAGAGCGCGAGGAATTAACACTTCCTCTTGAACAAGCCCCCAAAGAGCAACTTTCTCTGAAGGTGCTGTCATCAGAGCAGAGCTGGCGTCTGTCTGGTGCGCACGCCTGCACTGCCTTCGTTAGTCTCATGCTTTGACAAGTCAGACAAAGAGGTGTGGTATTCGGTAGACTCACTATTTTTTTTCGCTTCCATAAGCTAATAGGTACATTTTATTTATTTTCTGTCCTTAAGTAGTGAAACTATCTTGGTGTGAAACATAGAAAAGTTACATATTAGATTAAAAGTTACAATTAGATTAAATTGACATGATCATAAACAATATTGAATTTTCACTTATTATAACTTACTTTTGTTAAAATTTAAAAACAAATCATTTCCTTCGATGCAGGAAAAGCTCACCTAGAACATTAAAATAGAAATGCTATCTTTAAAATATTCAGTTAAAAATACATTTATGTATATTGATATTCTTAATGATTAAATTAAAACTTAGTGATCCAGATAAAAAATGCTAAAAATAAATCTCAAAAAGAATACTGGAGAAATGGCAAGGAATATGGACGAAAATGTTTAGGGAAATATTATGTAACTGAAAATATGTGGTTTGATTATATAGATATATTTTTAAAGTTCATAAAATAGTCAACATTCTCTTATTTTTAATTATGGTAAAAATATGTAAAACTCACCATCTTAACCCCATTTTTAGGTATACAGTTGAGTAGTACTAAGTTTATGTACATTACTGTGTACATAAGTAGATCTCCAGAACTTTTCCATCTTGGAAAACCAGAAGTCTATAGGTATGAAGCCACTTCCCTTCTCCCAGCCTCTCTCTGTGTCTCTGCACAAGCACAGAAGGAAAGCCATTTTTGGATGCAGCAGGGAAGGTCATCATCTGCAAGCCTGAAGATGGCTCTCACCACACACCAAGCCCGCTGACCCCTCCATCTTGGGTTTCCCAAGCTCCAGATTCATGTAACACGTTTCTGTTTTTTAAGACACCCAGTCTGTGGTATTTTGTTATGGCAACCTGAGCAGACTAATAAATATGCTAATTCTATTTTAAAACTTTTATTAGGAAACACCATTCTGTTTACCATAGCAGCTGTACCTTTTACATTCCCATCAACAGTGCACAAGTGTTCCAATTTCTTCACATCCTCACCAACCCTTGTTATTTTCTGTTTTATTGTTAATAGCCATTGTATTGGGTGTGAGGTGATAACATTGTTTTGATTTGCATTTCTCTAATGATTGCTGATTTTGAGCATCTTCTCATATACTCGTTGGCCATTTGTATGTCACTTTTGGATAAACATCTGTTCAAGTCTTTTGCCCATTTTTTAAACTGGCTGTTTGTTTTTTGTTGTTGTTGAGTTGTAAGAGTTCTCTATTTTTCTAGATTAAACCTTATCAGATACATGATTTGCAAAAATGTCTCCCATTCCAGTGGTTTTCTTTTTACTCTGTTGTGTCTTTTGAACAATAATTTTAAGTTTGACGTGTCTATCTTCATATTAAACTATATCTTGTCTCAGTGATAGCTTTCATATTTTGGATATTCACATGTAACCACTGAAACTCTCCTTAATATATGAATTTCACCAATAAGTTGTGACTTCTTCCTACTCCATATTAATATGAAAATTATTGCCTTACTTTCTTCTATATTTCAAAACATTATTTTGTTGTGGCTTAGTTTAGTTATTACTGAGCTGTTGATGTTAATGATCTCATAATTTTTTCAAATGTTTGGAAGTTTAATATACTCCACATATTAGAGAAAAGTAATATATTTGTATAATGAGAGAGCTAATTGTGCTCTCACTCTTACAAATAAATAAAATCTTTAAAAAAATTGAAGGTGCAATATTAATCTCTGTAAACATATCTTACAGAAGCTGAGTTTCAAATACATAACTGAGGATAAGTTTGGTCAAGTGTTAAATTTTAAATTGAAAGAACTGTTATTTCCTTTCTCTTTTCCTTTTGCTTTAAAGTATTGTCCTTTAGAATTCAATGAGAGCATGTCATTAGAAATCAGACACAATACATGTGTTCACAGGTAAAGTCAGAACAATGTATTTCTCGGGTTCTTAAGATATGTATTTCTTATAAAACTCATCTCTTACAATAATTTTTTAAAAGTGTTTCAACAAAACAAATACGTTCTTGAATATTTGAGCAGCTTGTGTTTTTTTTTTTTTCCTGCCACCTTCAGTGACTGTCACAGAAAACAGATGCCAATAGCATCTGGTGCCATGACAGATGCCAAGATGGCGTCGGCATCCTCGAGATGTCCACAGGGTCTGTGTGGACAGTGATTAGCATTCCTGCTACTCACAATGCAGTAACAGAACTACTGTTAAATAATCTCATGTTGTCGTGACTATCAATTTTGTCTACAGTACTAAACTGCAAAAACGATTTTAATGACATAATTCTTCAAATTATATTGAAGCATTTTCCAAGTACCTTTACACTATTTATAACTAATTAGAAGATTATAAAAATTCAGGAGGGAATTGATAAAAACATGTATACTCTATGGATGTTTTTCTTTTTTTTTTTTCTTTCCTTTTTTTTTTTTTTGGTATTTTTTTAAAAGATTTTATTTATGTATTCGACAGACAGAGATCACAAGTAGGCAGAGAGGCAGGCAGAGAGAGAGGAGGAAGCAGGTTCCCCGCAGAGCAGAGAGCCTGATGTGGGGCTTGATCCCAGGACCCTGGGATCATGATCTGAGCTGAAGGCAGAGGATTCAACCCACTGAGCCACCCAGGTCCCCGGTTTGTTTGTTTGTTTGTTTGTTTTTTGTCTTTTGGTGTTTTCCTTTTTCGGTATTTTTAATAACTGCAACAAAAGAGAGCAAACCTGCAGCTTCTGGAACAACCACTTGTTGGAGCTGGTCTTTTATCTCTGCTCAAACTTGACCTTGGCCCCTCATTGGGCCTTGCGTTTTGGTGCAAACTCTCTAGACATGTTTGTTGACCACAGTTTTGTCCAAGGGGATACCCAGAGAGTACTTTTTGGGCATGAGGGGATTGTAGTTACAAAGTTTTACAAAAGACTTGATCTTTGACCTCTTGGCGATTTTCTTCTTGCCCATGGCAGCCGTCACTTTGGGCGTATAGTGGCTAATTTCAGCCACCAGAACATAACAGTAGGACAGTCTGAGGTGGCATCATCAACGCTCTTCACGTGACTGCTGTGGGTCTGGAGTAGCATCTGGCCAGAAACCACCCTCCCAGGTTTCATGAGCTCACCCATCCCCATACTAGCCGCTCCAGCCTCCAGCAGAAAGTTAAGGATTTTTCCTTGTGTCTTCGTCCTCGAGTGATGTTCATTATCAATAATAGTAGAACTAACATATATTGAGTATTTCTTATTTGTTAAGTTCTGTATTTAACCTTCACATTTATTTCCTTGTTACTTTCTGACAGCAAACAGGCAATTTTACAGATGAGGAAATAGAAGATTTTAAAGATACAATCTGGTAGACAAATTCTAAGAGATGCAGCCAAGATGCAATCCAAGACTGAAGTCAGGATATGACTGGTAAATAGAATAATCACGCCCCAAAGATGTCTGCTTCCTCATCCCTGGGACCTCTGTATATGTGAGATGACAAGGCAAAAGGGATTATCAGTGGAATGAAGGCTACCAATCAGTTGACCTTAAAATAGGGAGATTATCCTGGACTATTGGGGTGATCCTGAAAAGAAAGAAGCAGAAGAGTGGTGCTATGTGGGAAGGACCCAACCTTCTCCTGATGGCTTTGAAGGTGGAAGATGAGGGCACACTCCAAGGACTGATTTGGTCTAGAAGCTGGAACAGGCAAGGAAAGAGAGTCTCTTGGAGACCCTCCAGAAATGTGCTCTGTCACACTTAATTTTAGCCCAATGAGATCCATGTCAGATTTTTGGTCTGTAGAATATAAGATTAGAAAAAAATGTGTGGGGCTCAGTTGGTAAAGCATCTGACTCTTTTTCAGCTGTGGTCATGATCTCAGGGTCAGGATGTCAAGCCAGGTGTTGGGCTCCATGTGGAGCTGGGAGTCAGCTTCAGATCCTCTCTTTGCCTCTCCCCCTATTCCCACCCCCCCCCCTTAAAAACTAGTGTGTCCTGTCCAGCCAAGGAGTTTGTGGTGAATTATCACAGCAGGAACGGGAATGTACTGAACCAATCCTGGTCTTTCTGCCTCAGTACCCTCACTGTTAACATCTACAAGTTTCAGCCAATGGCCATCATTTTGGTGAGAAGAGGGTTATCTGTAAGGGTAAAGTAAGACATTCTTTGGAGATAAAAGAGAAGAATAAGGGGGAGGTTTGCCACTGATTTCATTTCTCGTACACTAACAAATGCACATACATTTTGTGGAGAATAGAGATCAACAGTATACTTGTACATAACCTTTGTAGTCACTTCACACAAAAAATCACTTTATATAAAATCAAATGGGTTATTCAGTCCTTTATCTAGTTAATTATAAAATTGTCTTGCTATAAAACAATACATATCTTTTTTTTATGTTCAGTAAGTCAACAATTCATCTGTTGCATGTAACACCCAGTGCTCATCACAACACATGCCCTTCTTAATATATCCTTCACCCTGTTACCCCATCTTTTCACTCCCTCCCCTCTGAAGCCTTCAGTTTGTTTCTCAGAGTCCACAGTCTCTTATGGTCCATCTCCCCTTTGATTCCTCTCCCTTCATTTTTCCCTTCCTTCTCCTAATGTCCTTCATGCTGTTCCTTATGTTCCAAAAGTAAGTGAAAACATATGATAACTAACTTTTTCTGTTTGACTTACTTCACTCAGCATAATCTCCTCCAGTCCCATCCAGGTCCATGCAAACGGTGGGTATTCATCCTTTCTGATGGCTGAGTAATACTACATTGTCTACATGGACCACATCTTCTTTATCCATTCATTTAAGCACAAAACCTAGTAAGCAAAAGAAACTTTCAAAGCCAGGGAGAGATCAAGGGGAGATAAAAACTCAAAATTAAGGAATTTGTGGTGAAGGTAGAAAGTAAAGTACATAAATCATTAAAAAGAAAAATAATCACAGATTTTAAAAGGGGGAGGGCTTCCTATGTTTTTTATATATAGGGACAATAAAATGTTAAAATAAAGAAACAAGTTGTATTCTGATCAGGACATAGAAAATCTCAAGAGACCACTGCAAAGAAGGAAAAGGTAGATGGGCTGCCAATTCATAGTTTTGGGCCATAAGAATTAACAAACCAGAAGCACAGAGAGAGAAAAAATTAAAATTATGTCCAAAACATTAAGGAACAATATCACAATGTAAAACAAAATTCTAATTATCAGAAGGAATAAAGATAGTGGGTAGGCCGAAGACGTATGAGATAATGTGTATGAATTTTCCAAGAATGATGAAGTTCAGCAATCTCCAAGTAGCATAAACACAGAGAAAAGCACACTGAGATACATCACAGTCAAACTGCTGACAAAGATAGGGGAAAATAGCAGTAACAGAAGTCCTGGTGCACGGCTGGTGGGAAGGTAAACCTGTGCAGCCACAGGGGAGAACCATATGGAGGTTCTGCAAAAAAATTAAAAAAAGAACTACCTTATGATCCAGTAATTTCACTACTGGGTATTTACCCAAAGAAAATGAAAACACTAGTTCAAAAAGATACATGCACCCCCGTGTTACTGCAGCATTATGTACAGTAGATCTTAAAATATTTATTGATACATTCTGTATCCCTGCCCTCATTCATCCCCCACTCTTATTGCAACAAAGGAAAGATACTTCATAACCACCTGTGCAGGCACAAAATCTGTGAAGAGGAAGAGACTAGAAATGTAATTTGCTCAGTGTAGTGAGCTATCTTGCCACATTGTAACATTTTCAATATTTAAAGACCTGCAACAAAAATGAGTAAGATAAATAGAAGTGTTGTGATTTAAGTGTAAATTAAGCTCTCAGAAGTTTTAAAATATAGGCTTTGTATGTAATTAATGAAGCAATGAGAGTGTAAATATTATGTAGTAATTAGATTCGTCAGTGGTAAAAATGAGGTAACTGGTGATTTATTTTCCTATGTCAGGAAAAAATTTTAAAACAAATATAATAAACAGCAATTACTGCTTTGTGATTATAAATAAAGTCATATATTTAAGATCTGAAGCCTCACTTAACCATTCCTAAAAAGCCGTTTCAAACCTTGAGTCTCTCAGGAGTACTTTAGTCTGAATTATTACAACTTTGTAGTTTAAGACCATTTCCCACTGATCTCAGGTTTAAGGTTTCCTAGAACCATATTTTCAGGGGCAACCACTTTCATGTCTTGTAACATTCAAGTGTGGACAAGTTACTTACTAACTGATAAGTTTATAAAATACAATTTTGACAAAACAAGTCATATTATGATTATGTGGCTTAAAAAAGGTGAATTCCTTTTAATATTATAATAAATCAATCAAATAACTTACCATCAAATCAAAATAAAAAGTACACTTTGTGTGTTTTCAAGTGAATGATCTGTTGTTAATTAAAAGAAAAATGATGATTCTGCCTTTCCATTAGAAGCTGGGGATTTTCAGCTTTTCTTCTTGTTCTATTGGGAACTGAATATGAACAAATTAACACTAACAAACATGCAGAGCCTTAGATCTGTTTCCTCTGCCTATTACCTCCATGTCATTCACAACTGCTCCCTCCACCCATGCTGTTCTCAAATCACACTCAGCCTCTAATGTGGGGTCTCTAACACACTCTCCATCACCCGTGCTCCCCATCTTCTCTGCCAGGACGACCACCCTCCTTCTTGCATCTGATGGCTTATGGGCATCCTCTGAGTGGGCATGGCTGCTATGTCCTGGACTTTCCTTCCAGCACTTTCTACCCGCTCCTATGTGAGTTTACAGCAACTGGTATATGAGCATGTGTAACCAAGTGCAAAGTGAGATCTGTGGCGGGACCATGAAGATGAGAAGGGTGAGCGCAGGACTGAGTGTTAGGGTCTGGTTTACAATACCAGGTGTATCTCAATTTTCCAGCATAACGTACATGCTAGGTATCAAATGTATATTTATAGAGTGCAGGGATAAATCTCAATCTGTAGCATTCAATCTGCGGACCTTTGGTTTGCTTCTCATAAATCAGCTTCCCTATTTTGTATCACAGTTCTCTCATAGACTTTGTGAAATTTTCCTTGCTCTCCTTTCTTAGTTTTCTTAGGTGTTCTTAGCTCCTTAATATTTGAGAGAACCTGAGGAGACCCATGAATCTTACTCTTAGAAAATGCATATACCCAATACTTGTATACACCTTTTTTTGCAAAATGTATGGAAATGATGAGGTTCTGGCATTAATCATTCTGGATGGATAATAGCCTCAGTTCTTGTCTTGTCATCAATCACCTGCAAAGAGTCATCTGATCACACTAAAATATATATAATTTAGGAATCAAAACGAGGTGAGCATAGAGTAAAGGATTGGCAGGAACATGGAAAGACATAATAAGCATTTGGTGATGTGATTAAAGAATAGTGTAAAATTTGGTCACAAAATTGTAATATTCAAAAGATAATCCATTTACTCAATTATGAAAGAGGTTCTTCCTGCTCAAATTAGTAAACACGGAGCTCTCTGCGATGACCAGCGCCCATGCTTCTGTTAAATATACAACAAAACATTGTTGTCTCAAAAGCAGTTGTGTTCATGATCTATTGCTGTACAACCAATCGCTCCCAAGCTGGAGTGGCTTTAAAACAGCCACCATAGAACCAAAGGCTGATCATCCCAGAAGTCCGGGGACCCCTCCTGCTGCACCGCCTCAAGTGAGTGGAAGTTCCCTCACTCTTTCCAGGACCAGTCTTTTGCTGTATTCAAGCCCAGCCAACTGCATGGGACCTGCCCATGTGAGGGAAAATGAACAGTTGTGAGAAATATGCATGCCATATTTATAAATGAGTATATATTATATTTTAACAAGTTTATTTTATAGTAAGCTTAGCTTATATCATTATGTTTCATATTTTAATAAACTGTAAACTCTTTTCAATGGAAATAAAGATTTTCATTAAAAAGCACAAAGGAGAGGCAGCTAGGTGCCTCAGTTGGTTAAGCTTCTGACTCTTGGTTTCAGCTCCAATCATTATCTCAGCGTCAGGTCATGGTCTCAGGGTCATGAGACTGAGCTCTATGTCGGATTCTATGCTCAGTGTGGCAGAGTCTGCTTGAGATTCTCTCTATCCCTCTGCCCCTCCCCCTGCTTGTGTGTTTTCTCTCAAATAAATACATAAATCCTTCAACACACACAGATACACACACAAAAGAAAAATGACTACCACTGTATGACTACCATGTTTTGCATTTCATTTGAGGTTCAGGGTTAGAGACACTTTGATGAAGAAAAAACTAGAACAAAACAAACTTTGCCTTTCCTGACTTTAACACTGGGGAACACATTAGATTATGTTTAGAGAGGAAGTGTGGTCAGTCTCCCCTGCCATTAAAATTCTGTATTGGGGATACAAATGACAAGCAAAGGGGAAAAATGTTATAAATATTCTGGAGAAAAGATTGTAGAGAAATCACCTGGATTGTACCAAACAGGAAGGACAATACAGGAGAGGGAACAAACAGCGATGATCTCTTAAGAGATGAAAATCAATAATAGCTGTCCTTGAATTTAGGGCTTAAAACATGAAGTGGGGAAGTAAAAGTCTGAAGTACACTCTTCAGTCTTCTAGAACGCATTTGATCAGTTATATGAAGTAAGGAGGCTGGCTCTCAATATGTTATCAGTGACGGAAGTTTTGCCAGATAGCAGTGAAGGAACTTGGTAGAGTATCTGAAAGGTGAAGATAACTCTATCAACCTGCTATCCACCTGGATTTATAGGCTTAGGTCTTCGCAAGACAAAGAACTTTCCAGGAGTGGAGGGCTCCACTGGGTAAGACAGGGGTTGCAGTCCAGGATACCAATGCATTCTGCCTCTTCACCTGCCCTCTCTGACTTTTCTGTGCACCTTCCAGGGTCGCATCCAGAAGAAGGCCCTGCTAGCTCTCTTTCGGGGACTAGGAGGTAGCCAGAGTTCTTCCATTTCCAAATAATCCCTCTTCTCAGTGCTTACTTCGAAACCCTGCTGAAAGTTTACCAAATTACTCCAATATACCTCTGAAGGGGTTCAGAAGAAGCCCCCCCATAAAAAATGTCACTCTGGCATTTGGATTATTCTGAGCTGAAGGCAATCACAGCCCAGCAGACTCTCCCTTCACCGCCTACAAGAATTTAGACAAGGGGGGCCTATACCACAAAGATGCTATGCCAGAGATAATTTCTGTATCAGAAAGGTTTAAGGCCTGGCCATATCTATCTATCTATCTATCTATCTATCTATCTATCATCTATCATCTATCTATCTATCTATCTATCTATCTATCATCTATCTATCTATACATACTTGATCTTTTCATCTTTCCATGACTTGCCTTCCACTCTTCGAAGCCCCTATCTTTTTCCTTAGCTCAGGCCCATCACCTCAACTGCTCCATTGTCTGTGAGCCTCGTGTCCTTATGGGGCTCTCACGTGTCAGTAATCCGATTTGTTTTCCTCCTCTTAATCTGTTTTATGTCAATTCAGTTATTAGGCCAGCCAAAGGACCTAGAAGGAAAGAAGAGAACAATTCTCCACCCCTACACATGTATAACTATTTCTTCTAAATTTCTTTAGCTCTGGTTTGAAATCACAAACAGAATATTCAGAGATAGCAATTCTCTTCTGCTTTCATGAATTCATTTAAACTACTAACATTTGTTTGATACTGAGCTTTGTTCTTTCAAATAACAGTTCTCACAAGCACTCAGGGAATGGATCATTCAGTCAGGGGAAGAGTTGAAATATGAGTCTTTTGCAATGTAACTTGATAACTCTGATGAGACATAGACCTGTATAGACAAATAACATTCCTCAAGCATCGACTACATACTTAACATTGTGTTTGCTGTTGAGGTTGCTAAATTAATAGATAAATAATCACTTTGTGAAGATTCCCAAGTCTCTTGTTAGAGAGAGGAATAACAATACATCAAATATTTTAAGATTTTACAGAATATAATTATATACTATGTTGTTACGGGAGTTCAGAAGGAGAAAATTAATAACAAATACTCTTTTCTTATATGCCATAGATCTTGAGCTTCAAATGAAAATAAAAATATTACATAATATACCTATAAACCTCTATGTCAGTGGTAACCTGCGCCTTTTACCATCAGACATATCTCAGGTAATCTGTGTTTTTCCGGTACCAGGAGCAGACAGCCCCAACTGCACTACCACACTGCTTTTACCACTGGCTTTAGCTTAATATTTTTCCAAGTCTAAAGCCTTTATTGGGTCCAAATCTAATGTTCTCAGTTAGTACAATAGGAAATTTCTGCCCTAAGGCCTCAGGAGAAAATATATAATTCTACTTATTTATTTTAAAAATAAATAAATATATATTTATTTTTATATATAATATAAAAATAAATGCCTCAAAGTCTAAAACTTCCACATATGTCTATATATATAGCCATGGGGAGAAATATTGTATAATCACCTTATTAAGATGCTTTATTTTTCAGATTCTTATAATGTTTAAAACTAAAGTTAATTAAAAACAAATAAGGAAAAGGTAATAATTATGATACATTTCATAAAGTCATATGCAAAATTTGTGATTAAAATGCAAATAATCCACATTGTGAACTCCAGGATCAAACTCAGTATTTTTGCCAAAACTGAAACTTTTTTATTTTTCTCTTGCCTCTGAGCCATCCATATGGCGACGGATCAAGGAAAGGAAAATTCAGTGGAAGGAAGTCGGTTAAGAATATAAAGTGCAGGGGCACCTGGGTGGCTCAGTGGGTTAAAGCCTTTGCCTTTAGCTCAGGTCATGATCCCAGGGTCCTGGGATCGAGCCCCACATCGGGCTTTCTGCCCAGCAGGGGGGAGCCTGCTTCCTTTCCTCTCTCTCAGCCTGCCTCTCAGCCAACTTGTGATCTCTGTCTGTCAAATAAATAAATAAAATATTTAAAAAAAAAAAAAGAATGTAAAGTCCAGGTGCACCTTGAAGCTTAGGTTATGGTTCTGATGAGCCCTCAGGAAAGACCCTGTTCTCAAACACAGAAAGACGTCCTCATGCCCCACAGGCAGATTAAAACAAATACATGAACAAAAGCTGACGTCAGCAAAACTGACATCCCTTGATCACAGGTCCTTTGTATAGTTCCATGAGTCCCTAGTTGTCTTCTCAAAGATTACTGTGAATCAGTCCATGAACACTTTCTGGAAACCATCAATGTCAATATTTTTCCTTCTCTGATGAAATACAAGAAGGTGGGAAGAAGTACAATGAGATTTTTCTGAGTGTGCAATCACTCTATGACATTTGATATAATCTTGTACTTTTTAATTCTTAGGAACATATATAGATACATAGGCATATGCCAACAAATTCAAGTTTTCAAACTAGATTATTGACTGATGAACTAAATGTGAGTTTTGTGTATATTCTTGCTTGAAAAGAAAACATGAGAACTAAGAAAATGTAGAAAATGTATAGTTTTCTATACCTACAATTGTGTTGAAAATGAAACAAAGAAAAAAGAGCACTAGTATTAAATGTTGGCCAGCACACGGAACAACCAGAACTCTCAGACATGAATGATGTGAATATGAATTGATTTGGCTCCTTTCAAAAACTGATAAGTCCTACAAACTGTAGCTGAATATAGCCAAACGTACACACTCTACAAACAGAACATCTCTTCCACCTCTAAGTCAGCTCGGCAGACAGGCATACATGTGTTCAACAGTAACAATAAAGCCACCTGAAACCTTATACCAACTGCACCTGTAGTATCTTCTCAAGGGAAACAACCTGTGTTCATCAGGAGCATAACTAACCTGCATTGTACTCATACCACAGAACTCAATGCCACAACAGAAAAGATTGAAGGCATAATGATGCACAAAGTGTGATGCAATTCCACAAATGCAATGTTGAGAGAAATAACTTGATTGCATATGTATAACTTCAAAATGGGACAAAAGTCTGCAGTAGGAACAGAAGTCCAAAGGGCAGCTATGTTTGCAGGGAGGCAGCACCTTGAGTGTAGAGGGCTTCCCACCTCTCACTTGGGAGTCAGAGTGAGTTTCAGAAAAATGTATTCAGATGTACCCATTTGTACCCAAATGTATCAAAAAATATATCTAAATCCAAATTATAAACTGTGCACATTCTGTTTTTAATGTAATTCTACAACAAGCTGAACATGAAGTGTCAGATTTTCTAAGATATTTGTTAGAGGAATGTCAGATTTGAAATGCACCATTTTTTAAAAAAAATTGTTTTTAGCTAGTCAATGTGAACAGCTAGGTCCATTACCTGATTAATATGCTAACTGTAGATGCCACATTCTCCCGAAGTTTCTGGTTTTGATAAATCAAGGCTACATAGATTACCCTGAAAAAGTAGTTCAGTCTGTATCAGTTCTACAGAATAAGCAAATCTGGACAAGAAACCCAATCAGAGTGAGACTGTGCTTTGTTTTCAGCCTTCACCTCTGGTCTCTGTCACCAAGATATACTTTAGCACAGATCGATGCGGGGGAAAAGGCACACGCCAAGGGCTTGTCCTGCACGCTGCGTTTACACAGAGGTTTTACACAAATGAGTGTTTCTCATTATATTGCTACTTTCACTTTCTGTGTAAAGAATTTCTTGTATGAATAAGAGATAAATTTCAACCCAAATTAGCTCTTCCTTGCCTTTAGTTCTTCTGCTGTACCTATTTGAAGGGAAAAACAAATGTCATAAAAACTTATTTTTCAAAATGCTAAGCACTCGACAGCTTTACACTTCTTTCATAAATTTAATCCATTAATTTGTCAAACATATTGCAATTCTGTGTTTATTAATGCAATTCCTAAAATATACATAATAAAATATATTATGTGTGTGTGTGTACATATGCAAAATATGTGCACATTTACTGGAGCAGCACTACTGGATTCAAGCTAACAAGCCAACAAGCTTCTCTAGTACTAAATGTAAGACAGATCTGCAATGCTGAATTCTCACAGGTATGAGTCTTCACTTGAGTAATGCAGCTCTCCCTTGCTGGGAAGCCTTCCTCCTTGGCTGGGGTGGGGGTCCATGATAGCTGCACCCCCATAGTCACGTCCCTGCTCTTGGCCAGGCCTGCCTTTCTGGGAGAATCTGAGCTCCGTTTATTTCCTGGCTTTCAATAGACAGTTTACTGTCTCTCTCTTCCCCTCAGAACATCTAAAATACCATTGCCATGGGTGGGTTTTTGTTTTTTGTTTCTGTTTTTTGTTTTGTTTTGTTTTGCTTTTGTCTTTTCAAAGAAAAGAAAAAAGGAACTCTTCAATCTGTTTATGTTTTTAGGCCAGAAAAATTAGCTCTTCATCAGGGACGAACAAATGGATCTGGTTCAATATATGCAGTGGTGGGGGTGGGGGGAATATTAAGGAAGGTTATGCCAGCTGACATTTTTGTAAGGTACATAGCTGAAGATGGCTTGTACACTTCAGGCATTCACAGTTGTTCATGAGCACCTTTGCAATTCATGTTCAATGCTCAATGAAAAGTTCAATGCTAGACTGTGAGGAGATGAGAACATATGTTTTGATAAGTAAAAAAAATTCAAAATATATTCTCCATATTTTTAGATGCCTAGTGACCTGTCTGAGATCAGGTACTCAGAATGTTTTGTTTGTGCATCCATCTGAGATTTAGCAAGATATGCTTGACTTTTTTTCCTTTTTTTTTTTTTAATTTATTTATTTGACAGACAGAGATCACAAGTAAGCAGAGAGGCAGGCAGAGAGAGAGAGGAGGAAGAAGGCTCCCTGCTGAGCAGAGAGCCCGATGGGGGCTCGATCCCAGGACTCTGGGATCATGACCTGAGCTGAAGGCAGAGGTTTTAACCCACTGAGCCACCCAGGTGCCCCAACTTTTTTCCTTTTTAACACATATTCATACACACAAAAAATGTATCTGGGGAAATGAGTGAATCACTACTCTCTAGCTGCCATTCACAGGTACAACCTGGAGCAAAGTTGATTTGTTGTGCGTTTTAAAAAACCATTTATTGGGACATTTGAGTGGCTTAGTGAGTTGAGCATCCCACTCTTCATTCCAGCTCGGGTCATGATCTCAGGGTCGTGGCATGGAGCCCCATGTGGGCCTCTGCACTGAGCGTGGAGTCTCCTTGACATTCTCTCCCTCTCCCTCTGCCCCTTCCCATGATTACACTCTCTGGTGCACTCTCTCAAATAAATAAATAAATCTTTAAAAAATAAAGATAAGGGGCACCTGGGTGGCTCAGTGGGTTAAAGCCTCTGCCTTCAGCTCGGGTCATAATCCCAGGGTCCTGGGATCGAGCCCCGAATCGGGCTCTCTGCTCTGCAGGGAGCCTGCTTCCTCCTCTCTCTCTGCCTGCCTTTCTGCCTACTTGTGATTTCTCTCTCTCTGTCAAATAAATAATAAAATAAAAAATAAAAAAAAAAGATAAAAATTCATTATATTATTACACAAATACATTTTCTAAAAGATTGTATTTATTTATTTGAAAGAGAGAGAAAGAGTGTGCATAAGCAAGGGGAACAGGAGAGGGAGAAGCAGACTCCCACCAAGCAGGGAGCTTGATGAAAGACTTGATCCCAGGACCCTGAGATCATGACCTGAGTGGAAGGCAGATGTTTAACCAATTGAGCCACACAGGTGCCCCTGTACAAATACATTCTAATGCAGTAATTCACCAAGATAAATATTCATCTGAGTTTTTGCCTTGGAGAGTAATTTTAGTTTCCCTCTACTGATTCATATTTTATATAATAGGTAAGGTGTTTTTTTTTTCTCTCATTTTAGATTTATTGACATGCTTTGCTTTGCTTGGTTTTATGTATGGAAAGTAATTGAAACTTATAAATTGAGTAAATATAAGCACGTTGACTCATGTTAATTATTAAACTTTTAATTTTTATTTAATTGTAGATTCACATGCAGTTCTAAGAACTAATGCTAAGAGATCTCTGGTACCCTTTATCCAGTTTCCCCCAATAAAACCAAGATAAGAGTCAAGTTAGGGGAAAGTTCCATCTCCACAAGGACCCTGCATATTGTCCTTCCCTCATTCTTCTCACTCCTGACAACTAACCTGCTCTGCATTTCTGTAATTTTGTCATTTCAAGAATGTTGTAGAACTAGACCCAGATTGCTCCGTGTGTCAATGGACTCCCTCTCAGGAAACTACACTTCACTCAGCCATTGATTGATTACAATCTGGGTTGTGTCCATTTTAGCTATTATGACTAAAGCTGTTAGAACATTTATGTACAAGTCTTTGTATCAACATTAGTTTTCAAGTTTCAGAGAGAAAAGATCAAGAGTGCTGGGTTCTATGGCAGTTCCGCTGTCTTCCAGAGTGGTTGTGACATTTTACATTCCCACCCTCGATGTATGTGCCCTTACCAACATGTGGTATTGTCACAGATTTTTAGTTCGGCCATTCCGAGAGCTGTGTAGTGATATTTCACTGTTCTTTTTTTTTTTTTTTTTAAAGATTTTATTTATTTATTTGACAGAGATCACAAGCAGGCAGAGAGGCAGGCAGAGAGAGAGAGGAGGAAGCAGGCTCCCTGCTGAGCAGAGAGCCCGATGCGGGCCTCGATTCCAGGACCCTGAGATCATGACGTGAGCCGAAGGCAGCGGCTTAACCCACTGAGCCACCCAGGCGCCCTATTTCACTGTTCTTAATCTGCATTCCCCTGACGGCTACTATCACTGGACATGTTTTCATCTGCCTGTATGCCATCTGTACATCCTTTTTGGTGTAATGTCCCATCATGGTTTTTGAACATACTATAACTGGACAATTAGTTTTCTACTGTTAAGTTTTTGGAAATTTTATATATTCTTGGTTTCAATTCTTTGTCATATATGTTGTTTGCAAATTTCCCCCCAGTCTGTCCTTCTAACCTCACAGCCTTAGCAGAGGAGCTTGCGGAACATTTACTATTTTTGATGAAGTCAAAATTAATCAAGTGTTTTTTCCGAGGGTTCATGCTTTTGCCGGCAAGATGAGGAATTGTTTGCTAAGCTCTAAACCCCAAAGACATTATCTTATTTTTTTTTTATAAAACACTTACTTTATTACATTTTACCTGTAAGTCCTTATTTCATTTTAAGTTACTTCACGTGCAAGGTCTAAGCCTTAATTTCTATCTCTTTGCTAATGCCACAAAGCCTTGGTGACAGTAGCTATGCGGTAATTCTTAACATTAAGTAGACTAGTGACCCTTGTCCTGTCTATTTTGGGGTGTTTGGGCTATTCTAGTTCCACTCCCTTCCTTGCCTTATAAAATGCTTTACCTTTGTTAAGTTTTAATTCTAGTTCCTTTGCCTTTCTCTTTCTATATCTGCAACAAATCTCACTGGGATTTAGACAGGAATTGCAGGAAACATGTATAATTAAGGGAGAACTGACACAGCCACTGTTTGAACATTGTAATCTATGAACCTTTTTGTCTCTCCAAATTCTTAAATTGTAAAATCTATGATTTCTTTTATGAGAGCTTTGTAGCTTCTAGCACACTGGTCTCATAAATATTTTGTTAAGTATAAGCCTAAGTATTTTGTTTACATGAATGATTATACATGGAATCATATTTTTAAGTTTGGTTCCCATACATTAATTGCTGAGACAAAAATGCACTTTTTTAAAAGATTTGATTTATTTACTTTTTGAGAGAGAGAGAGAGTGTGTGTGTGTGAGCGAGCCCATGAGGGCTGGGAGAGGCAAAGGGAGAAGCAGGCCCCCCACTGAGCAGGGAGCCCAAGTTGGGGCTTGCTTCCAACACCCGAAATCATGACCTGAGCCAAAAGCAGACACCTAATCTGAGCCACCCAGGTACCTCTACAATAGACTTTTATATGTTTATTTTGTATTCTTGACTCCACTAAACTCACCTACTAATTCTACAAAATTTTTGTAGGTTTCCTTGGGATTTTTTAAAAATTTTTTTATTTACTTGACAGACAGAGAGAGATCACAAGCAGGCAGAGAAGGGGGAGAAAGCAGGCCTCCTGCCGCGCAGGGAGTCCGATGCGGGGCTGGATCCCAGGACCCTGAGATCATGACCTGAGCCAAAGGCAGACGCCTAGCCATCTGAGCCACCCAGGTGCCCCTCCTTGGGATTTTCTATGGAGCAATCATTTTATCTCCTAATAGAAAGTTTTATTTCTGGGGAGCCTGGGTGGCTCAGTCGGTTGAGCACCTGCTTTCGCCACAGGTCATGATCTCAGAGTCCTGGGATAGAATCCTGCTTGAGGCTCCCTGCTCAGATGGGAGTCTGCTCCTCCCTCACCTCACCTCATGCCGTTTCATCTGTACACCTTTTATTTCCTGCCTTCCTACACATCCTCCAATCTCTAGTACTACACAGAATAAAAGGTATTGACAGTGCACATCCTTACCTGGTTCCAAATCCTAGGAGCAACAATTATATCTTTCATCATTAACTGTATTGTTGGCTGTCAGTTTTCTGATCTTTACTAAGTTAAGAAAATTCCTCACAACTCCTATTTTTCTGAGAGCTTAAATCGTGAATGATAAAAAATTTTCACAATTTCTAGAATGTTAAATGAATTTTCACAATTTTATTTTTGCTTGATTGGTATGATCATATGATTTTTCTTCTTTGGTATGCTGATAAGATAAATTACATTGAGCAATTTTAGATTAATATAATTGATATTTAGATTAATTTAGCTAAATATAATTGATAAAACCTTGCATCACTGGAATAAACTACGTGCCCATGCTCCATGGTATTGTTATGTTTATATGCTACAAAAGTATTTTTACCAATACCAAAAAAGCATTTTTACTAATACTATGCAGAGGTTTTTTATATATAATTATATAATTATATATATATATAATTATGAGGATTACTGGTCAGTAATTTTTCATTTGTTTTGTTTTATCTGTCTGATTTTTATATCAGAGTAATACCACCTTCAAAAAACAAATTGAGAAATGGTTCTTTGTCTTCTATTTTTCTGGGAGAAATGGAATCAAATTGGTTTTCGTTTTTCTTTAAATATTTCATTAAATTCACCAGTAAAATTATTAGGACCCAGAAATTTTTTTTGCACAGACTTTCAATTAGAACTTTAACTTTCTTTAGATGTAAAGCTATTCAGTTGAGAAATAACTTGTCACTTCTCTGTCATGCTTGGGCCCCAGGAGCCTTCTTTGAGTTCACTCGTGATGTCCCATGTCTACCTGCACTAGGCTGAGTTTCCGTCTCACACCTTCATCAATCCCTCACAGTGGCTCCCCCCACCAGGCTTATGTTTAATTCTGTATTAAGGACTTTCACAATTCTCCTTATTTTCTTCCTCTTACTCAATCAGGGATGATATCCTTTCAGTCTCACGGCCCATTTTTTCCTCTTCAAGATGTTACAGTCTTCTAGCCCCTTCATTTCTCTTCTCTGCACACCTTTTGAGATTTTTTTCGCTGGAAAAGCCAAAGACATAAAGGCAGCTTATGTTTGTAACTGTCTCACTATCTCCTCACAATTAATTTAGTAGAGATGAATATAAAAATTGAAACAAAGGGGAAATAGGGAATTAAGTATTATTAATCAACATACATATTTTAAATCATTTTTCTAATCATCAGTCCATTAAATTGTATGGATAATATGGAAGGAGAATGAAGACAAACATTTGATTAGGGGGGAAAAAAACTTTCCAATGTTTTATATCCAATTGTTCAGGCAACATTTTGGTAACATCTGGCAAACTTTCTGAGGACTGGCTTCATCTTGAATGAAGGGACTGGAGGAGAGAGATATGAAGGTATTTTTTTTTAATTTTAAATTTTTACCCTAAATATTGAAAAACTTTGTATCTTATGTATTATTAAAGTCCTCCAAATCAAAAATGATCCCTTCACTTCTGAGAGTATATATATTGGTTTTATGAAATGTCAAGAGCTGTGGGAGGAGGGGAGATTGTTTAAGCTAACCTCATTTTGTGGAAGAGAACACTGAGCTCCAGAAGAAATAAAGGACAAAAGTGAGCCAAGTATTAGTCTCACTGGTATGTCTTTTCACACACTGATTTCTGTTTTGAATCAAGGTGAAGTATGTTGGAATAATATTAATTACATGTAATTTACTTTCACAAGAATTAATTCTGAATCCTAGATGCATTTTAAAAATTATGTTTTATGATCCAAGCTGCAAAAATGTATTCTCAAATACTATAACCTTATTTCTCAGAGTGTAGAATTTTATCCCTTTTAGTTAAGTAAGACAAAAGTAAGGAGAGTGGGCTATTAAATACTATAAGTGATCACAGTTTAATATTATAGCCCTGGATATTATACCTTAACATTTTAACAAGATTTTGAGAAAACAAAAGAAATATTATGCCTTCATATTTTTTTGTCTAAGTTATCAAATGTCTTAAGCAACCATATTATAAACATGCAGCTTTATAACTAGCTTCCCTTTGGACACATATGCAAATGATATGGTTGATAATCAAATCAGATTTCATCCTTTGTTTCTTGTTGCATCACAATTTAAACTAACATATAATTTTATTTTATGTACCAACAAAATTGTCATTCAGGGAAATAGCCTCATAATATATACTAAGCCCAAATAAAATGAACTGTTATTGTAACTAAACTATGCACTGTGAAATGACTTATTCTAGTCCTGCTTAACAATGACAATAACATAGGAGTGATGGGCTCTAAAGAAAAGTATCGAATTAGAAACAAATGACTGTACATCACATTGCCGTTTGATGGAAAGCACTGTGGCTGGCTGACAGTAATCTTCATGAGGATTACACTAGAGATATCAAAAATATACGTTGTCATCCATTAGCAATCAAATACTCAAAGGTATTTATCTTGTATCTACATTTGCATGCTACTTTTAAAAGGCTCTTATTTCAATTAACAGAATGTTGAAATCCCATTTGAAAAGAAATTTGAATGCTAAATTAAACCATCAATAAAATTCAACAGAGACAACATAATGAGAAAAATGCAGAAAATCTGAATGGTATTGAAATTTTAATTGTGAAGGACAAATTAGATTCAACTGGGAAGATGTATCATCTGGAACTGACATTCTGAAAATTATGCAAGATTTGGACACTGGCTCACCAGGTGGATAATATGCCTTTGTGTACCTCTACTCCCACAGGGTGAGCAATCATATAATTAGTGGTCTATATTTGCTGCACTGCTGTTGAAGAACCTAAATGTGTCTTTCAATTTTTAGGACCCTGTCATTTAAACATATCAAGGATCCCAATTTAAGTTGGGCACCTGTGTGACTCAATCAGTTAAGCATCTGACTCTTGGTTTCCACTCAGGTAATGATCTCTACAGGGACTGAGTCCTACATGGAGTCCTGGGTTCAGTGGGGAGTCAGCCTGACATTCTCTTTCTCTGCTCCTCACCCCACTCATATTCATGCTCTCTCTCTCTAAAAAATAAATAAGTCCTTAAAAATATAAAAGGATTCTAATCTAAATAAGAGAAGATTAAGGTTGAGGGTGAAGTTTGTTGACTAAATATAACTAAGAAATTGAATAAGTCAAAAAAAGGCAGGGAGGAAAGTGGACCAAAAATTCATTTGAGTCTCAAACTTTGACCGGTTCATCTCATTTCTTTTTCTCTATTTGTGTTAGTTTATTATTTTTTCACATTTTTTCCTACATGATGTAAACTTGGCAAACACCACCTTCCAAGTTTCTACTTTATAGCTGAAGCTTTTACTCATAACAAATTTTTTAATCCTACATAATATTTCTAGTTTTCCTACCTTGAGTTTTGTTCCTATACATGACCAGGGTTTCATGGGATAATGAAAAAATGAAAAAGATATATTGTGAGCAAATCTGTTTGGAATGAAGTTCCTGGAGGGGGTGGTTGTTCTCAGAAGAGGAAGACATAATAAGCATACCAACTAATTGTTGCCTTGCACACATTCTTGTATCTGCATGTGAAATATATGCATATAGAGAAACTATCCTCAGGTCTCTGTTTAGTTTAATTAATTCACCCCAAATTAGTTAGCAAGTACATTCCATGTGTTAGAGGCTGTGCAAAGCACCTGGGATCTCACAGTAAACACTGAGAGCTTCTCTGCTCTCAAATAATGCACATTTCAGCCTGGAGATGGCTAGACTATAGGTTAACTATTAGTTTTCTATAGAATTCATAGGTATCTATAGATACCTATGACTATTTAGAAACTTTAAATAGTCATAGGTATCATGTGCTAAATAAACCGGGAATTCACATGGAGAGTGGTGTAGGGTGGCTATTTTACACAATAAGTTATGGCCAGTGAAGAACTTTCAGAGGCATCCTTCAAGTCAGTGAAAGAGAGGACAGCAGGCCCAAGGGTGTGGGGTGGGAACAGTGGCGACCCATTTAGACAAACCGTTGGTCCATCACCAGCAAGGGCTGGGGCAGCTGTCAGATCAGATGGGACCTGGAAGGCCTAGAGTATGGATGTCATTCTCAGAGCAAGGTGTAGTCTAAAGCATTCATTTCAAGCCAGGGAGCCCCATGACCTCATGCCTATCTTAAAAATACCATCCTTGCTGTTTTGTGGAGAATGATTTTGGGTGGCAGACAAGAGAACTTTTGGTGAAACACTAGCATGGAAGTTATGAGAAATTAAACCTAGAATTATTCCTTGCTCAGGGATTGAGCAGAGAGACGGTGCCACCTGGCACTAAGCCTGAGGAGAACTGCGTCTGCACAAAGAGCTGGGCCAGGCTGAAACGGACGATTCACTGCAGTGCCTGATGTTGATGTTGACAGAAACACAAATGGGAAAAAAAAAAAAATCAGAGAATAGATATGTCAGAGTCTAGAAGTTAAAGTAAGGGCAGGATTTGCCTTGAAGTAGCCTGCTGTCTCTCACGCTGATTCCACGACCTTGATTTAGAACCACAGGGATTGACATTGTGATTTTCTTTTCTCCTGGCTAACCAAGGGTCCTAAATGGATCATTTTCCTACCAAGGATATATATTTATAAATTAGAGATTGGAAGGTCTACTGGGCCCTAATGTGCCCAAGCAGCAGCAATGCCTGGAGTGTCTACCAAAAAAAAAAAAAAAAAAAAGTGCTTTTTTTTTTTTTTTTAAATATTTCTTTATTTTAGAGACAGTGAGAGAGAGTGAGAGTATCCTCCAGGCTCTTCAGTAGAATAGTGTTGGCCACTGGACTTTCTAACTTTATGTTGTCTGTTTACTTTAAAATCCCAAATCCTCCACAAGTTTTGATTCTTTCCTTCACTTTCACATAATTTTGGGACTTCTATTTCATTAAAATGAGTCATCACTTTATTCAAGCTTCAGAGAAAAACCTTAACATTGTGCAGCCTCACCTACCAGGATTATTGTCAAGGTGTTAAGTTTTGTATCACAGGAGGCTTCCCCGCATCAACACACCTCCCCCTTTCAATTTTATCTTCTCCTTGCTCTATCAAACAGCCTCAAGATCAGTCACAGTCCTGAGAATACCTATTAGCCAATTCTCGAAACATTTTGTTTTCATTACCTCTCCTCCCTCGAAATCCCAGCTTCTGTTCAGTCCTGCTATGTCAGGTTCGAACTTCATTATTGATCTAGTTGTCCAGAAGGGACATGAGGGTGAATCCTTAGTCAGAAAAGCTTTGTTGTGTCAGCTTTTGTCATAATCTCCAAACAAGGAAGAAGACACTATCTTCCAATAGGGGTGACGTGCCACTTTCGGGGACTCACTCAATACAGAGGAATCTGCAAATAGAAAGTTCCCAGTCGTCCCTCAGCCACTACCCCCCCATACTAATCATCATCTATTAGATCCTTCTTATTTTTAATAAAACCATAACATTAAATATTTACTGAAAGAGAAAGACTTTCTAAAGCAAAAGATTACAAATATAAACTCATAAAAATATAAAGAGATTTCTAATTAGCCAAATATGTTTCACTTCAAACTAAAAAGAGAGAAAAAAATGAAACTACTGGGCACCTGGGTGGCTCAGTGGGTTGGGCCGCTGCCTTCGGCTCAGGTCATGATCTCGGGTCCCGGGATCGAGTCCCACATCGGGCTCTCCGCTCAGCGGGGAGCCTGCTTCCTCCTCTCTCTCTCTCTGCCTGCCTCTCTGCGTACTTGTGATCTCTCTCTGTCAAATAAATAAATAAAATCTTTAAAAAAAAAATGAAACTACTTTACTAAAGATCTTTTTTTTTTTTTAACGACTGACAATAATCTCCAGGCTCCTGGGTGGCTCAGTTAGTTAAGCATCTGACTTTTGATGTCAGCTCAGTGTTGTGAGATTGAGCTCCACACTGGGTATGGAGTCTGCTTAGGATTCTCTATCCCCCTCTCCTTCTCTCCTTCTGTCCTTCTGTCCTTCCCGCCCCTGCTCACACTTGCTCGCTTTAAAAAAAAAAAAAAAAAAAAAGACAATAATCTCATCATGGGCAGATTCCTATAACTAAGAAAACAATGACTTGCATAAATATATTAAAATATTCTAATGAAATCCAATACAAAATGATATTTTATGGATATATGTTTCTTTAGGGTAAATACCCAGTAGTGCAATTGCTGGGTCATAGGGCAGTTCTATTTTCAACATTTTGAGGAAACTCCATGCTGTTTTCCAGAGTGGCTGCACCAGCTTGCATTCCCACCAACAGTGTAGGAGGGTTCCCCTTTCTCCGCATCCTCGCCAGCATCTGTCATTTCCTGACTTGTTGATTTTAGCCATTCTGACTGGCATGAGGTGATATCTCATTGTGGTCTTGATTTGTATTTCCCTGATGCCGAGTGATATGGAGCACTTTTTCATGTGTTTGTTGGCCATCTGGATGTCTTCTTTGCAGAAATGTCTGTTCATGTCCTCTGCCCATTTCTTGAGTGTATTATTTGTTCTTTGGGTGTTGAGTTTGCTAAGTTCTTTATAGATTTTGTTATGAAAATAGATAGGAGAAATGTTTGTCTAACGTATCATTAATTTATGACATCACAATGACATTAGAACAATTATTTCAATTCTCTGATACTTGGTAACTCATTTGAAAGTTGTGATTAAAAAGAACACAATTTCGGGTGCCTGGGTGGCTCAGTGGTTAAGCCGCTGCCTTCGGCTCAGGTCATGATCTCAGGGTCCTGGGATCGAGGCCCGCGTCGGACTCTCTGCTCAGCGGGGAGCCTGCTTCCTCCTCTCTCTCTCTCTGCCTGCCTCTCTGCCTACTTGTGATTTCTCTCTGTCAAATAAATAAATAAAATCGTTAAAAAAAATAAAAATAAAAAAAAATAAAAACACAATTTCATAGTATTTTGCTATGAATACTAGAAATAAAATATAAAAGGATCTTGGTATATGGTACATGATAGGTAAATACATGGTTCTTCAATAAATGAATTTAAATCATTCAGTGCAAAATAGCAATCATGTTTATGATAATTTTGAGATGAATTTTGTCTATGTCTGATAGAATTTCAGAAAAATATCTCATTTTGATTATACTGGGGAATAAAAGAAGAAAAAGACAGGCCTTTTACATTATGATCTTAAACTTTTCTTCCTAAGAAGTCTAAAGATATGTAATATATTCTGAGTAAAAAGAGTTGATGGTTTCTGACCTTAAGGCACTGAAAATTCATTTGACGTATTTTATTTCATTTCATGATGAAAAATGGCTCTAACAAAGAAATATAGAGGTTAAAATACAGATTTAATATATTTTATTTATTTAACCAATTTATGAAATCCTATGCATATTAATGACCCTTTCCTCTGCAATAATCTAGGGGCTACATACTGTTTTGATGATGTTTTTCCTGCCCCTACACTCTTTAGAATATCTCTTTGGATTCTAACTTTAGAACTAATATATGAGAATATAGAATACACACACACACACACACACACACACATACATTACATAATTTTATAGCCAACATTTATTTCTTAATAAATACTTTATTATCCAATTTAGCCATCCACCCACTTTATTCACTCACAGACAACATACGTATTTGACAACATACATATCTGACAGGATCAAATAGGCTCAGACAAATGTGTTATGAAATGTGAAGGCAAATCTACAGAGAAGTCTAAAGCTTGAGTTGGTGAAGGTGGTATCACCAAAATAAACGTGTGACCCATCAGGGGCAAAATTGTGGAAACCAAAAATGGTCATTTTCACACAAAACTCAGTAAATTTTAGGTTACTTTATTCAAATGTACTATATGGTCTCTGGATATCTACCATCTCATTAATTCCCACCTAGAGTAGGGGGGGTTTTATGTTACAAATTATTTTTCATATGGTGTTTTGGTGATCAGTGTTTCCCTGATGGATAGTAACTCAATGTGTTTCTGACTACACCATGGATTTTGAACAAGCAATTAAATTAATAGAATATATATTTTATTGTTCAATAGCACACAAAAATGTTCATGCTAAAATTTAAAAAATCATATGTAATGGTTTCAGTGCAGAAAAGATCAATTCTGTCTCAGTTATTAACACAAAAGAACCCCAAAACATAAAATTGGATTATATACATTCAAATTCTATCAGTTCAGTATTTTTAAGGAAACAAATATACCAAATAAAAATGCCTCCTCTTATCAATTTAGAAAAAAAGCTAGAGTTTCCTGAGGCAGAAAACTGAAGACCAACTTAAGGGATATTGGTAAACAACATCAAGAAGCCTATAAAACCAATTAATTCCAGCACTATTCTAAGTTATTCTTTTAAACTTTTATACACGTAACAATTTCTGTAGGTAAGAAACACTGAGTAATAAAATACCCAGTTACTCACAAACTCCCTAAAGAATAGTATACAATACTGATTTGGAAGACCTAGCTGTGCCTCTCTTAACTATATGTCTATCTCTTCACCTCAAAGTAATGTTTTGTTTTAATCATTGCCATGATTTTCAAAATTAGTAGAGTTTATTTTTAGAGCAGTGTTTGTTTCAGAGAACAAGTGAGTAGGCCATTAAGTTCCCATAGAGCCTTCACCATCCACTCCCTGGAGTTTCCCTATTATTAACATCTGCATTAGTGTGACACATTCACTATTGTTGATGAACCAATATCGATAAGTTATTCTAACTAAAGCCCACATTACATTAGCGTTCGCTCTTTGTTTTGTACAGTTCTAAGAGTTATGACAAATGCATATGTCCTATACCCAATGTTACTGTATCAGACAGATAAGTAGCTATCTTCTGTATCTATTCATTCTGTTCCCAACTGATGCTCCCACCCCTGGCCAACCAGAACTCCCTGGTAACCACTGACTACTAGTTCCCTAGAGTTTGCTCCATAATGTATATATTTAGAATCATAGACTATGCAGGCTTTTCAGACTAGCTTCTTGGAATCAACAGTATCTATTTAAAATTCTTCCCATGCCCCTTAGTGAGCATGATAGCTCATTTCTTTTTATCACTGAATAACAGTCTATTACATAGTTGTGCCACATTTTGGTTATCTATTCCCATACTGAAGGGCATTGTGGTTGGGTCCAATTTTTGATGATTATGAATAAAACTTCTGTAAACAATTGCAGGCTTTTATATGTACATAAGTTTTCCACTTATTTGCATAACACAGTTGCTGGGTCATAATCTAAGAGTATGTTTACTTATGTAAGAAAATGTAAAATTGTCTTCTAAAGCAGCTGCCTCATTCTGCATTCCAACCAGCAATGAATGAGTTTTCTTGTTCCACATATTCATGAGCATTTGCTGTTGTCAGTGTTTTGGATTTTAGCCATTCCATTAAGTGTGTTGTAGCATGTCACTGCAGTGCGCAATCTCCCCCTGGCATAGGATGTTGAGCATTTTCTCATATGTCTACTTGCCATGTATACGTCTTCTTTCGAGAGGTATCCGTTCGGATATTTTATTTACTTTTTAATAGGGTTGTCTGTCTTCCTATTGTTGCATTTTAAGTGTTATTTGTATAGGTTTGATGAAAGTCCTTAATTAGACATGTGTTTTGTAAATATACTCTCCCAGTATATGGCTTGTATTTTCATCCTTTTAAAAGAGCAGAGTTTTTATTTTTAGTGAAGTCCAACATACCAAATTTCCTTTCATGGACCATGTCTTTGGTGTTGTATTGATAACACTAAACTAAGGTCACCTAGATTATCTCCTAAGTTGTCTTCTAGGACAACTTTTTTTTTTTTCCTTTCACTTTCAAAGTTTTGCATTTTACATTTACGTCTGCAATCCAGTATGAGTTACTATTTGTGCAAGGTGCAATATCTATGTCTGGAGTCATCTTTCTGCATGTGGTGGTCTTGCTACTCCAGCACTGTCTTTTGAAAAGCTGCCTTTTCTCCACTGAGTTGCCTTTGCTCCTTTGTCAAAGATTAGTTTATTCTATTTGCGTCATCTGTTTCTGGCTCTGTGTTCTATTCCAATGATCTATTTGTCTACTCTTTCTCCAAGAACACACTGTCCTGATTATGTAGCTGTATAGTAAGTCTTAAAGCTGAGTAGTGTCAGACACCCAACATTGTTCTTCTTCAATATTGTATTGGTTATTTGGTGTCTTTTATCTTTCCATATAAAATTTAGAATCAATATTTAACTGCCCACAAAGTAATTTGCTGGGATTTGGGTCAGGATTGCACTGAACTTGTAGATCGAGTTGAGAATTGACATCTTAATCATTTTGAGTCTTCCTACACATGAACATAAGATATGTCTCCATTTCTTTAATTCTTCTTTGGTTCTGTCAATCAGACTATTATAATTTTCCTCATAGGAAATATGTATATTTTGTAAGATTTATATCTAATTAGTTCATTTGTGAGGTATTAATATAAATGGTATTGTGCTTCTAATTTCAAACTCCATTTTTTTCATTGCTGTATATGGGAGGCAATTGACTTTTATATATTAAAGTTATATCTTAATTACATGATTTAATTAGTTATTAATTCCAAAAATTTTTTGATTCGTTGGAATTTTCCTCACAGATGATCATCTCATTAGAAAACAAAGACAGGTTTATTCCTTATTTCCTGATATATATAATTTTTATTTCCTTCTGCTGTTTTACTATATTAGCTAGGACTTTCTGTACTATGTCTAACAGGAATAAGCAAACAATACCCTTGCTTATTCCTGATTGTAGGGGAAAAAAGTCTAATGTCTCACAGTTACTAATGGTTACTGTAGGTTTTTGTAAACATTCCTATAATGTTAAAGAAGTTCTTTCTTTTTTTCCTACTTTGTTGAGAACTTTTATCATAAGTCTTGGATTTTCATCAAACACTTACTCTGAATTTACTGATGTGATCATATGATGTTTCTTTTTATCTTGTGGATGGGATGGACTACTTTAATTGGTTTTTGAAGGTGTTGAACCAGCCTTGCATACTTGTCCTTATAGATAAATTAGAGTGTTCTCTCTGCTTATGTTTTCTAAAACATATTATGGTATCATTTGTTATTTAATTTCTGCCTACTGAATCTGTTCATTTCTAATAGAAGAGTGTTAAAGTTTCAAAATATAATACTATTTGAAGTTCTATCAGTGTTTTCTTCATGTACTTTGATGCCCTATTGTGTCAACTTTAAAAGTAAGTTTAACCAGCAAATGGATTTATTCATAAATAACAGAGGAATTACAATTCAGGACAAGCAAGCTATCACAAAGCCATAAGCAGTCAAGAAATCAAAGAAAAAGAACTTTAGAGAAAAGAAGAAAGTTGGGAGGTAGGAAAGCTGCTCTAAGTGGAAGTCCACAGAAGGAAGCTGGAGAGTTCAAGGTGGTGATGTTTCCTCACTGGTTGAGTGTGGCATTTTCTTACTAGCTGAGCTTGTTGATGGGCAAGGACAAAGTGTTCCTTCTTCCTGCTTGGGGGTTTGGGGTAAAGTAGGCTTTTCCCGTTTTTAGTTTTTCACAGTTTTTAGGCACATACACATTAAGAATTGTTATGTCTTCTTGATGTATTAATCCCTTTATCTTGTAATTGTCTTTTTCCCTGACGACTTTCCTGGCTCTGAAGATGGCCATGTCCAATATCAATATAGCTATTCCTGATGCTAGCATAATATACCCTTCTTCTTTCTCTACTTTTATTCTATTTGTATCTCTGTATTTAAAGTCAGTTTCTTGTAGACAACATGTATCATGTTTCCTGATTCACTCTGACAGTTTCTGTCCTCAGTTTCTGTTGGTATATGCAGTCAATTTATATTTCATTTGATTATTTATATAGAGTGATATTAACCATATTTATGACTGTTTCCTACTTACTGTCCTAATGGTTGGCAGCTTTTTTTTTTCTTTCACTTCTTTTCCCGCTTTCTATTATTTTAAGTGGACATTTAATATAGCCCCATTTTCTTTCTTCTATTAGCATTCAGTGATATCTCTGCTAATTCCTCTCATGGTTGACCCTAAGTTAGCAATAGATCTTTACCACTAACCCTGTTCGGCCTTCAACAGCCCTACACCATTGTGTGGGTATTGCAAGGACCTTATGAAAAAGTATCAGCAATTCCTCTCTCCCATCCCTCATTTATGTCATCCATGTATGCGTAAGTTTTATTCACTCAACACAGTGTTGCTATTACTAATTGAACACACTGTTAGCTGTTAAGAATATGAAAAAAATAAAGGATTTAATTTTGCTTTCCTTTATTCCTTGAAAAACCCTCCTCCTTTATGAAGATCCATATTCAACTCTGCACTATCTTCCTTCTCCCTGAAAGAAATTTCTTTTAACATTCTTTCAAGTCAGTCCTGCAGGTAAAACATTCCCATAATTTTTGTTTGAGAAAGTTTATTTCTGCTTCAGTTTTGTAGGATAATCTCACCGGATACAGAATTCTAAGATGTTTTTATTTTTTTTTCTCCCTTTCGATACTTATATATTTCACTCTACTGCAGTTGTTCTGCTTGAGTTTCTGACTCCTCACTCTTGTGGCAGCTATTAGCCTTGGGTTTGAACCGGGAGAAAAAACTATCAGGAAAAGATAACTTTTCACTTCTTAACTGACAAATACCTGCTACTTCCAAATCCCAATCCTGAATCTATGGCTGCCATCATAGATCTTTCTCTAGGAAAGGTTTCAGAACACAGCAGTGCGTATTTTCCTGCAGTTCAGAGCACCACATCTAATTCAAGCTCTTCTTATAAAGCAAGCAGTTATTTTTTATGAGATTCATCTTATTTGGTGGAATTTGCTACTTCCTCTAGTCAGATAGCACACGATTCTATAATCGCATATGGAAACACTCAGATGATCAATCACACACAGCCATCCCCACTATCCTTCGCCTCAACTGCGAAGCATTCCAATATAAGCCATCATTATAAAATATTTTCCAGTTTAAATTAATCCACTATTGATTTAGAAAACAGAATTTTCTTAGAAAATTTCTGATAATGTTTATTTTGATAACATATGAACTTTTATGTAGATTAGAATATGAAGAAATTAAAACATTCTCTTTTCTCTTTCTGAGTCATGATTTTATATATTCTTTTATTTATAATAAATATGATTAGGGACGATGACTCAGGTCTATGACAAAGGAGACTTCCTAGGACTTACTTCGAATCTGAACTTAGTGTTTACTCACCATCAAAGACAACAGCTGCGGATGTATAAGACAGGGTCAAGTCACCTAACATAGGAGATGGGAGAAGTGGGATTTAGAAGACACAGTAATTTAAAGCAACAGAAAAGGAAATTGATTCTCACATTCTCACACTTTCTCCCCAAATCTCTAATGAGATATATCCGCATATGAGGGATGAAAATGTTATCTTACATTCTTTTTTTCCCTCTAGGAAGTAGAGGGAAGTGTTAATCTGTCATGGAAATTTGAAGTAAACTTTATCACTTAACAGTAAGCATGTGGCAGCTACTAGGATCTGGTCTGGGATGACTCTGTCAACTTCTCTTCAAGCTTAAGGGGAGTCTATGCAGTACTGCATAGTCCCAATAATGAATCCATACCCTCCAGGGAAATTTGAAGAATAGCCAATGTTTGTTTGAATTAAGTTCTGCATGCTTCACTTTTGGGGGGCCAGTGATTTTTAGGGAAGAATAAAAACACTTCATATTCCTGAATATTCCAGAAAAAAATTAAATAGTGGAAAAATAATTTATATACTTGACTGAATATAGAACCAAATAGTAATTAACAAAAAATACCATGTTATTTTAATGTAAGAGGTTTTCTTATATGAAAACTGTTATTCTCAAAGATGCTATCAATAAAATAGTAAGAGTACCTTGGGTTAATTAAAACCATTTCATTAGAATGGGGCAATTGCCATGATGTAATGTTAATATTTTTAAATGTCTATGTATTTTGTCAATATTAGGCCAACACGTACATGAAAATACTTTCACATGTTCATTAATTTTTTTTAAGGAGAAGGGAATATATTTACTTCTTTTTTAATGATCTTTTGAATGGTGAAATATGGGTGAATTTTAGTTTTGTGTCATATCTCCCTAGATTCTCCAATCTTACATGGGCTTAAGGATTCTGAGGAGACCATCTATATAATGAGCAGTACATCTCCTAACAGCACAAGGGCACTAATTTTGTTCCGAGTTAAAATTACCTTTCCATGTAAGCAACCATAAGAGAAAACCTTAGTTATTTAGGAGATAACCTTAATTTTATTCTAATTTTTTGATCCAAGTAAAAAATAAAAATTACTTCCTTCAGCACAGCTGAAGATTAACGGTAATATTCCCAGTGTAATTGTTAATTCATATGTCACACCAAAAGCAGTGAGAGGAGAGGTTTTAAGAGTGTGGCCAGCGGTCAGAAAGAGCCAGGTCAGAGTATTGGTATTGCAGAGTCCAGGTCCATGGCTTTGGGCAAAGTGCTGATTCCACACTGTGTTGGTGAACAGTAACTGAGACACCAAGTTCATAATCTTATTACTACTGTAATCACATTCAAGAAAATTAAGCTTAACTGAGAAATAGTGAAGAATTTTTTTAATAACATCAGTGTCCATTATGTAACATCTTCTCATTTAAATAAAAAAAGTTCCTTCCCTAAATGAGTATACATTTTGCAATATTGTTTTCAAGGCAGCTTGTTTTATTATGACATATTAAAATACTATTCCCCAATTTTGGAGACTTTCTAGTAAATACTTAAAAAGTAAGTTGTTTGCAGTATATACTATCATTTCTCTATTATTTCATCGTGCAAATGTTATAATTGGCTGACTGTCAACTTTTTGGGTTAAATGCATCAATAAGTTATTTTACTGTAAGTATTGTCTACAAAGCTTCGGATGTGCACACTAAGCCAATATCTGCCAACATTTTAGAAATGTTTGTGCAAAACAAAATGTAGAAAAAAGTTTATGCTGCTGCAAATACTTAATTTTTTCAAATATCCTTCAAAATATATATTTTGATAAATCCAAATATATAACTGACTCAAGCATATAAACGTATGTATCTGGATGTCAGAGAAGTAAATATATTTTAATTACCTTACTTAGATTAAAAGTATGCAATGTTTTGAGGAGCCAAGGATAGCAAAGATATTTTTTTAATATTTTATTTATTTATTTGACAGACAGAGATCACAAGTAGGCAGAGAGGCAGAGAGAGAGGAAAGGAAGCAGGCTTCCTGCTGGGCAGAGAGCCCTATGTGGGGCTCGATCCCAGGACCCTGGGATCATGACCTGAGCAGAAGGCAGAGGCTTTAACCCACTGAGCCACCCAGGTGCCCCAAGAAGTGCTATTTTTAAAAAAATCTCAATTCCAGTAAAATTAACATAAAATATTAGGCTAGCTTCAGGTGTACAATATGGGGATTCAGCAATACTACACATTACTCAGTGCTCATCATGATAAGTGTACTCTTAATCCCCAGCACCTATTTCTACCATTCCCCTACCCACCTCCCCTCCGGTGACCATCAGTGTGTTCTCTGTAGTCAAGAGTCTGCTGTTATTTGTCTCTTTTCCCTTTGCTCATTTGTTTTGTTTCTTAGATCCAACATATGAATGAGATCATATGGTATTTGTCTTTGACTGACTTATTCCACTTAGTATAATACGATCTAGCCCCATCCATGTTGTTGCAAATGGCAAGATTTCATTCTTTTTAGGGCTAAGTAATATTTTCTGGTATATATATACCACATCCTCCTTATCCATTCATCAATCAATGGACATGGGCCATTTCCATATCTTGGCTATTGTAAATAATGCTGCTATAACATAGGGGTGCATTTTTTTTTTTCAAATTAGTGTTTTCGTATTCTTTGGATAAATACCCAGTAGTGCACTTGTTGGGTCGTAGGGTAGTTCTGTCTTCGATTTTTTGAGCAGCGTCCATACTGTTTTCCATAGTGGCTGCACCCAACAACAGTGCATTCCCACCAATAATGTAAGAGGGTTCCCTTTCTCTAAATCCTTGCCAACACCTGTTGTTTCTTGTGTTGTTGATTTTAGCCATTCTGACTGGTGTGAGATGGTATCTCCTTATGGTTTTGATTTGCATTTCCCTGATAATGAGTGATGTTGAATATCCTTTCATGTGTCTGTTGGCCATCTTTATGACTCTGGAGAAATATCTTCTTCCAATTTTTAATTAGTTTGTTTGTTTGTTTGTTTGGTCTTGAGTTGTGTAAGTTCTTTATATATTTTGGATACTAATCCTTTATCAGATATGTCATTTGCAAATATCTTCGCACATTTGGTAAGTCCTCTTTTAGTTATACTGATTGTTTCCTTCATTGTGCAGAAGCTTTTATTCTGATGTAGTCCCAACTTCTGTTTTGCTTTTGTTTCTCTTGCTTCACGAGATCTATCTAGAATAAGGTTGCTGAGGCTGATGTCAGAGAAATTACTGCCTGTGCTCTCTTTAAGGATTTTGATTGTTTCAGAAAAAGCTATGGTTTAAAGAACACGGATACTAGTAAAGTTTTATCCTAGTAAAGTATTAAAAAAGTTATTCAGGTTAAATTTACCATCAGTTGTCATAGCAATATGTATTTCACTCCATGGAAACATTTGGAAAATGAAAAAAAAAATCTAACTTCTAGACAATGTGTCTAGACAATATGTTGATCAATGATACATAGCTGATATTTCCCCTGTGTTAATCAATTTTAATTTAAATATTTTAGTAATTATCTTTAGTAACATATAATTTGCCCCAGAATATTATTTATTTACATCATAGCTGACTAACTCACAGAAAATTAGGATTTATCCCAAGCTATCTATGGGATTAGAATTATTTTCTTAGTTTTTATATCATCATTTGGAAATGTATATTTTTATCTCTAATGAAATCACTAAATATTTCCACAAGTTGGTTTCTTCTAATCAAACACTTTAATTAGTTAATACTATCCTATAAACACATAGAGATCACAGGAAAAAATAAATGTTGCCATTTGTACCTTTTTAGGTTAGAACTGAAGTTGAATATATACATTTCTTTCACAACATCTTTGCTAGGAAGAAGGATATGATCAGGGTTAAAGTGCTCTCATTAATGGAAAAGTTCTATATGTATTAACCATGGAAAATACCCAATTGTTAACTTTCTTTTCTGTTTGAATCACTGTGCCACAAAACTACTAATTCTGGCTTATTTTTGTTTTTCCCATGAAAATGAATGAAATTTGTTTTTGCCTGACTTTTTTTTTTCTCTTATTTCTCGTTTTGAATTGACTACACTGATCGTGAGGCTTATTGTCAGAGACGGCTGATGCTGTCTGGGTTTGCAACCAGTCCATGAAGTGATTTGGCCCAAACCACTGAGGAAATGAGGAAGGAAAACAAAACACAAACAACTGGTGTTCCAGACAGAATCTTACAGGGCGACCTCATGCTTCTCACTCCAGTGTGCAGAACTCAAATGTACACCTACCTCAGCAGGGGGTTATCCTGGGAATAAAGTCATGCTGCAGACTCCCAGCAACTAGTTCATACTTTACTACTGAGGTCTGCGAAGTTGAAACATGAATGTAACTCACGAGGACAGGATTCAGGAAAACTCCCCAGCTAAAATTTGTTTGACCAGCAGAATGGATTCCTTGAAGCTAATGTGTTAAAAAATGAGACTTTAACCAACGTTTTTCTAATCCTCACAACATAAAATAATCCTCACAAAAAAATAATCCATTATGCCACATTTTCTCTCTTTAAAACCAGAATAAGTCAGGTTATAGTACCAGCTTCCTTATGCAAAAACACAAAACCATTTAGGCTTCACTGGGGTGGGGAAAGGACACGGGTCCCCTGAAAAGAATACTTTTAAAGAGAAGTAGATAATCATGTCTGTGACAGAGAGCCTCTTATTTATTTATTTATTTATTTATTTATTTATTTAAAGATTCATGTATTTATTTATTTGAGAGAGAGGGAGCACAAGCAGGGGGCAGAAGGAGAAGGAGATAGACTCTGAAGCAGACTGCACACTGATTGCAGAGCCCTATGCTGAGCTTGATCCCAGGAACCCGAGACCGTGACCTCAAGAGTTGGACACTTAACCAATTCAGCCACCCAAAAGTCCCAAGAATCTTTCTTTTATAGGAGGCTGGCTAAACAATGTTACAAACCTATTTTCAATTCCCAAGACCTATTATTTAAGATTCCACAAAACTCCAAAAAACGGTATTTCACTAGTACACCTTATTGATGTGTTTTATTTTCTAAAATTATATAATTTATTGACATTAGCGGCATCTGACTATTTCTGGCAGGAGGCATGCTCATCTCTCATTACCTTCTGCAAACACTCACCCAGTTCTCATTTGGGCAATGCTGTCCCTGAAATGCATCCCAGAGGCTTCGGGTCTCAGCCTTCCTGGCGATGAGGTACACGTCAAGACTGTGCACCCCCACAGAGCAGCCTCAGCTATTGTCTCTTCACATTTTTACCCCTAAGGCTAATGCCCATTCTCCTGTTCCCATGCTTGAAGTTCAAAGGGACATTGTAAAGTGCTACCCGGCCGGCTTCTTCCCGGGATGCTGCCACATACTCTCATTTAATCTTCCAAACCCAGAGTCTCCTCAGCCCTCACTGGCCATCCACAGCTTCCCACCCTCTTTCAAGAGTCTAACCTCACTGTGTGGTAGAAGGAGGATCCAAGCTGACTCTAGCTCTTCCGTTCGTCTCGGATATCCTACTGGGTGTTCAATATTCCTGTGATTCTACCTCTTTCACTCTTCATTTTAGTCAAGATATGATCGCCATTTGCATTCCGGGATACCAGAGCCCTGGAAGTACCGGGGCTCCTTGGAACAGACAATGAGGGCCGCAGGGAGCACGCTCACATCTGAACTGAAGGCTGAATTAGAATGCTCTGTAACAGCGTGTTCCTAACCCTGGTGCTCGGCTCCCTCCACACCACAGAATGGGGTTTTCCCCCAAGGCCTATGTGGCATTACCACCTTCAAATAGTAAATTACAGTAAGTCTAGACTATTTCCAGTTTTTAAAAAGTCTATCCCATGGTTACTGGCTTCTGTGCTATTGACACATTTCACTTTCCTCTCATTATTTCTTCTTCTCCATTATTTCTTTCTATGAAGAAATTCTAAATGTCCTTAAATATCCAGCTCAAGTGATTTATTTTCTCCCGAAAATGTTTTTATTTAAAGTAATCTCTCTTCTTCTGAAACCCCCATGGATTCTCCATATCTCTTACCCATTTAATATGTTGTATTGGATGCATTAACATGGTTTCCCTAATTCTATACTCTTCATAATCACTCATGACCTGAGCACCTTCTCATGTTTCTTCCTATATAGTGCTGTATGCCTTATATAAGGTCTTGAATAGTCAATAAAGATTGCTGAATAAATAAAATCATTATGCAAATCAGACATTGATATTTATAAGGTTAGGTAATATTCTTTATATATTCTATCTTTAAGGCTTTATCCTTAATATAGTTTTTGTATTAACATTTTTTTCTTACCTCTCAACTGTTTCAGTTGTTTGCTTTTTCTGGTCCTTCAAACCTCCTATAATCAAATTAAGTGTCCTCTGACTACACATTTTCCAATGTGCCCCACAATGTCTTGAAATAGCTATGTCACTGGAAGGGCCCTTCCTTGACATGTGCTCATCACGCCATGTTACATCATAATTGTTATTTGACCAAAACACATTTATTGTGCATCCAAAAAATGCACAATTAATGTTGACAGCTTAAAATAGACTTCCTCCTATTTTGCACAATAAATTTAGTAAAATATGCATTATTCTTTCCACACAAATGGCCTCTGTAAACTCAAAGCAGCTATCTCCCATTTTAATGACAGCTGAGATGTCAAAATAATAAACATTTAATATAAATTTTGAAGCTGCTGCTGGAACCCTGTGACCACGGATTACTGTGACAGAATAATTATTTTTAAAATTCAGATAATAGGCATAATAGCATGCAGACCAAACCGAGAAATCAACAAAATTTTCAATTCTTTCCTTGGGAAAGGGAGAAGGCAGGTAAATCTTGTGAAAGAAATCTTTTCAAATGATAAATCCAAGACTGCTAGTGATAACGAAGGCTAAGAAATAAATAATTTAGTATTAAACTTGGGGCTTTAGATGTTAAAGGTGGGAAAAAAGAGAGGAGAGTAATCCATAATTTATGACCATAACCACGTAACACATGAGGATTGTGTATGGAAGACAAAACTGTAGCACAGAGAGAACTCGTTTAAAATCCATGTGGCCACTTAGAAACCAAAACCTCAAATAAGGAACACTAATTGACCTTTGTTTTCCCAACCGCACCAGAGGTCAAAGCATGCATATTCCCTTTCTCATGGAAACACTGTCACTTCCAAGTCAGAAAGTATGGAGAATGCTTTCAGGTTTATGTAAATGTATGACATTAGCTTTTGGTTCTCAGATAAATAATAAATTTATATGAACTCATTACTACACAGCAGCAGTTTCAGGAAGGAAGATCAAGAACTGCAAGGTCTATAAAGATTTTTTTTTTTGCTTACATTTTTTCAAGTAATCAGAAATAATTCTGTGTAGAGCATTTTATTTCCCTAATAATTTACATTCATTGAAAGAATTTGGACTAGTATTTGTGGTATTGTTATATATATTTTTGGTACTGTTATATTCTATTTGTGTCCAAAAATATAATTTCTAGTGATATAAAAGCTAACCATATAATATGCAAATCAATTAAATCTAAAAGGTTTATATTTATGTGAGTAAAAAAATGTATTTTCCCACTTTCATTTAAAGTGTAGACATTGGGGCACCTGGGTGGCTCAGTCAGTTAATTATCTGCCTTAGTTTCAGGTCATGATCCCAGGGTCCTGAGATTGAGTCCCACATCAGGATCCTTGTTCAGCGGGGAGTCTGTGTCTCCCTCGGCCCCTTCCCCTACTTGTGCTCTCTCTCTCACTCTCAAATAAATAAATACAATCTTTAAAAATGAAAATAAAAAAGTGTACACATAGAATGAGTATTATCTTCATTTAAAAAAAAATAGGAGTTTTGGTCGCTTGGTGGCTCAGTTGGTTAAACATCTGTCTTTGGCTCTGGTGATGAACCTGGGGTCCTGGGATGGACACCACATTAGGCTCTCTGCTCAGTGGGGAGTCAGCTTCTCCCTCTACCCCTCACTCCTGCTCATGATCTCTCTTTCTTGTCTCATGCTCTTAGTCTCTCTCTCAAATAAATAAAACTTTCAAAAAAAAAATTTTTTTTTTTTAAATCAAGAGTTTTCTGCTTCTCTCCACAGTAAAGTAGCTGATGACGGACTCAGTTTCATGCCACCAAGAAGTGTGAAACCAGGTGAACTGTTTTCAGATGCTGGACAACAACCTCACAGGACAGGGATTGTTCATACAATGGAAGGTGAGTTCCAAGAGAACCCAAGCTTCCTGATTGCGGGTTTTTGTTAACTTCATCCCAAGGAAATGGGCCCAAACAGCACACCGACTGAGCTGAACTTGAGAATAGGAACCTGGAGTTCTCAGTTGCTGACAGAGCTGAGATTCCAAACAGGGTATCAGATAATAAGGGATTTTCCTGGAATACACGGCAGAAATCTGCCAGAGGTCCTCTTCATGGACGGCCGTCCAAATACAGCTGTCCATGCACAAATCAAGAGCACAAGCAGGCAACATCCAAGGTGTTGCTGATGTAATAGGGAGTTGGAGAACTTGATGTGACATGGAGCTGAGAGGCAGGAGTTCCGTCCACCCACCTTGGGGAAATCTTACTGAGTACACCAGCCATTCACTTGAGACCTCTGAAATACAGCCCTTAAATGCTAGGTCCAGGATTACTCTGGATGGATTTGGGAGCTTAAAAACAAGCCTTGAAGGGATCAACCAGATTCAAGTGTAAATGGACCGCATGTCAGAACACAATCTAACCCTCCTTAAAGGAAGAATACAAACTATAGCTACTCAGCACCGCAGAACCCATTAGTTCCTACCTGCAAAACAAAACTACAGATGTGTTTGTACGGGTAGACAAAGAGAATCTGACAAATAGCCTGAATGAAAGCCTCGGTAGTATTAACAGAATGACAGACACGCTGAACTTAGCAAACAGCTGTTGCACCCTCTGTCTGAACAAAGGTTTAAGATCAGCATAAATAGAAATAAATAAATAAAGACAGGGAAAGAAAGGAAGGACGGAAAGGAAGGAGGGAGAGAGAAAGGAAGGAAGGAAGGAAGGAAGGGAGGGAGGGGAGGGAGGAAGGAGACAGGGACTCACGGTAAAGAACTAGAGATGAACAGCCTGAAACATCACATAGGAATGAAGAGTTCACTGGGTGTGTCCAGTGGACTGGCTATAGCAGAGGAAATCAGTAGTTGGTTTAAATTCTCTAAACTGAACCATAGAGGAAACTAGTTTGGGCACAAATGAGCAGAGGCCCAGTGTCTTGTAGGACAATATCAAGCAGCCTCATGTTCAGGAGACCGAAGCCTCGAGAAGGTGAGGAGGCCAAAGTCATCTGAGGACGGAAAGCAGGAGGGGCTTCTGTTTCTGGTCAGGGCAGCACTATGGTCCTAGATCAGGCTTCATGGTGCCAGCAACCTTGAGACTGAACACGACGTCAGAGGCGCTGCACAAAAAGACAGGACAAGACGTGGTCCACAGCAAAGGGGAACCTCTGAGCTCACCCCGAGATCCAACTCTATGTGGTCATAAGAAACCACTTGAAATACAAAGACACGTTAGATTAGAGAAAGGACACCAAGGAAGATACATGAGTTGGAAGAGAGGTTTCTGTGCTTAGTACTGTAATTTAGACTGGGGTCAGCGGGACATTCCTGGCAGCGGTCTGGTAGCTGCTGTGAGCTGCCCTACAGCCACCTATGCAGCCTCTGCTTCAGAAAACCAAGTGATGGAAAATGTGGGAAAGAGCTCTGCCCTGGGCTGTGGACTGTGATGTAGACACTGCCATGGGGAAACAGCTCTGTTATATATACACTAGAACGAATGGAATGAAGCTTTATCAGATAGTAAAGCCTCAATTTTTATCATGTTTACAGTGACCAAGATGCCCACTACACATACACAAATACCGCCTCACAGAATACGCATATGGAAAATTAAGTGTTTCAATAAATATGTGGATGAACACATACTAGATCATTTTTAACTTTGTTGAGCTTAGATAGAAGGAAGGATGGGAAGGAAAAACCAGTATGGATTGCTTGTATAGAAGGCACTGAATGTATTATATATTATATACTATATAATATATAATTATATATATATTGCACATTATATGTATACATATGCTGATAAAATATTTAAGTCTGTAGTTTTGTTTTATTTTGTTTTGTTTTTTACTAAAACATGACCATGATCATAAAGGACTTATCCAAGTAATGAAAATATGCTATTATAAGTGTATCAGATAGTCAAGTAAGTGTTGTATTAGTATAATTAGTACAGTAACACCTTCCACTAGGAATGCATAAGAGAAAATGGTTTTAGTTCAAGAAGAATCCTTCTAGAGAGGATATCCGAGGCCCTCTGACTAATCAGGTTGTCTAATCTATCTAGGCTAATCAGTTTATCTTAGGAGCTTATCTTCAGGACAAGGAGGGGAAATTTGGGAGATTCTGGGGACACTCCATCATGGAAAGGATGAGAGACAGATGGGAAGATAATAGGAGGAAAGAGCTAAAGCAAAGCATGGAAACACTGTGTGCTCCAAGGAATCCTTCTGCCATGGCCCAATACTATTCATTGAATTTACTAAGTCAACTGGCCTAGAAAATAGTCCCCTTGAGACATCTATACACAGAAACTTATTTTGTACTGTATACTTTAAATCTACAATTCACACACGGCCCATATCCTCAAGGGCCTGTGGTTTAAGTCTGCTCAATGTGTAGTCCTTACATAACAAAATTTCGTTTTACAGAAGTCCGCAAAAATAGTGTAGTTGTTTACATTCTACTGATGGATTCATAAGGAATTAGCATTCTATACACAGGACTTTCTCTGTGAGACTATCCTCATTCTACCTTTTCTTTTTTTTTTTTTTTTAATAATTTTCTCCATTTTGACCTTTAGGAACACAGGACCTTTTCTGGTGAAAATATAGTACTAGAACTTCCTAAGTTTGTCATTCCAGCACCAACTCCCATCAAATTAAGTGACTATAATGGCAGTTGCCAAAATCTGACTTGAGATATACAATTATATATAGAATAGCTTTTAGTGGGACTCTAAACTCACTTTAACTTTGAGTCCTTCTATGAGATCACTAGTCCAATATTCTTCGACTGGGATGCTAATGAAATCCAGACAGGAAAAGTCTTTTTGAGCTACCAGGCAACCATTCTTATCATTTTCATTGCCTACAAATAGTCTTAGAGGTATTAATGATCCATGTATCTAGTAAACTGGAATCTTTCATTATTGTAATTCAAAGGGAGATTTCCATTTTATGAATTCAGGTCTGAAGTTAACATTTGTTGCCTATAGATGAAATGTTCCCATAATTAGCTGCTCATTTAACCTCCTGACTTCCCCCTGAAAGACCATAAATTCAACTGCTATAGCTCTCTATCAAAAGTGTTGTAAATAATAAAAAGGAACAGAATTGTCAGGGAAATAGATTAACATATTTTAAAGATTAGTTGTTTTGCCATATTGTCAGGGTAAGATATCATAATTAATTGAAAAGGGAGAAAAGGTATAAAAAATACTTCAGAATTTCTAAGTTTCATGCATCTTTATGAAACCTTAAATTGCTATGGAATTCTAAAGGGAAAATCTAAGCAATAACCCTGTGGCATTATCGTTGCTTGCAGCTTTGAGTGTTCTAAGTGAGTAAAGTCAGTATAGAAGCCATATGGCAAGTGGACTTATCTAGGCTCAAGACATCCAATCACCTTAAACATTTATAAATCCATATTCCAGAAAGGTCACAAAGTACTTTACTAATACCTCCAATAAATTCATGGTTTCAGGTTGAAAGTTTATTTTCTACTGAGTTAAAAATCACTGGTTTCAAAAACCAAAACTGACATACTTGATGTATTTTTTCTTTATATTTCTGACTGCACATGGTGACCTGCCTGTCACAAGCCAATATATTTCAGTTAAGTATCACTAAGAGGCTGGGCTAGGGCTGTAAGGCTGTTTAGTGTACTTTTGTATTCATGTATTCTTAAACTGGTTATAAATTAATTTATGCTGATGTGACATTTAAAAAGAAAATCTAATTTTAAGGACATACACACACTAGCTACGAAAATCAGGTGTCTTCTTTCACTCAATCCTAAACAGAATCTACAGTGAGCTAAGGGGAATTTCATTAAAATAAAAAATCCTTCCCAGTATAACCCCATCTCTGGCTTGGGCATGTCAAGCTCTTAAGAAATTTAGTGTCAAAATTTCTTTCCAATGGCTTACTTCTCTTGCTACTCCACATAAGGTATCTGACTATTTGCAATTTACTCAGAAAGAATGGAGGATAATCTCTTAAAGCAAACTTAATCTTCAATCAAATTTTACAGGCTCTCAGTTCCACAGCTCTTAAAAAACTCTTATGAGCTACAATTTGCTACAAGTCCTTTTAATAAGACCTCTAACTTCCATCAGTGAAATCCATCATTAAGCTAGACTTGTAATACTTGCAGATCTTAATCATCAAGATTCTGTCTTTCCAAAAATAAAACTGTGAACATAAGTTTTAGATAGAACACTTACTTTAGATTAGTCCCAACAAGGTAAACATGAACTTGACTTATGAGACTCTGTAAGTCAGTATTTTAAAAATAAATAATTTGGGGGCGCCTGGGTGGCTCAGTGGGTTAAGCCGCTGCCTTCAGCTCAGGTCATGATCTCGGGATCCTGGGATCGAGTCCCGCGTCGGGCTCTCTGCTCAGCAGGGAGCCTGCTTCCCTTCCTCTCTCTCTCTGCCTGCCTCTCCATCTACTTGTGATTTCTCTCTGTCAAATAAATAAATAAAATCTTTTAAAAAAAAAAATAAATAAATAAATAAATAATTTGGTTTGAATCATAATTGTTACCTAATAACACCACCTACAAGCCTATGGAAAATTGAACAATTAGGCACAAGAGTCCCAAATTTAAATGTATTAGAATGTGTACAATCTATGGTTTCTACTGCTGTCTTTTGTTCTTAGAAATCCAGAAAGAAAAAAAAGTCAAATGCATAAATAAATAAAAAGGCACTTTGTGCATATGGTCAAATGGTCTCTATCAGTACTATTAAACAAAAAAATAACTAGAAAAAATAAGTATCTTACCAGATTAATATTTGATTAGAAAAGAATATCTTTTTCGGACAAAAGAAAAAAATGGAACATTTTTGGTTTCGTTTTGCTTGTCCTTTAGAGGAAAGGAGCTGAAGGACCAGAGTGCACCGGACTACTCAGGTATCAGAATTCACTTTCATGCTGATTATCACCCACACTGATCCTGATTTTCTATAAAGATTGCTCCTAAGGCATTAGGAGTCCTCAGTGAGAAGGAATTACAAAACCTAGATCTGATAATATATGATACCTGCTACCCAAGTGTAAATGGAAGGCTTTTATCTATTATATTTATACATGATTTCAGAGAGGCTAAATTACTTTCGTGGATTTAGGATATGCAGGGAGATCATGTATCTTGACCTGATTTTGAATTTTATTCTCGGCCTCTATGGGACAAATTTGTATTATGCTTTGATGCATATCAGTACACACTGAACACGGGTTTGGAGGGTGTCTAACTCTTCAGAAAGTCCCTAGAGTATTATCACTCATTTTTGACACTGACTCAAGAAGATGAAATGCACCACTGATTTGAAAACTCGTCTTCAAATGTGTGAAGTTTTTAATGAAATTTTTGCCTTGCTTATTTTAAATATATCTATCTCAACACATAGGAGTTCTTTACTAGTCTTTTTTTTTTTTTAATTTGAAGCACTATTTTAGATTGTAAGGAAAGGGAGGCTGAGCATGTTCAACTATATTGAACTCTGGTTACTTTGTCCGAATATTACACTGATTAGTATGAAACTTAAAAATAAAGAAGAGAAATATATTTGTCTTCTGGGAATTTTGACTGGCTTTGTTAACTTACTGTAAAAAAGGAAAAAAAATTCACTCTGACCATATACAATTGTTTTGGAAGACACGAAGATGGGCAGTAGCCAAAGTCCATTTTATTATAACTTTACTATTTTCTTATTTATTTTTGAGATGGGGATCACTTGAGTAAAAGACAAGCTAGAATATACTGGGATTTAAAATTTCTGCGGTCAGAGGAGGAGTCAAGATGGCGGAGAAGTAGCAGGCTGAGACTACTTCAGCTAGCAGGAGATCAGCTAGATAGCTTATCTAAAGATTGCAAACACCTGAAAATCCATCGGCAGATCGAAGAGAAGAACAGCAATTCTGGAAACAGAAAAACAACCACTTTCTGAAAGGTAGGACCAGCGGAGAAGTGAATCCAAAGCGACGGGAAGATAGACACTAGAGGGAGGGGCCAGCTCCTGGCAAGCGGCGGAGCAACAGAGCACAAAATCAGGAATTTTAAAAGTCTGTTCTGCTGAGGAACATCACTCCAGAGGCTAAACCGGGGTGAAGCACACGCGGGGTCAGCGTGGCCTCAGGTCCCGCAGGGTCACAGAAGGATTGGGGTTGTCTGAGTGTCGCAGAGCTTGCGGGTATTGGAACGGGAAAGCCAGCTACAGAGACAGAGCCGACAGTAAGATCACAACTCAGGGTTACCTTGAAACGGTCGCAGGCTCAGTGAGCTTGGAGCACGGCCGGAGGTCAGGCAGATGGGAGTAACTGGGTGCTGTTCTCTGAGGGCGCACTGAGGAGTGGGGCCCCGGGCTCTTGGCTCCTCCGGGCTGAAGACCAGGAGGCCGCCATTTATATTCCCGTCCTCCAGAACTCTACGGAAAGCGCTCAGGGAACAAAAGCTCCTGAAAGCAAACCCGAGCAGATTACTCAGCCCCTGGTAAGGGCGGTGCAATTCCGCCTGGGGCAAAGAACTTGAGAATCACTACACCAGGCCCCTCCTCCAGGAGATCAACAAGAAATCCAGCCAAGACCAAGTTCACCTACCAAGGAGTGCAGTTTCAATACCAAAAAGAGCAGCAGAATTCCAGAGGAGGAGAAAGCAAAGCAAGGAACTCCTGGCTTTCTCCCTGTGATTTTTTTTAGTCTTGCAGTTAATTTAATTTTTTTTCTTTTTCATTTTTTTCTCTTCTTCTGCTAAATTTTTTTTAACTTTTACCCTTTTCTTTTTTAACGTTTTTTAAGTAGTTTATCTAATATATATTTTTTCTTTTTATATTTTTCTTTTTTTTTAAATTCTTTCCTTTTCTTTTTTCTTTTTTTCCTTTCTTTCTTTTTGAACCTCTTTTTATCCCTTTTCTCTCCCCTCACAATTTGGGATTTCTTCTGATTTGGTTAAAGCATATTTTCCTGGGGTTGATGCCACCCTTTTAGTATTTTACTTGCTCCTTCATATACTCTTATCTGGACAAAATGACAAGGCGGAAAAATTCAACACAAAAAAAAGAACAAGAGGCAGTACCAAAGGCTAGGGACCTAATCAATACAGACATTGGTAATACATCAGATCTAGAGTTCAGAATGACAATTCTCAAGGTTCTAGCCACGCTCAAAAAAGGCATGGAAGATATTAGAGAAACCCTCTTGGGAGATATAAAAGCCCTTTCTGGAGAAATAAAAGAACTAAAATCTAACCAAGTTGAAATAAAAAAGCTATTAATGAGGTGCAATCAAAAATGGAGGCTCTCACTGCTAGGATAAATGAGGCAGAAGAAAAAATTAGTGATATAGAAGACCAAATGACAGAGAATAAAGAAGCTGAGCAAAAGAGGGACAAACAGCTACTGGACCACGAGGGGAGAACTCGAGAGATAAGTGACACCATAAGATGAAACAACATTAGAATAATTGGGATTCCAGAAGAAGAAGAAAGAGAGAGGGGAGCAGAAAGAATACTGGAGAGAATTATTGGGGAGAATTTCCCCAATATGGCAAAGGGAACAAGCATCAAAATTCAGGAGGTTCAGAGAATGCCCCTCAAAATCAATAAGAATATGGCCACACCCCGTCACCTAATAGTAAAATTTACAAGTCTCAGTGACAAAGAGAAAATCCTGAAAGCAGCCCGGGAAAAGAAGTCTGTAACATACAATGGTAAAAATATTAGATTGGCAGCTGACTTATCCACAGAGACCTGGCAGGCCAGAAAGAGCTGGCATAGTATTTTCAGAGCACTAAACAAGAAAACATGCAGCCAAGAATACTATATCAGCTAGGCTATCATTGAAAATAGAAAGAGAGATTAAAAGCTTCCAGGACAAATAAAAACTGAAAGAATTTGCAAGCACCAAACCAGCTCTACAGGAAATATTGAAAGGGGTCCTCTAAGCAAAGAGAGAGCCTACAAGTGATAGATCAGTAAGGAACAGAGACAATATACAGTAATATACAGTAACAGTCACCTTACAGGCAATACAATGGCACTAAATTCATATCTCTCAATAGTTACCCTGAATGCTAATGGGCTAAATGCCCCAATCAAAAGACACAGGGTATCAGAATGGATAAAAAAACAAAACCCATCTATATGTTGCCTCCAAGAAACTCATTTTAAGCCCGAAGACACCTCCAGATTTAAAGTGAGGAGGTGGAAAAGAATTTACCATGCTAATGGACATCAGAAGAAAGCAGGAGTGGCAATCCTTATATAATATCAATTAGATTTTAAGCCAAAGACTATAATAAGAGAATAGGAAGGACACTATATCATACTGAAAGGGTCTGTCCAACAAGAAGATCTAACAATTTTAAATATCTATGCCCCTAATGTGGGAGCAGCCAACTATATAAATCAATTAATAACAAAATCAAAGAAACACATCAACAATAATACAATAATAGTAGGGGACTTTAACACTCCCCTCACTGAAATGGACAGATCATCCAAGCAAAAGACCAGCAGGGAAATAAAGGCCTTAAACAACACACTGGACCAGATGGACATCACAGATATATTTAGAACATTTCATCCCAAAGCAACAGAATACACATTCTTCTCTAGTGCACATGGAACATTCTCCAGAATAGATCATATCCTCGGTTCTATATCAGGACTCAACCAGTATCAAAAGATTGGGATCATCCCCTGCATATTTTCAGACCACAATGCTCTGAAGCTAGAACTCAACCACAAGAGGAAGTTTGGAAAGAACCCAAATACATGGAGACTAAACAGCATCCTTCTAAAGAATGAATGGGTCAACCGGGAAATTAAAGAATTGAAAAAATCATGGAAACAAATGATAATGAAAATACAACGGTTCAAAATCTGTGGGACACACAAAGGCAGTCCTGAGAGGAAAATATAAAGCGGTACAAGCCTTTCTCAAGAAACAAGAAAGGTCTCAGGTACACAACCTAACCCTACACCTAAAGGTGCTGGAGAAAGAACAAGAAAGAAACCCTAAGCCCAGCAGGAGAAGAGAAATCATAAAGATCAGAGCAGAAATCAATGAAATAGAAACCAACAAAACAATAAAATTTCTGCAGTCAAATGCTCTACTTCTGAGCTATAACCCCACCTTGGGATTTAAAATTTCTGATATTAGAATCCCTATCTCCTCTCCTGAGAGAAAAAAATATGTGTTTCCCCACCTTATTTAAAAATGATGATGATTTTATAATTTTTTATTTGTGTTTTTTAATGTGTATATTTGTATAATATATAAAAATATACTGATGTTTATATTTTGTATTTCTGGTTTTCCTACCCAGTGCTCATTTCTCATATGAGATCATGTCACTCACAAAGGAAGCCAAGTTTTATGGAGTAAGCCATCGTTCTCCCATGGAACATCAACAGTTTCCAAGATCACCAACTTCAGTTATAACCACTCTAAATCACAATTGGGATGGACCAAAATAAGACCACTCCTATTAATCACAACTGAGCATAGGGAAAAGAAAAAAAAAAAAAAACCTCTGTCCAAACCACAAAAATGACCAAGCATTCCCTTTTCATCACGTGACTTACTGATGCTTCTTTATCAATTACAGCTTTAGACCTGCTGTGTTTCTCCACCATCTACATAAAACATTGTTCAGATGCCCAATGGTAGAACTCCCTTTGCTCTCCCACAGCACTTAAGTCAGAGCAAGGCACCGACTCTCCAAAATCACCCTCTCCAAATTCACCCACTGGAAACCCAAATCATGCAGCAACCTCCTCCTAACACCCTCTTGACATGAGGTCCCTTATTTCCTCACAGTGGGCTGTCTTCCTCGTTGCAAGGAGCTGATCAACTCTCCCTCATTTGCCAGTATCTATGTTCCTAATGGTCTTTGGCTAAAAGGCAGTAGCATGACGCATGGAAATGGTTTTGCACACATGAAACTGACCATGCATGGCCCGTAAACATGTACCATTTCTTTGTGTCTCCAAGACTTATCCGTAGATGACCTCCTCTTATGTTTTTGTGCACCTGACACTATCAGAATATAAACTTAACCTTTGATATTTCCTTAATTAACCTCTTGCACATTAAACATGTAAATACATTCAACAACTGTCTTTCATTTTTTTTTTTCAGCATTGAAGTATAACTGACAGACATTGTTTATTAGTTTCAAGTGTACAACATCCTGATTGGACAATTCTATCTATTAATCAATGCTCATCATGAGTGTAATCACCATGTGTTGCTACACAATGTTATTACAATATTATTGACATTCCCTGTGCTGCACCTTCCATCTCCATAACTTACTCATTTTAGAACTGGAAGTACATGCCTCTTAATCTCCTTTATCTATTTCCCTCACCCCACACTCCCTCCCCTCTAGTAACCACTAGTTTGTTCTCTGTATTTAAGAATCTTTTTACTTTTTATTTGATTTTTTAGATTCTACATATAAGTGAAATCATATAATATTTGTCTCTTTTTCTGATTTATTTCACTTAACACAATACCCTATAGTTCCATCTATATGGTCACAAATGACAAGATTTCATTATTTTTTTATGGCCGGGTAATAGTCCATTGTCTATACACACAACCTCCTCTTTATCCATTCATCTATTGATGGACAGTTGGGTTGCTTCTATCTTTGTTATTGTAATGTTGAAATAAACAAAGGGATACATGTATTTTCTCAAAATACTGTTTTCAGGGGCACCTGAGTGGTACAGTTGGTTAAGTAACTGCCTTCAGTTTGGGTCACGATTGTGGGGGTCTTAGGACAGAGCCCAACATTGGGGTCCCTGCCAGCATGGAATCTATTCTCTCTCTCCCTCTGCCTCTCCCCCACTCTGGTGTTCTGTCTCTATCTCTCTCAAATAAATAAATATAACCTTTAAAAAATAGTGTTTCCAGGGACGCCTGGGTGGCTCCATTGGTTGGACGACTGCCTTCAGCTCAGGTCATGCTCCTGGAGTCCTGGGATCGAGTTTCACATTGGGCTCCCAGCTCCAAGGGGAGACTGCTTCTCCCTCTGACCTTCTCCTTGCTCATGCTTTCTCTCACTCTCTCTCTCTCTCAAATAAATAAATAAAATCTTTAAAAAAATAGTGTTTCCATTTTCTTTGGATAAATACTCAGTAGTAGAATTACTGGATCATGTCATAGTTCTATTTTTAACTTTTTGAGGAACCTCCATACTGTTTTCCAAAGTGACTGAACCAGTTTGCATTACCAGCAACAGTGCACAAGGGTTCCTTTTTATCCACATCCTCACCAACACTTGTTGCTTCTTTTGTTTTTAATTTTAGCCATTCTGACAGATATGAGGTGATATCTCCTTGTGGTTTTGATTTGTATTTCCCTGATGATGAGTAACGTTGAGCATCTTTTCATGTTTCTGTTGGACATCTGGAGCTCTTTCTTGAAGAACTGTTTATTATGACCTTTACCCATTTTTTAACTGAATTATTTGCTTTTCAGCATTGAGTTGTATAAGTTCTTTATATATTTTGGATACCAGCCCTTTATCAGATAATGTCATTTGCAAATATCTTCTACACAGTAGGCTATCTTTTATTGATTCTTTCCTTTTCTGTGTAGAAGCTTTTTTATTTTTATGTATTCCCAATAGTGTATTTTTCCTTTATTTTCCTTGCCTGAGGAGACATATCCACAAATATGTTGTTAAAGTTGATGTCCAAGAATACACTGCTTGTGTTTTCTTTTAAGAGTTTTGTGGTTTTAGGTCTCGTTTTTAGATCCTTAATCTATTAAGACTTTATTTTCGTGTATGGTGTAAGGAAGTGGACCAGTTTCATTCTTTTGGATGTGGTTGTCCAGTTTTCCCAACATCATTTATTGGAAACATTGTCTTTCCTCCAAATTATCTTCCTGTGTGCCTACCATAAGCCTGCCAGTCTTCTGTGTGCTTGCAAACACTTGAAAAAATAATTGCCAACAATGTTCTTGTTCTCTACTTAAGAAGCTACTGTGTCTCAGATCCTGGTGTCTATTAACTCAATTTTTAAATCTACCATAATTCTAATATTGCCAAGAAAAAGGGCATTCTTTAAATAGAAGCATTTAAGTAACTGTAGAGTAGAGGCAGAGCGTTAGCATGAGTAGGTGAGTATTGAAACAATTTCCTATTTGTTAAAAGATCTTGCTCTCTAGCCTATGTTCTCTTTAATCTTGTTTTGAGGTTCAACCAATTTCTGCCTGAGCTCATTTCTTTGTTGTAGTACCTTGTGCAACGCAGTCAGTAGTGTCAAAAACACAAACGCATGTACTTTTTCCCGCACTCTCCTGGCCTACCTGCTTCATAAGCTCCAGTTCTGCCTTCCAGACAATGGCAAATGACATTTTACTAAGTATTTTGCACTTTATAATGTGGGTCTCTAGCTTTCCAGCCAGCCACCTCATTGCTGCAAGTCCAATTCCCAAGCAATGTCAAATATTGTATGGCTTTTTGGTCATGTACCCCGTGTAAAGAACGCATTTCTCTATTGGTTCAGTTACCACTTGTTGCTATAAATACACCTTGGCTTGTCCTTGGCTTAGGAAGAGCTTGTGATTTGGATCACCACATAGGCGTTCTTGACAGGCAGTCCTGCATCTGACCCTGCAAGACTCAAGACTTCTCTCCTGTGAGGCCTCCTTCCTCTAGCTCCTTAGTCCTCCTTGTCATCCTGGAAGATAGGGAGAGAGCCCTCCCATATCCAGCATTTGGCCTGGCGCAGATATAGGTAAGGATTTGTCCATGTTATTGGCCAGAACCCAGGAAATTGTAAAATATGGCCAGAGTAGGTGCTAGGAAAATTAACAGGTTTTGGTGAACATATCACAGTCTGCAACAAGAACTTAAAGCCCATCTGTTTGCAGACTGATGTTGTTGTCACTAATAACTTTACAAATCCATAATAGCAAACGACTAGAAATGGAACTAGGAGAACCAAATTCTAGGGCATTTCTTTTCTGAACTGTCCCATTCTTCTAATGTCAGATAAAGAACTGTCATTTGTTACCTGACTCATAAAAATCAGAAGGAACAACTGTTGTGCCTTGATGAGTATATGAGTTCTCATTTAAAATGTTATCTTATTAATATAGACTGGGTTATTTGTTTAGAGTAATTATACACAGTAACATATTTGCAGTTTTTGAGAAGATGGAGGAAAAAAAGTAAAATTTCCAGTATTGCTGCCAAGTTAAAACGTTTCTGTAATGCCTTGTGAAGCACGTGACTTAAATTCAGCTCATTTCCAGTTCCTGGGGTTGAGGAAGACCCTTGGCTTCCCTGTATGAGCTCTATGACAATCTGGACAGCAAAAATCTTGAGCACAAAATACGATGCTCTTCTCATTTCGGTAATAACTTCAGATTCATTCACAAGAAGAAGAAACAAAAATGTCAACTGATGGAACTTACTATTGTGAACATTAGTATTGTTTTTCTCAACTGGCATATAAAAAGGATGTACCAGGAAGAAGTTTTCTAAACCTTTTTCTGAGAATACAAGAAAAAGACATTCTTGAAATACTTCTTTTTTTTTCCTAATTAAAGTAAAGACTATCTAAAATCATACACATGGAAAAGTTGGAGTCCTCAATGGGAAGTCTACTGGAGAATTTTTCTTTATGATCTCACACAGTCATGCTTTACTCTTATTATCTTTTAAAACTGTTTCCTTTGTTTAACACTGGATGGTATGAAATAGTTTTATCTTGGATTGTTAAGAAGATGTTGGAGGAAACTGGTTGGTGGATGGAGAAACTGAGTAAGAAAATATAATGGATTCACTGAGTCACTGCTGCAGATTTCTGACTTAGCGGAGAGCGTCATTCCCTGCCCATCACGGAAACTCTGGGTCTTACTGGTCACAAACCCCCAGCAGTGGGCAAGTCTCCACCAGGGGCCCAAGCTCAGGGTTTCCGCGTCTTGAAGGACATCAATATGTGTGAGGTATTAGTTGAGAATCATTTCTTTCCGTTCTTACACAGGAAGAAAAAACATTTCAAGTGCTAAGAAGACAATTCCGATTAAACACACAAACACAACAGTCCATGGAGATAAGTGAGGCCACTTTGAGTGACAGTTGGCAAGAGCTATGTGAGTAGGAGGAAGGGATAATCTTCCTAATAACTTGGCATTCAGGTCCTTATTTGGTCACTGTTCTTGACTTCAGAAAACTGTATTTAAGAAGAAAAGAAATAGAAACAGGGAAATTACAGAGTAGAATGCAAATTGAAGGGTTGGGAATATAATAGATAAAAACATAGGAACTGGGAAAATATTGGAAAATAATTGGAATTACAGTACATTTTTACATATTCAAGTGGATTTGAGAAAAATATTTCTGAAAGATTGAGTGGAAAATCAGATATACCTTTGAACATTTCAGGGCATCAGTGAAGTAACTTTTTACTTATACTCAGACTACCGAACTGAACTTATAAAAACATAGATTAATTATAAAAGTAAGCCAATACAAAATGTCTGAATAGTGGGTCAAATCCTATGCATTTTTATAAACTTATTTATTTTTAGCATAACAGTATTCATTATTTTTTTAAAGATTTTATTTATTTATTTGACAGAGAGAAATCACAAGTAGATGGAGAGGCAGGCAGAGAGAGAGGGAAGCAGGCTCCCTGCTGAGCAGAGAGCCCGACACGGGACTCGATCCCAGGACCCTGAGATCATGACCCGAGCCGAAGGCAGCGGCTTAACCCACTGAGCCACCCAGGCGCCTGTATTCATTATTTTTGCACCACACCCAGTGCTCCATGCAATCCGTGCCCTCTATAATACCCACCACTTGGTACCCCAACCTCCCACCCCACCCCCGCCACTTCAGACCCCTCAGATTGTTTTTCAGAGTCCAGAGTCTCTCATGGTTCACCTCCCCTTCCAATTTCCCCCAACTCCCTTCTCCTCTCTAATTCCCCATGTCCTCCATGCTATTTGTTATGCTCCACAAATAAGTGAAACCATATGATAATCGACTCTCTCTGCTTGACTTATTTCACTCAGCATAATGTCTTCCAGTCCCGTCCATTTTGCTTCAAAAGTTGGGCATTCATCCTTCCTGATGGAGACATAATATTCCATAGTGTATATGGACCACATCTTCATTATCCATTCGTCCGTTGAAGGGCATCTTGGTTCTTTCCACAGTTTGGCGACCATGGCCATTGCTGCTATAAACATTGGGATACAGATGGCCCTTCTTTTCACTACATCTGTATCTTTGGGGTAAATACCCAGGAGTGCAATGGCAGGGTCATAGGGAAGTTCTATTTTTAATTTCTTGAGGAATCTCCACACTGTTCTCCAAAGAGGCTTCACCAACTTGCAGTCCCACCAACGGTGGAAGAGGGTTCCCCTTTCTCCACATCCCCTCCAACATATGTTGTTTCCTGTCTTGTTAATTTTGGCCATTCTAACTGCTGTAAGGTGATATCTCAATGTGGTTTTAATTAGAATCTCCCTGAGGGCTAGTGATGATGAACATGTTTTCATGTGTCTGATAGCCATTTGTATGTCTTCATAGGAGAAATGTCTGTTCATATCTTCTGCCCATTTTTTGATATGATTGTCTGTTTTGTGTGTGTTGAGTTTGAGGAGTTCTTTATAGATCTTGGATATCAACCTTTTGTCTGTACTGTCATTTGCAAATATCTTCTCCCATTCCCTGGTTTGCCTCTTTGTTTTCTTGACTGTTTCCTTTGCTGTGCAGAAGCTTTTGATTTTGATGAAGTCCCAAAAGTTTATTTTCGCTTTTGTTTCCTTTGCTTTTGGAGACATATCTTGAAAGAAGTTGCTGTGGCTGATACCGAAGAGATTACTGCCTATGTTCTCCTCTAGGATTCTGATTGATTACTGTCTCATGTTGAGTTCTTTTATCCATTTTGAGTTTATCTTTGTGTATGGTGTAAGAGAATGGTCAAGTTTCATTCTTCTACATAAAGCTTTCCTGTTTTCCCAGCACCATTTATTGAAGGGACTTTTTTCCACTGTATATTTTTTCCTGTTTTGTCGAAGATTATTTGCCCATATAGTTGAGGGTCCATATCTGGGCTCTCTACTCTGTTCCACTGGTCTATGTGTCTGTTTTTATGCCAGTACCATGCTGTCTTGGTGATCACAGCTTTGTAGTAAAGCTTGAAATCAGGTAGCGTGATGCCCCCAGTTTTATTTTTGTTTTTCAACATTTCCTTAGCGATTCAGGGTCTCTTCTGATTCCATACAAATTTTTGGATTATTTGCTCCAGCTCTTTGAAGAATACCAGTGGAATTTTGATCAGAATGGCATTAAAAGTATATATTGCTCTAGGCAGTATAGACATTTTAACAATGTTTATTCTTCTGATCCAAGAGCATAGAATGGTCTTCCATCTTTTTGTGTCTTCTTCAATTTCTTTCATGAGTGTTCTGTAGTTCTTCTACTAAAATTTCAAAGAAGAAATAACACCTATACTCCTGAAGCTGTTTCAAAAAATTGAAGCAGAAGGAAAACTTCCTGACTCTTTCTATGAAGCCAGCATTACCCTGATCCTCAAACCAGGAAAAGACCCTACCAAAAAGGAGAATTTCAGACCAGTATCACTGATGAATATGGATGCTAAGATTCTCAACAAGATCCTAGCAAACAGGACCCAACAGCACATTAAAAAGATTATCCACCATGACCAGGTGGGATTCATCCCTGGGCTACAAGGATGGTTCAACATTCGCAAATCAATCAATGTGATAGAACAAATTAATATGAGAAGAGAGAAGAAACACATGGTCCTCTCAAGCGATGTAGAAAAAGCATTTGACAAAATCCAGCATCTGTTCCTGGTTAAAACGCTTCAAAGTATAGGGATAGAGGGAACATTCCTGAACTTCATCAAATCTATCTATGAAAGACCCACAGCAAATATCATCCTCAATGGGAAAAAGCTTGCAGCCTTCCCATTGAGATCAGGAACATGCCAAGGATGCCCACTCTCACCACTCTTGTTCAACATAGTATTAGAAGTCCTAGCAACAGCAGACAACAAAGAGAAATAAAAGGTATCCAAATTGGCAACGAAGAAGTCAAACTTTCTCTCTTTGCAGATGACATGATACTTTATATGGAAAACCCAAAAGACTCCACCCCCAAACCACTAGAACTCATACAGCAATTCAGCAATGTGGCAGGATACAAAGTCAAAGTACAGAAATCAGTGGCTTTCTTATACACTAACAATGAAAATACTGAAAGGGAAATTAGAGAACCGATTCCATTTACTATAGCACCAAGAACCATATGATACCTGGGAATAAACCTAACCAAAGAGGTAAAAAAATAATCCTATGCATTTTATTGCATTTGCAAGGGTGGACTCTGAAAACCTTGCTTCAGACCCTCTGATTTCATGTCATATGTTAAGTTGAATTTCATTATTAAAAAGCCTTTTTTCTCCTTCTGTTACTCTGGTATTTTGTTTACCTCTGGCTCTCATCTGAAGATAGTTTAGAAACAGGAAGTTAATGGTTGTCTTCAAATAAACCACAGAGCAGAAACAAGAAGTAACTATCAATATTGAAGGAAAAATTATTCAGCAATTTCTATAAATTAAAATATCAGTCCATTTAGTATAATTCAAAAACTCCAATACCTGAGTATATCTTTGTGTCCCTGAAAAAGTATAGGTTATATAATGGTGATGAAACAAAGTTTAATAAAGAAGAGCCTTCTTTTCAGCCAAATAAATTTTCAAGTTTAAAAGATCTGACCACATATGAAAAGACCATTATTCATAAAACATAAATGCTCAATGATGTTCTCTTCCAAAGAAGAGAACAATTTCAATTGCAATTTTTAAAAATTTAAATTCAATAAGCCAACATTTCTTTCTTTGCATCATTAGTTTCAGATGTAGAGTTCAATAATTCATCAGTTGCATACAACACCCAATGGTCTTTACATCATGTGTCCTCCTTAATACCCACCACCCAATTACCCCATTCTCCCCAACCACTTCCCCTCCAGAAACCCTGTTTATTTCCTATAGTTAAGAGTTTCTCATGGTTTGTCTCCCTCTCTGATGACTTCCCATTCAGTTTCCCTTCCCTTCCCCTATGATCTTCTGTGCTGTTTCTTATGTTCCACATATGAGTGAAACCAGATGGTAATTGTCTTTCTCTGACTGACTTATTTCACTTAGCATAATCCCCTCCATGTCCATCCATTCCAATGTAAATGGTAAGTGTTCATCCTTTCTGATGGCTGAGTAATATTCCATTGGAGATATATATATATAGATCTATATATATATATATCACATCTTCTTTATCCATTCACCTGTCAGTGGATGTCTGGGCTCTTTCCATAGTTTGGCTATGGTGGACATTGTTGCTATAAACATTTGGGTGCACATGTCCCTTCGGATCACCATATTTTTATCTTTGGGGTAAATATCTAGTAGTGCAATTGCTGGATCTTAGGGTAGCTCTTTGAGGAGCTGCCATATTGCCATACTGTTCCTCTTTGAGGAACTGCCATACTGTTTTCCAGAGTGGCTGCACCAGCTTGCATTCCCACCAACAGTGAAGGAGGGTTCTGCTTTCTTTGCATCTTTACCAACATCTGTCATTTCCTGACTCATTAATTTTAACCATTCTGACTGCTGTGAGGTGGTGTCTCACTGTGGTTTTGATTTGTATTTCCTTGATGCTGAGTGATATTGAGCACTTTTTCATGTGTCTGTTGACCAACTGGATGTCTTCCTTGCAGAAATGTCTGTTCATGTCTCTTGCCCATTTCTTGATTGGGTTATTTGTTCTTTGGGTGTTGAGTTTGATAAGTTCTTTATAGATTTTGGATACTAGCCCTGTATCTGATATGTCATTTGCAAATATCTTCTCCCATTCTGGCTGTTGTGTTTTGGTTTTGTTGACTGTTTCCTTTGATGTGCAGAAGCTTTTTATCTTAATGAAGTTCCAGTAGTTTATTTTTCTCCCTTGTTTCCCTTGCCTTTAGGGAAGTTTCTAGGAAGAAGTTACTGCAGCTAAGGTCAAAGAGGTTGCTGCCTGTGTTCTCCTATAAGATTTTGATAGATCCTGTCTCACACTTAGGTCATTTATCCATTTTGAGTTTATCTTGGTGTATGATGTAAGGAAATGGTCCAGTTTCATTCTTCTGCATGTGGCTGTCCAATTTTCCCAACACGAATTGTTGAAGAGACTGTCTTTTTTTTCCATTGGATATTCTCTCCTGCCTTGTTAAAGACAGGTTGACCATAGAGTTGAGGACCCATTTCTGGGCTCTTTTTTTCTTTTCCATTGATTTATATATCTGTTTTTGTGCCATTACCATACTATCTTGATAATTATAGCTTTGTAATAGAGCTTGAAGTCCAAAACCGTGAAGCACCAGCTTTGGTTTTCTTTTTCAACAGCTCTTTGGTTATTCAGCGTCTTTTCTGGTTCCATATAAATTTTGTTATATAAAAATAAGATAAAATAGAGACGCTGGGGTGGCTCAGTTGGTTGGACGACTGCCTTCGGCTCAGGTCATGATCCCGGAATTCCAGGATCGAGTCCCACATTGGGCTCCCAGCTTCATCGGGAGTCTGCTTCTCCCTCTGACCTTCTCCTTGCTCATGCTCTCTCTCACTGTCTCTCTCTCAAATTAATAAATAAAATCTTTAAAAAAATAAGATATAATAATATAAAAATTATTTGTTCCAGCTCTGTGAAAATGATATTTTGATAGGGATTGCACTCAATGTGTAGATTGCTCTGCGTAGCAGAGACATTTTAACAGCACTTATTCTTCCAATTCATGATCATGGAATGTTTTTCCATCTCTTTGTGTCTTCCTCCTTCACTTTTTTCATAAGTGTTCTGTAGTTTCTAGAATTTAGATACTTTTCCTCTTTGGTTAGGTTTATTCCCAGGTACCTTACAGTTTTTGTTGCTATTGTAAATGGAATCAATTCCTTAATTTCTCTTTCATCAGTCTCATTGTTAGTGTATAGAAATGCAACTGATTTCTGTGCATTTTACATCCTGCCACATTGCTGAATTCCTGTATGAGTTTTAGCAGTTTTGGGGTGAAATCTTTTGGGTTTTCCACATAAAGTATCATGTCATCTGTGAAGAGTGAGAGTTTGGCTTCCTCTTTGCCAGTTTAAATGCCTTTTATTTATTTTTGTTTAATTGCTGAGGCTAGGATTTCTAGTACTATGTGGGACAACAGTGGAGAGAATGGGCATCCGTGTCATGTTCCTGACCTTAGGGGAAATTCTCTGAGTTTTTTCCCTAATAAGAATGATAATCACTGTGGGCTTTTCACAGATGGCTTTTATGATGTTGAGGTATATATACCTACACTATGAAGAGTTTCAGTCAGGAAAGAATGCTGTACTTTGTCAAATGCTTTTTCTGCGTCAACTGAGAGGATCACATGGTTTTTGTCCTTTCTTTTATTAAGTGATATATCATGTTGATTGATTTGCAAATGTTGAACCAACCTTGCAGCCCAGGAATAAGACCCACTTGATCATGTAAATAATCCTTTTAATATACTATTGGATCCTATTACCTAGTATCTTGGTGAGAACTTTGGCATCCATGTTCATCAGGATACTGGGTCTATAATTCTTCTTTTTGTTAGGGTCTTTGGTTTTGGGATCAAGGTAATGCTGGCCTCACAGAATGAGTTTGGACGTTTTCCTTCCATTTCTATTTTTTGAAACAGCTTCAAAAGAACAGTTAAGAGTTCTTCTTTAAATGTTTGGTAGAGGGGCAACTGGGTGGCTTCAGTGGGTTAAGCCTCAGCCTTCAGGTCAGGTCATGATCTCAGGGTCCTGGGATTGAGTCCTGCATCTGGCTCTCTGATCAGTGGGGAGCCTGTTTCCCCTTCTCTCTCTGCCTGCCTCTCTGCCTACTTAAAATCTCTCTCTCTCTCTCTGTCAAGTGAATAAATAAAATCTTAAAAAAAAAAAAACCACCTAAATGTTTAGTAGAATTCCCCTGGGAAGCCACCTGGTCCTGGACTCTTGTTGGGAGATTTTTGATTACTGCTTCAATTTCCATGCTTGTTATGGGTCTAGAAGCTGGCTCTTTGAAAGAATTAACAAGAGCAATAAACCCCTAGCCAGACTAATCAAAAAGAAAAGATAAAGGACCCAAATTAATAAAATTGTGAATGAAAGAGGAGAGATCTCAACCAACACCAAGGAATTACAAGCAATCTTAATACATTATGAGCAAATATACACCAACAAATAAGGCAATCTGGAAGAAATGGATCCATTTCTAGACACTTATAAACTACCAAAACTGAAACAGGAAGAAATAGAGAAAAGGAACAGACCCATAGCCTGCATTTTTTTTTTTTTTAATGTGACTGATCTTATAGCATTATACAACAGGAACAGCTCAGGAAATAATTTTTTAAAATTTTGTTTAAATCATAATTGGCTAGTGTGAAATTAAGCTGTATTTATTATAGGTGTATAAAACTATGTAGAGTAGTTAGATAGTTTGAGTTAGATTATATTTAAAATTAATTTTTTTTTTAGAATTCATGAAATGTCTATTTATGGCTATTATATAACTGTCTTTAAATTTATCTTCCTGCTCAATACCAGAATAGGTATTGACAGGCACCATGTTTTAGAATAGGGAAATAACTTTGTCAGTTGCATTTGCTAATCTGTTTAATTTTTAGTCATTATTGAAAAGAAACATCAGTATCTCTGATCTATCACATAGACAAGGCCTCATTTTCTTGATCAATGTTCTTATTTTCACTTGTTTCAAGATGTACTCAGGTGTCTGTTTTTCTACATTGGTGGATCACACTTTCTTAATACGTTTTTCACCACAGGATTTTTGAAAGTGTGTTGTCAGACAGTTGATGAAACATTAAACTCAGGCTATTCCTCTAGCTGGTGCACCATTTGAGATATTGTGTGATTTTTCCAAGTTTCCTTTCCTCCCCATTTGCTACAAATTGCTTCCATTTTTCTCAGTTAACTCATTACATTTTGTCTTTCTCCCTTTGTTTAGTTCTTTTATTCTTAGCTTGCTGTTTTATACCATTATGTATAGTTACCAAAAAAAATTCTGAATTTGTTTATGAGATAAAGCACAGTAAGGAATACGTTTCTGAAAATGCTCAGATAATTCTATCAATTCCTCTTCCTTTTTGAAACTAGTAGCACCTGACCTCTGTAATGTGCTCAAAAAGAAAACATGGTCTGGTGCTATAATAAGCCACATTTTCTTGGCTCTAAGGGATAATTTGCACACCATAAAATTTGTTCCTTTTATATTTGCAATTCCATGATTTTTTAAATAAAAATCCAGAGTTGTGGGGTGCCTGGTTGGCTCAGTGGGTTAAGCCTCTGCCTTCAGCTCAGGTCATGATCCCAGGGTCCTGGGATCAAGTGCCACATCGGGCTCTCTGCTCTGCGGGGAACCTGCCTCCACCTCTCTCTTTGCCTGCCTCTCTACCTACTTGTGATCCCTGTCTGTCAAATAAATAAATAAAATCTTTAAAAAAAATCCAGAGTTGTGCAAGCATCATCACAATCAAATTTTAAAATACTTCTATGATGCTAAAGAGAATACTCTTGCTCATTTGCAATCAGTCCCAAGCTGTAGACAACCATGAATCTCCTCTCTGCACAGATTTTCTTTTTGTGGAAATTTCATGGAAGCAAGTAATATGTAGTTTTCTGTTTTGGGGTCCTTTCACTCATCATGATATTATGGAATTTATCCACACTGAAATATAAATCAGTACAGTTTCTTTTTTTCCCCTTCCAAATAATTTTCCATTGTTTGGATATACAATATTGTGTTTATCTATTCAGAAGTTGATGGCCTTATGGCTTATTTCTGCTTTTTACTATTATGAATATATCTGCTATGATCATGCCAATACAAGTATTTCTGTGGGCATATGTTTTCATTTTTCCTGGATATCTTGGACTAGAATTGCTGGCTTGTATGGTAAAATAGAAAAATATGTTCAAAATTTTAAGAAACTGCTAAACTGTTTTCCAGAGTGGTTGCACCATTGAATGATCCAATTAACAACATACGGAGTTGGCATATAGTTGAAGTTATCTGAAAGAATAAAATCCACAGTTGTACAGTTCAAATATATTTTGGAAATCAAAGGTATGTGTTTCTAGACAGTATTCTATATTAAAACTCTCTGAAAATGTTTTCAGCATATTCCTAAAAAGATTATTACTGAGTATATGATATTACATTCTATAATAATAAGCATTTTAATGCAGTTTCATGATAATAACATTTTAAATGTTTTGTGATGCTCTTCACCATCAGCATCACCCTGTCCACATTAATACATTAAGTTCTACATATTGGGTACACAGCGTTGAACAAAAAGGCAGTGTCTCTCCAGAGACATATACTGCAGCACAGCAGAGAAGATAGCAAACACCTAGACACTCTATACTTTAATTCTAGTCACTACTCCTGCAGAACACATTACCCCAATCTTAGCATAACTATTTTATCTGGTGGGTCATGGTTTTAGGGAGAGTTTGAATAAGCAGTTCTTTCCTTAGGTCTCATATGGAGTTTCAGTCAGATGCTGCCCGGGCTGCAATCCTCTGGTGGTTTGTCAAGGCTGGAGATGACTCATCCACACGGCTGGCAGCTGGGAACTCAGCTCATGTGTTGACTGGAGCTCCTGCAAGCAGCCTCTGTACGTAGGATTTTCTCAAAACAGCCAGATTTCTTTCCTGGTACTTGGCTATTCCCAGAAATAGCATCCACACAGAATCAGAAAGAATCTGCATTGCGTTCTATGGACCCTTCTGTCTCCACAGTTTTCTTGCGTCGCTTCCGATCTGTTCGCCTGGTTACAAGTGAATCCCTAATGTTGTCCTGGATTCAAGAGAACCCACTTCTCAAGGGGAGTGGTGCCAAAGATTTTTGAAAAACTTTTAAAAAAATTTTTTAGATATTTAATTTATTTATTTGAGAGTGCACTAGCAGGAAGAGTCTAGGCAGAGGGAGAGAGAGAAGCAGACTCCCCGTTGAGCAGAAAGTCAGATGCAGGGCTCAATCCCAGGACCCTGGGATCATGACCTGAGCCAAAGGCAGACGCTTCACCATCTGAGCCACCCAGGCACCCCAAAATGACAAAAAGAATTTTACAAACCTGGAAGGTAAAATGTTTCAAAGTTTATTAAAAGAAAAAGGAACAAAGAGTAAAAAAAAAAAAAAAAAAAAAACTCAGAGAAGGCCGTTCTCTCTAGGGAAAGGGTCAGGCAAGCATATGATAGAAAGGAACTGAGAAGTAAAGAGCATTCCTATTTGAGGTTTGTGGGCAACACAGAAGTCCTAGAAAGTAAGGAGCATCAAAAGGAATTAAGAAGCCTGAACGGATATCATTTAAGTAGATTTTATATGTTAGGACAGTTCTAGATTTATAGGAAAATTAAGAGCATATAGAATTAGTACCATATACTTCTTAATCGGTTTCCTCTAAACATCTTGCCGTAGACTCATGTATTTGTTAAAATCAAGGAACCAATATTGATATGTTATTTGAGATGGGCTTACCCTTTATTCAAATTTTCTTAATATTTATGGATGTCCCTTTTCTGTTCCAGGATCCCAGCTGGGCCATCACTGCACTGTTATCAAGTCTCCTGAGGCTGCTCTTGGCTGTGAGGCTGTGACAGTCTGTCAGACTCTCTCATTTGAGGGTTTTGACAGTTTTGAGTGGTATTTGTCAGGCATTCTATAGTACATCTCTTGATTGGGATTCCTCTGGTGTTTCTGCTGTGATGAAACCAGAGTTCTGTGCCTTGGGAACCATAGAGAGGAGATGCCGTGTTCAGCATCTTATATCAAGGGCACATACGGTCACGAGGACTTACCTCTGTTGATGCTGATCTTGACCCGTGGCTATGGTAGCGCTTGCTGTGTTTCTCCACTGTAGACTTATTATGTGTCCCCCGCTTTCCAAACTGTACTAATAGGGAGGTGACCACATGCAGCCCCGGTGAAGGGACTGGGAATGAGCTTCTCTGTGTTCAAGGGTGCAATATTTACAAAAATTATCTGAAATTCTTCTGCTTGGGAGATTTGTCTCTTCTCCCCCAGTTATTTATGTATTTTATACTTATTTACATCAGCATGGTTTGATGGGCATTTATTCTTTGGGTCATAAACCAATACTTTATTTTATTTTGTTGTTCAAACTGTCCCTGTTTTGGCCGGGAATTGCTTCTCTAGTTCAATCCTTTGGCCTTTTGTTATGTCTTGTTTGAGGGCACTTTCTCACCTTCTCCTAATACAAAATGCTCCAGGGTGGTCTAACACAGATCTTGCCTCAGGCCTAGAATGAGACATTTTTCTAAGGATTCTTTGTTCTTTTTATTAGAAAACTGGTGTTGAAAACTGAGATCTGAGTATTAGCTGTCCTTATTGCTAAGGGAGTGTGGTTTCATTTAGGTCTTCTCAGCTGACAGAAAAAAAGCTGATATGCATATACATACACACACTATATACCCCACCTGTATTTTTATACATGCCATTAAATGTCTGCATATGTGAACATCTGTATCTGTATTAGGCTAAATATGAGTTACTAGTGATTTCTCTAGGTCTAATTCTTACCAAACAGATCACTGCAGCTTCCTGCTCTTGCTTCTCGGTGAATTCAAACTCTGACTGTGGGAAACCGCGTCCCCGCCCGCCACCGTGCCCTTGATCGTTCAGGGCCAGCACACCCACAGTGGCACCAGTATCGTAAAGGTAACTTGATGGACCCCAGAGGCACCGGAAGCAGCCTTCCCCATGACCCATCAGTAAGGTGATCTGTTCTTGTGAGATATTAGATACCCCTGTCTGTTGGCCTTCCTCTACGGACCCCACAAACTCCTAAATTATTATGTTTTTAATTTGATATACATGAAGGTTCCTTTTTAGTGCTATAATTCCTGTGGGTTTTGACAAATGTGCAGTGCTGGGGTATTCATCATTACAATGCCACAGAGAATAGTTTTCCTGCCCTAAAAATGCCCTGCATACACCTATTCATCTCTGCCCCCCTTTTCTCTTCCCCAATTCCTGGCAACCCAGTGATCTTTTGAATGTTCCTATGGATTTTCCCTTTTCAGTTTGTTATATAATTGGAATCATGCAGTATTTAGCCTTTTCAGACCAATTCTTCACACTTGTCCATACACAGTGAAGATTCCTCCAGGTCTTTCTTCTAGCCAATTTCTTCTTGCGACTTTTTAATCACTCACTAGTATCCCAGGGTATGAATGCTCTGCAGCTTCTCTTCTGTGCACCTCTTGAAAGGTATCTTCATTGCCTCCTGGTTTGGTGAGTGTGAATAAAGCTGCTGCAGAAGTTCACATACAGGTTCCCTGCATGAACATAGGTTTTCACATCAACAGGGAAAATAACTTGCTGGATCTTATGTTAAGACCATAGTTGGCTCATAGTAAAACATCAAATTATCTCCCAAAGTGGCTTAACCATTGACCACATGGGGTTTCTGTTGTATCTTCACTAGCACTGGGCTTGTTCTTTTTTCTTCTTTCTTTTTTTAAATTAACTTATAATGTGTTCTTTGTTTCAGGGGTACAGGTCTGTGATTCATCAGTCTTTCACAATTCACAGCACTCACTATGGCACATACCCTCCCCAATGTCCATCATCCAGCCACCCCATTCCTTCTACCACCCTCCCCTCTAGCAACCCTCAGTTTGTTTCCTGAGATTGAGTCTCTAATGGTTTGTTTTTAGCCTCTTTAATAGGTACGTAGTGGTATTTCACTGCTGTTTTAAATTTGCAATTCCCAGATGAAAATGATGTTGCGCATCTATGTCTCTTCTCACAGTTCATCTCCATTGGCACATCTTCTCTGGTTAAATGGCTACTCACATCTTTTGGCCATTCTGAATTAAATTTTTATTTCTCTGGTTTTGTTCCTGTCCAATGGCAGGTTGGCAATTCTAGGTCTTTTGCCTTTCCACACAGTTTTAGGATATGTTTGATGAAAACTTCACAATAACTTGCTGGTGTTTTGATCACAGATCTGTTGAATCTATAAATCAGGTTGGCTAGAACAGATATTTTAAACATACTGAGTCTTCCATTCTATGAACACAGTATCTCTCCATTTATTTAAAGCTGTTAATTTTTTGTCAGAAATTATGAATTTCTGCATCTATATCCTGTATTTACTTTGTTAGATTCATAGTCAAGTATTCCATTGTTTTCCTATGTTAACATAAATGTGTTTTTAATTCCAAGTATTTACCACCACTATATATCAAAGTAATTGCCTTTAATATAGTTTTATTTCTTGTGACTTTGCTCTAATCTCTCATCAGTTCCAGTAGTGTTGAGTGATTTGGAGGGGGGCATTTTCAACAGAGACAATCATGTCACTGGCAAACAAAGATAGTTTATTTCTTCTTTCTCAACTTGGATATTACTGTTTTCCCTGTTTTCTTCCTGATGAGCTAGATAGTTCTTTTATTATAATGATTCATAGGAGTTATAAGAGGGAACATTCTTGCCTTGGAACTTAAAATGCACCCAGTTTCTCACATTTAGATGACACCAGCTGTAGGGTTTTTTGTTTCTTTTTTAAGAAAAGAAACAAAAGAAGTTTTAAGAAGTTCTTTGGTGAGCTGAGGAGGCCCACTGTATCTCTAGTTTAATTTTTTATTATAAATAGATGTTGGATTTGTTTCATTTTTTAACACTAATTTTATGATCATAGGAGCCCCTGGGTGGCACAGTCAAGCGTCCAACTCTTAGTTTTCGCTCAGATCATGATCTCAGGGTCTTGAGATCAAGCCCCACATCAGACTCCAAGCTCAGTGAGGAGTCAGCTAAAAAAGTTTCTCTCTCCCTCTTCCTCTGCTCCTCCCTGCACTTGCACTCTCTTTCTCTCTCAAGTAAGTAATCTTTACAAATGTATACAATCATATATTTTTTCCTACTCATGTTGTTGATGTGATGAATGACTTTTTGAATTTGAGTCCTTCTTGAACACCAGACACAAATGTCACTTGGTCATCATATGTCATTCTTTCCATACACTGCTGGTTATCAGCATGCTAATGCTTTGATTAGAATTTTTCCATCTGTGAACATGAAAGATCTTGGTCCTTTTATTTTTCTCTTCCCAGAAATATCTTGATTTTTAATTGTTTTTTCCTATACCGCCTTTATCCAGTTTTGGTATTAAGGAAACGCTGGTCTCACAAAATTAATTAGAAACTGTTTCCTCTGCTTCTATCTCCTGTAGGAGATTAAGGAGCATTGATGCCATTGCTTAGTTAAGTATTTGATAGAATTTATCTGTAAAATCATCCAGGCCTGGTGTTTCCTTTTAGAAGGATGTTAATAATTAATTAAATTAAAAAAATAAATATAGGGCTATTCAAGCTATATGTTTCTCTTTGTGTGAGTGTTAATAGTTTGTGTCTTTTAAGGAATGCTTCCATTTCATGTAAATTGTCAAATATGTGGTATAGAGTTATTGCTATTATTATTTCATTATTATTTTGTTGTCCACAGGGTTGGCAGTGATGACCCCTCTTTCATTTCTGATATTGGAAACATGTGTCTTCTCTCTCTCTCTCTCTCTTATTAATCTGGTTAGATGTTTATAAATTTTATTGATAGTTCTAAATGATTAGCTTTTATTTCATGGATTCTATTTTTTACTCCTTTCAAGTTCATTGTTTTCTGATTTAATTTTTATTATTTTTCTTCTTTTTTCTTATTAGGCTTAATATACTCTTTATTCTCTAGCTTCCTACTGTTGTGGTTTAGATAATTATCTTTGATGTACTTTCTTTTACAATACATGCTGTTTTTGCTGCATCCCACAAATTTTGCTGTTGGTTTCATTTTAATTGAAGGAAGTAAGGGGTACCTGGGTGGCCCAGTCAGTTAAACATTCAAATCTTTTTTAAAAGTATTTTTTAAAGATTTTGTTTATTTATTTGACAGACAGAGATCACCAGTAGGCAGAGAGGCAGGTAGAGAGAGAGGAAGGGAAGAAGGCTCCCTGCTGAGCAGAGAGCCCTATGGGGGGCTCGATCCCAGGACCCTGGGATCATGACCTGAGCTGAATGCAGAGCTTTAACTCACTCAACCACCCAGGTGCCCCTTAGCGTCCAACTCTTGATGTTGGCTCAGGTCTTGATCTCATGGTTGTAGTTCAAGCCCCACACTGGGCTCCATGCTGGGTATGGATTCTGAAAGAAAGAGAAGAGAAGAGAAAATATTTTCAGATATTTCTACTAATATCTTCTTTGACCTTCATGGTATTTAGAAGTGTGTTTTTATATCTCCAAATATTTGAGTATCTTCCTGCTACCTTTATTTAACTGATTTCTATTTTGATTTCATTATGGTCTTAAAAATACTTTGAATGATGCATTCTTCTAAAAATTTCTAATCATATTTTATTGCCCAAAGTGAGATTTATTTTTTTTTAAATGGGTTTATATTAGAGAATGTTCAATGTAAATTTGAGAAGAACATGTGTTTTCTAAAAATGTCAACTATATTGAGTTGATTGACAGTGCTGTTTAGTTCATTTTCTGCCTTTTTGCTTTATTAATTATTGAAAGAAGGGTGTTGAAGTTTCCTGCTACATTAGTGACCTGCCCATTTCTCCTTGCAGTTCTACTGGGTTTTGCCTCATGGACCTAACTTTATGTTGTTAGTGCATATGCTTTAAGGATTACTACACATCAGGTTGGTGAATGGACCTTTTTGTTATTATGTAATAATCCTCATTATCCTGATACATTTCCTTGTTCAAAGTGTGTGTTGATGAAATGAACATAGTCACTGCATTTCCTATTATTGGTGTTAGCAGGTTTATCTTTCTCCATGCTTTTGATTTAAATCTGTTTATTTTTTAAAATGGGATGCTTGTGGGATGCCTGGGTGGCTCAGTCAGTCAAGCCACTGCCTTCAGCTCGGGTCATGGTCCCAGGGTCCTGGGATCGAGTCCTGTATCAGGCTCCTTGCTCAGTGGGGAGCCTGCTTCTCTCTCTGCCTCTTCCTACCACTTTGCCTGCTTGTGCTTGCTCTTTCTCTCTCTGACTAAATAAATAAATAAAATCTTTAAAAAAATTAAAAGAATAAAAAGCGTTGCTTGTGATAACAAACAATGGGTCCTGTTTTTATTTATACCTACTCTCTCAGTCTATTTTTTAATTGGAATATTTAGGCCATTCACATTTAGAATAATTATTGATGTTGTTGGATTTATAGCTATCATAGTGGTGATATTTTCCTGTTTTTTTTTACATGACCTGAGCTGAAGGCAGTGGCTTAACCCACTGAGCCACCCAGGTGCCCATCGAGTGAATAATTTTTAAACAAAATTTTAGCACTGCCTATAGCATGTCCATCTCCCCATTCCTACTTAAAACTGTTGGATGGTTACATGTTTTTCTTGAGAAACAGCACAAACCATCAAAGGTTCTGTATAAACATCCCTAACAGTGCCACCATGCTGCACAGCACACTTTCTTCCTCTTAGTAACATGGCCACTTGGTCCTTCCACGTCCACATCCACAACACGTTTCCATGAGGCAGGGAAACCTGCTACTGCTGGCTCCTCACCTTCCTGGAATGTCACTACATCTCCCCCACACCCCTCCGTTTCTCTTCCTTTCATACCCATACCCATACACACAAGACTGTATTTTCATACTGCCTCCTACCCGAAGCAAAGAACGTTGCACAGAGAAGGTGTTCCGTTGATGTAAAATGACTGAGAGGAAGGTATCTTCAGCACCCAACACTTCTTTTTTTTTTTTTTTTTCTGAGATAATGTTTTTTTTTTTTTTAATATAATTTTTTATTTTTTATAAACATATATTTTTATCCCCAGGGGTACAGGTCTGTGAATCACCAGGTTTACACACTTCACAGCACTCACCAAAACACATACCCTCCCCAATGTCCATAATACCACCCCCTTCTCCCAAACCCCCTCCCCCCAGCAACCCTCAGTTTGTTTTGTGAGATTAAGAGTCACTTATGGTTTGTCTCCCTCCCAATCCCATCTTCTTTCATTTATTCTTCTCGTACCCACTTAAGCCCCCATGTTGCATCACCACTTCCTCATATAAGGGAGATCATATGATAGTTGTCTTTCTCTGCTTGACTTATTTCGCTAAGCATGATATGCTCTAGTTCCATCCATGTTGTCGCAAATGGCAAGATTTCATTTCTTTTGATGGCTGCATAGTATTCCATTGTGTATATATACCACATCTTCTTGATCCATTCATCTGTTGATGGACATCTAGGTTCTTTCCATAGTTTGGCTATTGTGGACATTGCTGCTATAAACATTCGAGTACACGTGCCCCTTTGGATCACTACGTTTGTATCTTTAGGGTAAATACCCAATAGTGCAATTGCTGGGTCATAGGGCAGTTCTATTTTCAACATTTTGAGGAACCTCCATGCTGTTTTCCAGAGAGGTTGCACCAGCTTGCATTCCCACCAACAGTGTAGGAGGGTTCCCCTTTCTCCGCATCCTCGCCAGCATCTGTCATTTCCTGACTTGTTGATTTTAGCCATTCTGACTGGTGTGAGGTGATATCTCATTGTGGTTTTGATTTGTATTTCCCTGATGCCGAGTGATATGGAGCACTTTTTCATGTGTCTGTTGGCCATCTGGATGTCTTCTTTGCAGAAATGTCTGTTCATGTTCTCTGCCCATTTCTTGATTGGATTATTTGTTCTTTGGGTGTTGAGTTTGCTAAGTTCTTTATAGATTCTGGACACTAGTCCTTTATCTGATATGTCGTTTGCAAATATCTTCTCCCATTCTGTCAGTTGTCTTTTGATTTTGTTAACTGTTTCCTTTGCTGTGCAAAAGCTTTTGATCTTGATGAAATCCCAATAGTTCATTTTTTCCCTTGCTTCCCTTGCCTTTTGCGTTGTTCCTAGGAAGATGTTGCTGCGGCTGAGGTCGAAGAGGTTGCTGTCCGTGTTCTCCTCAAGGATTTTGATGGATTCCTTTCGCACATTGAGGTCCTTCATCCATTTTGAGTCTATTTTTGTGTGTGGTGTAAGGAAATGGTCCAATTTCATTTTTCTGCATGTGGCTGTCCAATTTTCCCAGCACCATTTATTGAAGAGGCTGTCTTTTTTCCATTGGACATTCTTTCCTGCTTTGTCGAAGATTAGTTGACCATAGAGTTGAGAGTCTATTTCTGGGCTCTCTATTCTGTTCCATTGATCTATGGGTCTGTTTTTGTGCCAGTACCATGCTGTCTTGATGATGACAGCTTTGTAATAGAGCTTGAAGTCCGGGATTGTGATGCCACCAACGTTGGCTTTCTTTTTCAATATCCCTTTAGCTATTCGAGGTCTTTTCTGGTTCCATATAAATTTTAGAATTATTTGTTCCATTTCTTTGAAAAAGATGGATGGTACTTTGATAGGAATTGCATTAAATGTGTAGATTGCTTTAGGTAACATAGACATTTTCACAATATTTATTCTTCCAATCTAGGAGCATGGAACATTTTTCCATTTCTTTGTGTCTTCCTCAATTTCTTTCATGAGTACTTTATAGTTTTCTGAGTATAGATTCTGTGTCTCTTTGGTAAGGTTTATTCCTAGGTATCTTATGGTTTTGGGTGCAATTGTAAATGGGATTGACTCCTTAATTTCCCTTTCTTCTGTCTTGCTGTTGGTGTAGAGAAATGCAACTGATTTCTGTGCATTGATTTTATATCCTGACACTTTACTGAATTCCTGTATAAGTTCTAGCAGTTTTGGAGTGGAGTCTTTTGGGTTTTCCACATATAGTATCATAACATCTGCGAAGAGTGATAATTTGACTTCTTCTTTGCCGATTTGGATGCCTTTAATTTCCTTTTGTTGTCTGATTGCTGAGGCTAGGACCTCTAGTACTATGTTGAATAGCAGTGGTGATAATGGACATCCCTGCCATGTTCCTGACCTTAGCGGAAAAGCTTTCAGTTTTTCTCCATTGAGAATGATATTTGCGGTGGGTTTTTCATAGATGGCTTTGATGATATTGAGGTATGTGCCCTCTATCCCTACACTTTGAAGAGTTTTGATCAGGAAGGGATGCTGTACTTTGTCAAATGCTTTTTCAGCATCTATTGAAAGTATCATATGGTTCTTGTTCTTTCTTTTATTGATGTGTTGTATCACATTGACTGATTTGCGGATGTTGAACCAACCTTGCAGCCCTGGAATAAATCCCACTTGGTCGTGGTGAATAATCTTTTTAATGTACTGTTGAATCCTATTGGCTAGTATTTTGTTGAGTATTTTCGCATCTGTGTTCATCAAGGATATTGGTCTATAGCTCTCTTTTTTGGTGGGATCCTTGCCTGGTTTGGGGATCAAGGTGATGCTGGCCTCATAAAATGAGTTTGCAAGTTTTCCTTCCATTTCTATTTTTTGGAACAGTTTCAGGAGAATAGGAATTAGTTCTTCTTTAAATGTTTGGTAGAATTCCCCCGGGAAGCCGTCTGGCCCTGGGCTTTTGTTTGTTTGGAGATTTTTAATGACTGTTTCAATCTCCTTACTGGTTATGGGTCTGTTCAGGCTTTCTATTTCTTCCTGGTTCAGTTGTGGTAGTTTATATGTTTCTAGGAATGCATCCATTTCTTCCAGATTGTCAAATTTATTGCCGTAGAGTTGCTCATAGTATGTTCTTATAATAGTTTGTATTTCTTTGGTGTTAGTTGTGATCTCTCCTCTTTCATTCATGATTTTATTTATTTGGGTCCTTTCTCTTTTCTTTTTGATAAGTCGGGCCAGGGGTTTATCAATTTTATTAATTCTTTCAAAGAACCAGCTCCTACTTTCGTTGATTTGTTCTATTGTTTTTTTGGTTTCTATTTCATTGATTTCTGCTCTGATCTTTATGATTTCTCTTCTCCTGCTAGGCTTAGGGTTTCTTTCTTGTTCTTTTTCCAGGTCCTTTAGGTGTAGGGTTAGATTGTGTACCTGAGACCTTTCTTGTTTCTTGAGAAAGGCTTGTACCGCTATATATTTTCCTCTCAGGACTGCCTTTGTTGTGTCCCACAGATTTTGAACCGTTGTATTTTCATTATCATTTGTTTCCATGATTTTTTTCAATTCTTCTTTAATTTCCCGGTTGACCCATTCATTCTTTAGAAGGATGCTATTTAGTCTCCATGTATTTTGGTTCTTTTCAAACTTCCTTTTGTGGTTGAGTTCTAGCTTTAGAGCATTGTGGTCTGAAGATATGCAGGGAATGATCCCAATCTTTTGATACCGGTTGAGTCCTGATTTAGGACCGAGGATGTGATCTATTCTGGAGAATGTTCCATGTGCACTAGAGAAGAATGTGTATTCTGTTGCTTTGGGATGAAATGTTCTGAATATATCTGTGATGTCCATCTGGTCCAGTGTGTCGTTTAAGGCCTTTATTTCCTTGCTGATCTTTTGCTTGGATGATCTGTCCATTTCAGTGGGGGAGTGTTAAAGTCCCCTACTATTATTGTATTATTGTTGATGTGTTTCTTTGATTTTGTTATTAATTGATTTATATAGTTGGCTGCTCCCACATTAGGGGCATAGATATTTAAAATTGTTAGATCTTCTTGTTGGACAGACCCTTTCAGTATGATATAGTGTCCTTCCTATTCTCTTATTATAGTCTTTGGCTTAAAATCTAATTGATATTATATAAGGATTGCCACTCCTGCTTTCTTCTGATGTCCATTAGCATGGTAAATTCTTTTCCACCCCCTCACTTTAAATCTGGAGGTGTCTTCGGGCTTAAAATGTGTTTCTTGGAGGCAACATATAGATGGGTTTTGTTTTTTTATCCATTCTGATACCCTGTGTCTTTTGACAGGGGCATTTAGCCCATTAACATTCAGGGTAACTATTGAGAGATATGAATTTAGGGCCATTGTATTGCCTGTAAGGTGGCTGTTACTGAATATGGTCTCTGTTCCTTTCTGATCTACCACTTGTAGGATCTCTCTTTGCTTAGAGGACCCCTTTCAAGATTTCCTGTAGAGCTGGTTTGGTGTTTGCAAATTCTTTCAGTTGTTGTTTGTCCTGGAAGCTTTTAATCTCTCCTTCTATTTTCAATGATAGCCTAGCTGGATATAGTATTCTGGGCTGCATGTTTTTCTCATTTAGTGCTCTGAAAATATCATGCCAGCTCTTTCTGGCCTGCCAGATCTCTGTGGATAAGTCAGCTGCCAATCTAATATTTTGACCATTGTCTGTTACAGACTTCTTTTCCCGGGCTGCTTTCAGGATTTTCTCTTTTTCACTGAGGCTTGTAAATTTTACTATTAGGTGACGGGGTGTGGGCCTATTCTTATTGATTTTGAGGGGCGTTCTCTGAACCTCCTGAATTTTGATGCTTGTTCCCTTTGCCATATTGGGGAAATTCTCCCCAATAATTCTCTCCAGTATACCTTCTGCTCCCCTCTCTCTTTCTTCTTCTTCTGGAATCCCAATTATTCTAATGTTGTTTCGACTTATGGTGTCACTTATCTCTCGAATTCTCCCCTCGTGGTCCAGTAGCTGTTTGTCCCTCTTTTGCTCAGCTTCTTTATTCTCTGTCATTTGGTCTTCTATATCACTAATTCTTTCTTCTGCCTCATTTATCCTAGCAGTGAGAGCCTCCATTTTTGATTGTACCTCATTAATAGCTTTTTTGATTTCAACTTGGTTAGATTTTAGTTCTTTTATTTCTCCAGAAAGGGCTTTTATATCTCTCGAGAGGGTTTCTCTAATATCTTCCATGCCTTTTTTGAGCGTGGCTAGAACCTTGAGAATTGTCATTCTGAACTCTAGATCTGATGTATTACCAATGTCTGTATTGATTAGGTCCCTAGCCTTTGGTACTGCCTCTTGTTCTTTTTTTTGTGTTGAATTTTTCTGTCTTGTCATTTTGTCCAGATAAGAGTATATGAAGGGGCAAGTAAAATACTAAAAGGGTGGGTACAACCCCAGGAAAATATGCTTTAACCAAATTAGAAGAGATCCAAAATTGTGAGGGGGGAGAAAGGGGATAAAAAGAGGTTCAAAAAGGAAGAAATTTAAAAAAAAAAGAAAAAAGAGAAAAAAAAAGAAAAGAATTTAAAAAAATAAGAAAACACCTTAGAAAAATATAAAAAAGAAAAAATATATGTATTAGATAAACTAGTAAAAAATCATTAAAAAAGAAAAAGGTAACAGTTAAAAAAAAAAAATTACCCGAAGGCGAAAAAAAAAAAAATGAAAAAGAAAAAAATCAAATTAACCGCAAGACTAAAAAAAATCACAGGGAAAAAGCCATGAGTTCCGTGCTTTGCTTTCTCCTCCTCTAGAATTCTGCTGCTCTCCTTGGTATTGAAACCGCACTCTTTGGTAGGTGAACTTGGTCTCGGCTGGATTTCTTGTTGATCTTCTGGGGGAGGGGCCTGTTGTAGTGATTCTCAAGTGTCTTTGCCCCAGGCGGAATTGCACCGCTTTTACCCGGGGCCGGGGTGAGTAATCCGCTTGGGTTTGCTTTCAGGAGCTTTTGTTCCCTGAGCGCTTTCCGTAGAGTTCCGGAGGACGGGAATACAAATGGCGGCCTCCTGGTTTCCGGCCCGGAGGAGCCGAGAGCCCAGGGCTCCACTCCTCAGTGCGCCCTCAGAGAACAGCGCCCAGTTACTCCCGTCTGCCTGACCTCTGGCCGCGCTCCGAGCTCACCGAGCCTGCGACCGGTTCAAGGTCACCCCGAGCTGCGAGCTTACTGTCGGCTCTGTCTCTGTAGCCGGCTTTCCCGTTCCAATACCCGCAAGCTCTGCGACACTCAGACACCCCCGATCCTTCTGTGACCCTGCGGGACCTGAGGCCACGCTGACCCCGTGTGGGCTTTGCCCCGGGTAGCCTCTGGAGCGATGTCCCTCAGCGGAACAGACTTTTTAAAGTCCTGATTTTGTGCGCGGTTGCTCCGCCGCTTGCCGGGAGCCGGCCCCTCCCCCCGGGGTCTATCTTCCCGTCGCTTTGGATTCACTTCTCCGCCGGTCCTACCTTTCAGAAAGTGGTTGTTTTTCTGTTTCCAGAATTGCTGTTCTTCTTCTCTTCGATCTGCTGATGGATTTGCAGGTGTTTGCAATCTTTAGATAAGCTATCTAGCTGATCTCCGGCTAGCTGAAGTAGTCTCGGCCTGCTACTTCTCCGCCATCTTGACTCCTCCCCCGCACCCAACACTTCTAACAGCATGGAGACGAGAGACGCCCAATGGCATAAATCGTGCCTTTTTTTCTTTCAGACATTTGAGGTAGTTATCAGTACACTGCCATATTAGGTTTTCAAAACATGTGTTAGATAAATTATTTTATTGTCTATTTTCTATCAAATTTGCATGGATTACCTACTCTGATCCCAGCTTTGTAGTAGGGATTTCATCTGTATTATCTCATGTAATACTCATGTAATATAAACAGGTATTAACTATAATTTACAGATAATAATACTGGGTTCAGTAGGTTAAATGGACTGTCTATGATAATAGTACTAGCAGAACAGTATTGGAACTTGTATCTAATAATAATTTTTGGTATATTTTATCGAGTACTGGCTATTTTGTATTTTAGTAAATCTTGTGTATGCCAACCGACCCCATTACCCATGAAACCCTCAGATTAGGAACTGGGCCTGACTCATATTTGGATCTGTAATTCCCATCTAAGAAGTACAATCTAGTTGTTTTATTCTTGGATGTGTGACATAAGAATTCCCAAGTTTTGTTAAAACGTATCCATTCTATAGATATTTACTAAGCCCCTACTGAGTGTCAGACACTTTATCCAGCCCTAGGAAAACAGCACTAACTACAAAAGATAAAGTCCTTACTTTCCCTAATCATTATGGAGAGGCAAAAATCAAACTCTTAACAAATCAATTTTAGAAAACACATCTCTAGAATACAAAAAGAATTTTAGAAATGTATAAATAGAATGATCACTTAAAAAGGAAAATATTGATATACTTATTCAATGGATTTTTATTTTTTAGTTTTAACTTTTTTTCATTTTCATAAAGTTAACAGGATACTATCAGTAGAAAAACTAACGAACAGTAGGAGCGGAGTATAGTCATGTTGGGGATGTTTGAGATGTTTTTGAAATACACCAGTCAGCAAAGGGATTGATGGCAAAATCCCCAGGGATTTTGAAAGCCACGGATGTGAGACAGACAGCAGATCTACCCTTACTACTTCAAAAGTGAAATACGAGGTGGCTTAGATTTTGTGTATTTGCATTTTTATAAAACCCGCAATGAGAAGGTAGAGACAAGAAGAACTGATCACCTACCAACACGGTCCAGAAACCTTTATCCAAATCTCCAGGCATCCAAAAGAAACCTAGAAAGTAAAGGGCAAAGGCAAAACAGGGCCAGAGTCATTTGGGGAATTCTTTTATATTCCTGATGCAAGAGACTTCACATGGGAGAGTAGGTTGACCTTTCAAACTCATTTCAAAATAGCACATTGGGCATAAATGTGCGTGAAACCAGAAACCACTCCTCCCCCAGGGATAACAGGAGGCAGGGATTTAAGTGGATCTTTTCTGGAGTCCTACATTCTGTATGAAATGCCTATGAAGATTTCAGTCGCACATACTTTAACAAGCTAGGTGTGGCAGGAATCTAAATCCCTGTGGAGCTGGTAAGTGGTGGGAGGAGAGACGCAGGCAGGTGCACGGGAGGACCGCACCAGAGTCACAGCTAAAGGACTCCCGGGCCAGCAGATGGGGTAAACGGAATTTCAAACGCACATGTGGGGGCCACTCAACTGTTAAATTCAAGATCTCTATGGCAAATTGAAACAGGAAAGAAACATAATGAATTAAGAAATACAACCTGTTTGCCCAATTTACTTTATCTATTACATGAAATTTCTTGAACGTTATTATTGTGTTAACAACTATCATGAAAAAGTCACACAGCCATTATCATATAGCTCTTACCTAAGTCCTATCCTTTCTCCCTTGGTAATAAGGCTACCCGCACACAGAGCAAACATATGCATCTGTCCAGCTGTGGCACTGTTCACACTTCTTAGTGTGTAGGCTTTTACATGCAAGCACATCGCATGAGCATACTTGGAACAGACATGCAAGAGCCCTGGGCCCCCTCTCTTACTCTGTCTACTCCCCTGATTCTTTTCCTCTCATCTTTATCTCTTTGAACTGAAGATAATTGTACTGGTAGTTGCTTTGGGAGGATGTGTGGGGAAATTAATATTCTGAACACATGGTGATCCCCTGGCAATTTCCTATCTAATTTTGAAAAGTGCTTTCAACGTATTGGATTACGAAAGCATTATTTAACAAATTACTACCTTAAGTCATTCATTAGTTCACTTACTCACTTATGTGGTCATTCCTTCAACAATCATTTATTATCTACAATGTTCTAAGAACTCTACTAAGTGGAAGGGCATTGCTTCTTTCACCAATCATATGAGGAGTGATCAGTCACTCATAAAGTAGTTTAAATATATTTACCCAACATTTCTATTACATCCTTAGAATTGCCTAACCTGGAGGATCATGCTGGTTTTCATCATGAAATTCATTCCAGTATTTTGGTATTTGGGAGATAATTCAGAGAAGGCACTAATATAATTTAATGCAGATAAAATGATATCTGTGTCAATAAAACCAGACCTATTATTGATCATTTACCCAATCACATTGTATTGCTCTATTCTGCTAAGAATTTTCTGTATTTCTGTGAATTATTATTCATTTTCTTTGCACAAAATCTTTTCTGCGTTATGATCTCAAAGAACATGTGGTATATACGGTGTCAGGCAGTTTACTGGGAAGACAACTGAGTTTCATTCTGCTCTGAGGTTGTGATTCAGACCAACTCCCTGTGGTCTGAATGAGGTCTGGGACCTCAACTTTCCAGTTGGTTACAGGAGGGGCAAAGCCTATGTCACTTCTCACCATTCTTTTCAGAAGCAGACTTCTGTGATTTTCAGGATACCTAGCTAAACAGAACCCAGGTATTAGACACGTGTTTGCTGCCCCTCTCTACTGAATATCATTATATATTCACAAGGAGTTTCAGCAAATTCAATCTTCAATAATCTTCCAGCTTAGTCTCTGAGATAAAGGCAATTATAGTTGAAAATGTGTCATCATTTAGAGCTTTTAACATTCACTTGTAGCAAACCGAAACTCCTTTTTTTTTTGTTTTAAATCAGCGAACTTAGTAGGCTCTGATGCCACATGCCAATGCAAAGAAAATAATACCTATTCCGCTTAACATTTCGATAAGTACTAGATAAACACTCAATAATCAGATGCTCAAAGGGAGTCTTACGGGCTCAGGAGCTGGAGAACAAGAGGAAGTTCCTGGATAATGGGAAAACTCCACAGAAGCTGGGTCTGTGGGGCACTTGACCAGACCACATGATTGTACTTGGCATTTATAAGGTATTTAGAGGTTTTCCAGTACTTTTCTTCACGTAATCTTTGTGTTTCATGATTCAAAGTGGGGAAAACTCATAGGACCCTACATTTCTCCAGCAGTTAAAATTGTTTTGTTACTATTCATGCTAATTTCATAGTCTAGTTCCAAAGCTTCTGGGCAACAATACTATGTCACTTCACAATGGAGAAGTTGAGGAGCCACACCCTCATTTGAGTGAGGGGATTCATAGGACTCGGAGAGCCAAGAGTCAAACCCACATCTGCCGAGTGAGCAGCAGCTACCGGCTGCCCACAGGACAACAGTGGTTTGTACGAGACAAGACCGGTCAGTGCCAGTTGTAGTTTATGTCACTGCAGAATTTCGAAGCAGCACTGACAGCTGGGACAACTGAGACTTGGGAAGCTGAGGGGTCACAAAGACGCTTCTGTGGTGGTTAGGGTCGGTTTTTATGCCTCCCGGTTCTAATCTCATTACTATCTTCACCTTAGCTGTCTTTACCCTGGATCAAGACAATAAAATAAAACAGAAAGGTAGGGATCTCAGACCCCACTTAGATTATCTCCAACCCTTCTGCCCAACATGGCTGATGCTGTTCACAAGCTCAATGTGTCCATCAAAAACCTGGTCTCAAGTGTGCACACCTCCCTCTCTGTTCCATCAGCCAAACCAGCTCTCAAGCCATGTTCACTCAGGGACTAGAATTTCTACCATAGTAATAAGTAAGTTCTCCCAGATTCATACTCAGCAAACATATCTATTTTAATTAAAATGTGTATCTTTCCATTCTTGCACTTAAAAACAGAATCAAGTGACCAGGATATCAAGCTGACCCACAGAGAAAAATGTGGGAATGTCTTCTGTAATACAGACTTGGAAATCACTGCCCCTTCAGGGAGGGCTCAGCCTTCTGCGGCAGCTTTGAGCCTTTGCAGACCTGCAGTTCCAGAAGTCAGATCTCCCCTGGGAAAGTGAGGTCTGCCACAACTGTTTGATTCAGCGTGGGTCACTGATCACCAGCACCAGCCCGCACCTGGCCCAGAGCCAGTGCTCCCCCTGCTCACTTGTTCTTAATAAATAATCTTTTTATTTTTTTTTCCAAAGTAGTATAAGCCCCCAAATGGGATACATTAACCTGAGGTCCTTTGGCTATCTTTAATAACAGATTAATTAATTAATAATGAGATACCGCAGCAGGGTCTGCACCTCATCACAATGACTGTTCAACTTTGGAAGTAAATGCATTCACTGGTTTGCAGGAAAAGGCTCTGACTTCTGGAGATAGTGGATTCCTATGGTTTCAAGAGCTTTTTCTATACAAATTCTGCACTGAAGACCTAAGAACACTGGGTTGGGTAAGGGGTTTTGGTGATTATGACACTGCTGTGATTTGGTATGATTTCAAGATAAAGTAAAAGATTATTTTCCATAATATGCTAGTCGATTCTATTCCTAGATCAGTGTTACATGGTCTTGGAAAAAATCGATTATTAAGGTAACCGAGAGGAGAACAAAGATTCACAGAAGCAGAAATGTGATTTAATTTCCATTTCATATGGGTTTGCTTAATTTTAAAGTTTCGCTTGTAACCGCTTCTTCTCTTTAAGTCCTATGTGACTTGGACCATTTATTTTTCGATGAGGTGTTTCACCAGAGGAATCATGACTGGCAGAGCAGCACTGACCACTTCAGCAAACTGAGCGCCCAACATCACCACATAGAGCGATGTTTAGGTTACATTCACATAAAGTCCAAACAGTGTCCCTGCTCATTGAAGGACTCAGGGGCATGGGTTCGTTTTACTGTAATGCTTCCCCAATTGACTGTGTGCAGCAACACTAAGCAGGAAAAAGCAGGGGACACTAGGTACAGGGAGTGTGTGGAGGAGCCTGAACTCCCAGGGTGGATGGGGTGACGCATCAATTAGCAGCCCACTGACTGCCTGTCAGACATGTGACCTCGACTTCCATCGCAGAATGCTGGAGTATGAGGTGCTGGTGTATTTCCGGAAGGAAAAACCAGTTATTTTGGAAAACGGTTCCCCAGTCTAGTAACCTATCGTAAGAATGTTTATTTTATCACACTGGAGTCTGGTATTTTGCACTTTCTGTGTAAACTTGCCAGTTTTCTTGTCTTCTAAACTTCCCTCCTTCCCTCCCCACTCCCTGGCTCTCTGATTTTAGTCCTTCCCTCTTCAAGGCAATTACTAAGTATCCGGCCCACAATATTTCTACCAAGTTGGTGGCAGCCCTACCATGCCTGTACAGGAAGAATGGGGGCCTCCTTTCAGTTGGAAGAGAGACATAGATGTCTGTGGTACTTACCCAGTTATGTTTGTTAGAGTAGGTGTGTTGGAAGTGGACCGGAGGAATTTGGGTGGGAGGTGGAAACTGTGCTTTTCTCTTTGGTGTCCCCTGGAGACGTGTGTGCTACAACTGGCTTCCAAAGGACTGTAAGTGTGTGCTCATTTCCAGGCACTTACTGCAAAAGGCTCTTCTGTATTCTGGGATCAGTGAGCCCCACTGTTCCTTATAACTGTTAGCATTTGGCACATATTTAAAACCTTGAACATGGGATATGAAATAAATTGACCTGTTTATTGCTTCTAAGCACTTATCACATGCAGCAAAGCATGTTCATTTCATTTTAGGGAAGATGCCAGGTATTTCTCTTTTGAGGAAGGGTTCATGTCAATAAGATCTGTACAAAAGGAGAACATTCTATTTTCATTTTTCATGTGCTCATCAAAAGATAAACATTGAATTGAATGCCATTCAGAGACATGTTCGGTTTAAAAATAAAAAAAAGAAAAAGAAAAAAAATCATTACTAATTACGATGAGAGTCTAAAAATTAGAAAAGACATTTCATAGTTGTATATGTATCACGTCCCCCAGATCAAACATATCACCTCTGTGAGGTAGACCCTTGACTTTAAGGTTACAGAGACAAACGGTTATAGCTATAGTTCAGTATAAGAGAATAATTATTTCCCTGAGTAGTACATTAGATATGAACTTACTTCTCTTGGACATATAATTAGAAACTACTATCTAATGAGTTAATAACTAATATGAGTTTAATATACTATTTCTTTTGGCTCTAGGGCAAATATAGAGAAATAGGTAAAATCATTTAATGAAAGGAGAATAAAAGCCCAGATGACCCAAAATTGAAGCTGACATCGAGAGTGGATTTGGGCTTCAATTTTTAAATTATTTGGTTCAGGAATGTACAAACTTAGAAAAAAATTATCTGTACTGGTGATATCCCAGGGCACATGACAAAAATACAGCATGGGCCATCTTTGCCAGGAGTCACACTAGGAGAGATGCCCCACTACAGACGAGCCCGGAGGGAAACAAGCTCACAGACAGCGGAGACACCGCCCACTCACTATTAGCAAAACCACCCCGGTCACAGAATCTGCCCAGCGGCCCTTGCTGGCGTGGCCGGACATCTCAGGGAGATGTCGAGTGAAGAGACACTTACAGCATGACACACTGGCCCCGTGATTTGGACATATTTTTATAGGTCCTGACTTGCAGGGAAAACCTCAGATATAAATGCAATCCTCTGCTTGTAAATATGCTACCCTACTGATCGTGATCCATTGTCCTTGAAGTTAAACTTGGCAACTTTCATCTTCATCCCCTCTAAAGACATCTTTCCCAGGAGGTTCTGTGACCTTCAGATAAGTAGACCCCTCATGAGCTTGCATTACAGGGGCATCAGACACATCTGGACATACTGACATATTGATGTAAAAACAGGTTACATTCCCATTGTGCCCCTGCTGCAAGACAATCACACCATACCTTGTACCATATGGAGTTACTACACGGTTCAAGTGGACAAATGTGCATTCCGGACACTGCAGCACGCATACTACTAGGGACTGTTACCTGATTTTTCCATGTTTGGTGCTTTAACAAAGTTAATTCATCTTTCTAATGCTGGATGTCTGCATCCTGGTGGGGGCTGGGCGCCTTGCGGCTCATAAACTATTGGCTGAGTTTGGAAGAGAGACTCAGGATCTCAAACTTCAGTCACTTAACCAGTAATAACTGCCAAGTAGCCGGAGACACTCACTCTCCTTCCAGCCCCATCAAGAAGACGCCCAAGGAAGTGTGTGTGGCCCTCTCTGCTCGCACAGATCAGGAATGACAAGCATCTGTTTGGGTTAGAGGGGAGCCAAAAAACAAACAACTCTGCATAAAATCCTTCAGTTGAGTGATGTGGGGCTGTCCCTAGCTCTGGAGTTTTGTCCAAGATGCATTTATCACCATCCGAAGGGGCCAAGGTTGTGCGCGCTGCCCCCCATGCCCGAGCTCAGAGCGGCACTGGGTGGCTGGTCTCGGCCCTCACTCCTCAGCAGCAGCGCACGCACGAGCGCTTTCCTGAGTGGCAAGCACGAATTGCTCAGAAAGGGCAATACAAAACCAGTTTTCCGATTTCAATAACGGAGGTCAGTCTGACATTTAGAGACGTGGGCTTGTTGACGGTGTGTCTGCATACTTTTGCATGATTTTAAATGCTAAATAAGTTGCTAAGCAAACAGAAAATAAAAGCTGAGCAAAAATAAAATTTTCTGCCTGACTGAAGAGGATGATGAAGACTTATACTTTCATTATTCTAGATGTTATTTAAAGATTTGCTTTAATTAAGAGGAGGAAAACAAAAAGACAACATTTTAAAAAGAGACCTCAGTGCTATGAAAGCACAGTGGATTTGAAGTCTGTTTGTGTTTTATCTCTCATGCATCACCTGGGTTCAGGAAGCTCTCTTTACTTCACCGTGTTTCCGCAACTGGGGGCCTCAAGACAAACTCATGAGTAAGAACTCTCCTCCCCAGCATCCCCCACTTCCTCTCCCTGCCCAGCCACCCCATTTGCGACTCTGGGCCTTAAAAGGTCTGCGGTCCTGACGTACCCCCCTACCCCATGGACCTGGTCTGGATGGATGCCCATGCTTCTGACCATCCCTGCTCTCCCTCCATGTGTCCAGGGCCCACCAGTTTGGTCAACCACCAGCAAAGCAGCATAAGCTCTGTTCAGTTCATCTGGAAAACTGATGGAGGAACCCAGTTCTCATACTTGATGATATAAAATAAAGGTATATAAACATATAAACGCTACTAACAAATACATAAAATATACATACATATATATACACACACACAAACATATATATATAAAATATATAAAAATATATAAAATAAATGCTACTAACAAAACAGCTCCATTATTTTTTTATAAGATTTTATTTATTTATTTATTTGACAGACAAGTAGGCAGAGAGGCAGGCAGAGAGAGAGGAGGGAGCAGGCTCCCTGCTGAGCCAAGAGCCTGGTGCCGGGTTCAATCCCAGGACCCTGAGACCATGAACCAAGCAAAGGCTTAATCACTGCTTGGCACCCCAGCTCCATAGTTTTTAATCAGTTTGTAGTGTCACAAGAAAACAAAAGAAATAAATTAAGATAATGGGACAAGTCTACAATGTAGCTAAGAGTCTCATCAGGTTACCGTGGATAGTGTCCTAGCCTCTCTGTCCTCCTGGCACCCCTGCCACCCAGAGAAGGCAGCCACATCAGAAATGCACCCGTGGTTTACACTAAGTTCTTCTGTTTGGTTGTTTGTTTGCCTTTGACAAAGTAGCAGTGTGAAAGCTCTGAGCTCAGAAGCTTGCATAAACCAGTAAGAAAGAACACTCTGGAGTTAGGGCCAGGGATCAACCCCAAGGAGGTGCCAACCTCCTGAGGAGCCTGACAAAGCCGCTGTGCCAACCTACTGCTTACATTGAATTACAAGTGCAAATGTCTGGGTTCCAGTCTTACCTATTATTAATTAGCTTGGGAAAAGGCATTTAACCACTCTAGCGACAGAACGATATACACATTTCATCAGTAAATAGGAGGCCAGTGTGAGTAAATTCCAAGTTGTTTATGGCTCAGCAAAATAACTGCTCAGACTTTAAAAAAGCAAGTATGCTCAAAATGATTGCATCTCATGTGAATTAAAAGTAATTTTCTTTGGCAAATATTTTAAAAGATAAAGACGATCAAATTAATTATCTTGCTCATTATTTTAAATGCTTAGCGCTTAATTGTGATAGTATAAAAATCACTGGCCTTTTTTTTTTTTTTTTGGTTACAAAACCGAATATAATTTATCTAATTAAAAATATGATCTCTGAGTTCCTGTTCAGAACGGAAATGCAGAGGAGACCTCTGCAGATGCACTTCCCATTGAAACAGGTATAACTAGTATCCTGGTTCATTCAGGCTGCTATAAAGAAATACCATAAATCAAAGAGTTCAGGACCAGAAATTTGTGTCTCCCAGTTTTGAAGATGGGGAGAGCAAAGTCAAGGTCATGGCATGATTGCATTCTGGTAAAAAGTTCTTCCCAGTTCATGGCCTGTGTCTTCTCACTGCACCCTCACTGGGGGTGGAGGGGGGGTTGGAGGGCAAGGGAACTCTGTGGGGCCTCCCTTACAAGGACACTAATCCCATCAATGCGGGCTCCCTCTTCATGACCTAATCACCTCCCAGATGCCCCACCTCCTAATACCATCACATAAGGCATTGAGATTTCAACATATGAATTTTTAGGGGACAGAAGCATTCAGATCATGGCAAGTGGTGGAAAAAAAATAAGAAAGAACACACAGAGTTTCATGAAATGGTCTTAAAAACACACCATAAGTGGAGAAACATTTACTCAAGAAAACCTCCTAATAGTAAGATGGTGACTCTGTGTTTTGAACCAGAAACTCCTCCTTCCTTTCTGCACAGGCCCTGAACCCGCCCAGTACAACGGAGATTCAACAGAAGATGGGTAGAAACAAACATTGGACTCCCGTTCCTCCCTTCTAGGGGAAGGCTGCAGCATCTTCTGGGGAGGTGTGGGACATCCAGATTTCTCATGCCCTCCACCCAGACCTGTCCAAGAGTCTAAAATCCAAGCAAATTTCCCCACGAAGCTGTAGGCTCCGTTCTTCCACCCAAGACACACACACACAGAACGCGGGTGCCCCAGCTCATTCTCAGGGAGGCGGTTCCATTCTTCACAAAGTATAGATAAAGGGAAACCAGAAAGACCAGAGATCACCACCCCTTCCTTTTTAAGGTGGCAGTTCATTCATAAAGAGGCCACTATCCCCAGAATGGCTTCAGATCTGTTGCCCAGTAAGAAAGGCACAGGCCATAGGGGAGCTCTGTGGCTCTCCCCAGTTTGAGACACAGCGCGAGAAAGTTCAACCCCAAAGATGCTCTCAGAAACAATGGTTTTGGTGAAAAGCAATTAAGAGGAGAACTGCAGTTTTATTAGAGATATGAATGAAGCCCCAGGGCAGAAATATTTTCAGAGAAAAGCAGTGAAGAGGTGACTGGGAAAATCCTTGTGAAGACAGAACAAAGTTCAAACTGGAACTTTAAAAACAACCCTGTTAAAGGAGCCAGAAGGTACGTGGATCAGTTTGTTGAGTCATGTATGCTGCAAGGTGTTGTTGGAGACTGAAGAGAAATCAGCCACCAAATAGCTGAGCTTGCAGGCTGGATGGAGCCAGGAAGGAAACAGAGATCCCTGCTGGAACTGTGGTGTCCCCAGGTGATAGTGTATATTTCCGAGCTGTGCCCTCTGACGAACAGCAGGGGCTTCACAGTGCTCAGAAAATAGACTTCCTTAAAATGCTCCAGCCAGCCACTACACACATACATATGTGAACAACCATCACAAGTCCATGGTGGGTAGGAAGGAATATGCAGACTACATTGTCAAAAATATCCAAATTTCAACACAAAAAGAGAAAATGTGACCCAGATACAGAAACAAAACACACACAATTAACCAGGCAACAAAAACATTCTTTGAGAGGGACCACATTTCAGATTTTTTAAATCCTTCAAAGCAGCTAGTACAAATATGTTGAAAGAATTATAAGAAATCATCCTAAAGGAAGCAGAGGGAAGTAGGATTACAGTATCTCATCAAACATACCATACCAATACATACAGATAAATTGTATTTTTAAAAGGGACCAAATAAAAATTATGAAATTGTAAAGTTGAAGACTGGTGCAGTAACTCTGGAAAACAGTATGGAGTTTCCTCAAAAGGTTAGAAGAGCTACCCTATGACCCAGCAATTGCATTACTGGGTATTTACCCCAAAGGAAACAAAAACACTGATTAGAAGAGATACATGTACCACAATGTTGAAAGAAGCAGTATCAACAACAGCCAAACTATGGAAAGAGCCCAGACACCCATTGACTGATGAATGGATAAAGATGTAGCATGTACAGACAGTGGAGTATTACTCAGCCCTCAAAAAGAAAGAAATCTTGCCATTTGCAAGGATGAGGATGAAGCAAGAGAGTATTATGCTAAGCAAAATAAGTTTGGGAAAGACAAATACCATATGACTTCACTCATAGGTGGAATTTAAGAAACAAACCAGATGAACATAGGGGACACAGGAGAGAAAAAAGAGAGGGAAACAAATCATAAGAGACTCTTAATAACAGAAAACAAACTGAAGGTTGATGGAGGGCCATGGGTGGGAGATGGGCTAGAAGGCTGATGGGTATTAGGAGGGCACTTATGATGAGCACTGGGTGTTATATGGAAGGGATGAATCACTGATATCTACCCTAGAAACCAATATTGCATGTATGTTAACTAACAGAATTTAAATAAATATTTGAAACAACAATAACAAAAAGAAATTACAGTGGAAAAATGACTTCATTTACAGCAACATATATGAACTATGATCACTACGAATTACCTTAATAAGAAATAAATGACACCTACAAAAAGAGAAAGAAAGAAAAGGAAAATAACTGAAGTGAAAAATTCACTAGAGGGGCTCAATAGTGGATTTGACTTGGAAGAAGAAAGACTTAGGGAGTAAATGTGGAAATCAAACAACACATTCCTAAATAGCCAAAAGAGAACTCACCAGAAAATTAGGAAATACCTTCAAATGAATGAATATGAAGACAAACCACACCAAAACCTCTTAGAGGGAATTTTTGGCTTCCTGTGCATAACCTAAAGAAGAAAGATGCCAAATCATTCACCTAACCTCCCACTGTAAGACACTAAATTAAGAAGAGCAAACTAAGCCTAAACAGAATAAACAGAATAAAGATGAAAGTGAAAATTAACAAAATAGAGAATAAACAGAAGGAAAGTTGGTACTCTTAAAGGATCAGCAAAATGGAGAAGATCAAGAAGGAAACACGGAGATCCGTCCCATCACTCTCCCTCAGTACTGTATGGAGCTCCCAGCCAGGGCAGGAGGATGGAATACGAGGCCCCTGATGGAATAGGAAAGCCACCACCATAGGCACAAGATGGGACATTGTACAAATAAAGTCCTAAAGAACCCAATCAGAAACTATTAGTTCTAATAAATAACTTCAGCAAGATGCAAAATTATAAATTCATTTTTATATAACTGCAATGAACTATCTGAAATGAAATCAAGGGAGTGCTTCCATATAGAGTAGTACAAGCAAGTAGTAGTGCAAGCAAGAACACAAAACTAAAAAATAAATTGAACAAAAGAAGTGCAAACCTTATACTCTAAAATCCACAAAAGGTTCCGCAGGCATTAAAGATCTGAACAATGGAAAGAGGGCACGTGTTCACAGATCCAAAGACTTAACAGTGTCAGTGTCCTCTGTAGTGAGTTGAATGGTGGCCCCAAAGAGACATACATGTGAGTTCCAACCTCTGGGACCTGTGAACATGCCGTATTTGTAAAAAGTGCCTTTCCAGATGTAATTAAGTTAAAGATCTGCAGATGAGACCATACTAGGTTATTTGAGTTGGGACCTACATGCCAGGGCAAGTGTCCTTCTAGAGGGAACCACAGAAGAGAGCTACACAAAGAGGAAGGGAGACCATGGAGACGGAAAGGATGGGTGCGGAGGGCCGCAGGCAGGGAATAGGCAAGGAATGGAATCTGCCCTCAAGCCTCAGGAAAGCACATGGCCCTACTAACACCGGACGGGAGCTTCTGATCCCCGGAACTGTAAGTGAATACATTTCTGCTGTCTGAAGGAACCAAGTTTGATCTCCATTTCATGGAAGCTCAAGTAAACACCTACAGACATTGGCTCCTGGGGTCTGGTGCTGGAAGTGCAAATACTTAAAAAATATGGAGGTGGCTTTTGGATTTGGGGGATGAGTGGGGGTCAGGAATAGCTGGAGGTGCAACTTCAGGCCCGAAGCCTTACAAGGAGTCCAAGAGCAGTGAGCAGCACGACGGAGACACCTCAGTCGTCTCAGGGCATGCACCATTTGTCATGCGCAGCAAGCACGCTGCTGGAGACAAAGACAGGAAAGGTGCTTCTGGCAATGGCTTGGGAGGAAGTGAGGAAGACGTTATTACACACTGGGGGAAGGTGGGTCTTGCTGGTGGAAGACACTTGGGGGAGACTTGGCCCTACAGCTATGTGAAGGCAAAGCACGTAAAAAAATGAACTTGCACATTCGGTTGAGAAGTTTCCAAAGTATTGAAGGTGCCGGTGTATCCTTGCTCCTTCTAATAAAATGAAAGAGCAAAGAGATGAACTGAGTGAGGAACTGTAAAGAGAAAGGAACAAGAAGTTGCTGATTTGGAATGTTCTCGGTCTGTCCGGAGTGCAAAGGGCACTCAAATTAGGAAGTCCACCATTGGGAAGCTCAAGAGTAGGCCAACAGTTTAGCTGGACGTTTTGCTAAAGCCAGGAGTATAAATTATTTTCAGCTTTACTGGGGTGTAATTGACAAATAAAAATCCTATATATTTATGGTGTATATAATAATATTTTGACATACACAGACACTGGGAAATGATTATAATAATCAAGCTAATTAGCATATCCAATATTAGCATATCCAATGTGTGTCTGTCTGTCTGTGTGTGGTAAGAACATGTATGATTTCCTGTCTCAGTAAATGTAAAGCCTTCAGCACAGTATTATTGACTATAGTCACCATGATGCCCATCAGATCTCTGGAGATCCTGCATAACTGACATGTTATATCGTTACGCTAACATCTTCCTTTATCCCCCACCTCCCAGATCCTGGCAACCAACATTCTACTCTCTGCTTCTATGACTTCAACTATTTTAGATTCTCTGGATAAGTGAGATGATGCGGTCTGTGTTTTTTCTGTGTCTGACTTATTTCACTCAGCATAATGTCACCCAGGTTCATCCATGTTGTTGAAATGACAGGATATCCTTCTTTTTCAAAGGCTAAATCATATTCACCCACAGACATTCAGCTGGATTCCTTCCACACTCTGCCTGTTGTGAATGTTTTTGCAATAAACCTAGGGGTGCAGTTACCTCTTAATCTTGATTTCACTTCCTCTGCATAGATACCCAGAGGTAAGTAGATCCAGAAATGAGATCTGTAGCTTCATATGTACACAGTGAAAGCAAGAACACACACATGGGTGTGCATCAGATGCAGAAGCTTCTGCACAGCAAAGGAAATACTCAACAGTGTGAAGAGACAACCTGTGGAATGGGAGGAAATATTTGCAAATCACACATCTGATAAAGAGTAAATATCCAAAATATAGAAAGAACACAACTCAATAGCAAGAAAACAAATAACCTGATTTTAAAATCAGGCCAGGGACCTGAGAAGACATTTCTCAAAGAAGACATACAAAGTTAACAGGTATGGGGGCAAAGTGCACACCATCATTCATCATCAGGAAAATGTAAATCAAAGCCGCAATGAGATATCCCCTCACACCCGTAAACATAGCTATTATCAAAAAGACAAGAAGTAGCGGTAGATGTGTAGAGAAACGAAACTTTTGGGTATAGTTGGTAGAAATGTAAACTGGTGTAGCCACTAGGAAGAACAGTATGTATGGAAGTTCCCAGGAAAGTTAACAACAGAAGTCCCATATGACCCGGGAATAGGATATTTTAAGGAGATGTCTGTGGAAGGCCATTTTGTCTCCTGGCATGTGTCTTCATGACATAAACAGAAGACACAGTATTTGGAAATGCTGTATCAGCAGAGACGCTGCTGTTGTGGATAAGGCAGTACGGATGGCTGAAATGAGGAATGCATCTGGACTCGCGAGAGCCTACAGGTAGAAAACAGTCTGGTAGAGCCCTTTGCTTGCAAACACGTGGTAGTCTTACAGAAAAGGAAGAGGGACTCTGTGGGTAGAGCCATGGGTGGCACCATAGCAGGCACTGTCCCCATAGGCAGTGCACAAGTAGGAATACAAAATGGAGCTCCCTCCTTGGAAAACAACTGGGGAGTTCTTCAGAATTTCAAACATAGGCTTTCCATTTGACCCAGAAATCCCACTACCAGGTATATATCCGAGAGAACTGAAAGCATATACTCACACAGAAAAACGTGTATATGAATGTTCATTATAGTTCATTCATTATATGAATGTTCATAATAGTTAAAGTGGAAACAACCCAAATGACCATCAACAGGCAGATGGATAAACAAAATGTGACATATTCATAGAATAATTACTTAACCACACAAAAAGAATGCATTATTGAGAACATGCATAGATGAACCCTAAAACATGCTAAATGAAATACAACAGCCATAAGAGACCACCTACTGTATGATCCTATTTATATGACAGGCAAAGCTATGGACACAGAAGAGATGGTCTGGGGATGAGAAGGATCAAGTGATTGGTGGATGGAAAGTATGGCTCAAAGATATAGAGTTTATTTTGGGGGTGACAGAAACATTTTAGGGCTCACCACAGTGAAAATTTCACAATTCTGTGAGTATACTAGAACCACTGGATGGTACCCTTGGAATGAGCAAAGTCAACAGCACGTAGTAAGAGTCACAAATAAGAGTACATGTAGTAAGAGACACATTTCTAACAGAAATAACAGGCACCCCAAAAATCCATTTGATACTACATTTTGTACACTGTTCAGGATTTCAGTTAATTTATGTAATTCCTTCTTTGCTTTTATATGAATAAATGCCAGTGTCATGTCACAGACACTGCTTTCAAAAATTGTAATTCGTTAGTAAACTTTAAGAGCTTAAGTGAATGTCCCTGAATTCACTAAATATTTGACTTAAAATCTTTGGTCAAATTTCTGAACACAATGCAACTAAAATTATCATATTTATTTACCAAAAAAAAGGTCTATATCACTGTAGGACAATAGTGTTGTTTTATAGAGTAGTTCCTCAAAGGTTGAAAGGATGGTGAAGTGAACTCCTAGAAGGAAGACCAGGAGGTCGGCATCTGCGCACTCCCACAACTCCTGTGCTCTGTGACCACAGGGTTATTATCGAATGCCAGAGTAAAATTAACCTTTGTTTATTGAAGGCGTTTGTAATGCAGACCCTAACTTCCATTTTCCATTATAGCTTAACATAATCCCGTGTCTCCACAGTTCATTCCAAGCACGTCTGTGATCCTAAATGTCTTATTTTCCAATGAACATTTTTAACCACAAGGTTTTGTTCTACCCCAAACTGATTTTTTGGTCAGAAAATGATTTAACTTCCAAATATGGAACTCTTAAATGAATTTACAAGAGCACTCATAATTATGGCAGGTGTTTACATTTATCGGAATCAGCTTCTAAAAGTTGCCTTGATTTGTATTACAAAATGGAACCCTTCACTGGAGATAACCTGTTCAAAACACCTGTTGACACTGATCTACATCAAGCAAATTTAAATGTTTAGCTAGTTCTCCCAATGGTGCTCCCACATTAAAAGCCAGCAACCCACTTGTATTTCTGCACAAGAACTGCCCTTTTTGTTTGTTTGTTTGTTTGTTTGTTTGTTTCAGGGGTCAGGCTTCTCAGAGTGAAGAGTGAGGGTCTGGGTTTTGCAGATGTTGCAGCTGAATCTGATTCTCGAGGGTCGTCTTCTACATGATCACTGATTTTGGATGTAAATGCTTCTTTCACAGGCTTCTGTCTTCTGATTCTCCTGTTTTCTAGAATAGCACTGTTATCACTCTGGTCCCCATGGCAAGTAGTAAATTCCAATGAGAAGTCTATGAAAACTATATTTTAATCTCTACTTTTGTAGTATTTAAAATGTGGTATCTAAAACCTTATTTTTAACTTTATTTCAGAAAGGGTGTTTTGCAGAGTAAGTGTTCCTAAAAACTGAGATCAAACCTCAGTAGAGGACCGTGGGCACCCGCTCTGTAAGCTCGGCGGCACAGCTGTCCAGCTGCGTGCTGGGCTTACTTTGCGTTCACCTAACATATGACTTCCCGGTCTCCCTTGGCCCAACCTACGAGTGACCCAGAATGGTAGGACCCTTTGAAGGCAGCAGGATAGTGCAGGACAGCATTGCCAAGACCGCAGCAACTGTCCATTGGGCTCCAGAGTGTTCCCTTCTTCCCCGGTTGTCCTTTGCACTCACCCTGCAAGAAAGCAGAGAGTCAGGCTCCATGAAGTGCAGCCGTGGGGACAGAGTCAAGCTCTGAGGCACGGCTCATACTGAATGACAACCTTCTCCATCGGGAATGCTTCCTGAGGCACGGTCAGAAGCGAGGAGTGCAGAGCCCATCACCGGTCATGTTCATACATGTCACGCAGTAAGATGTCGTAAGATGCTGGGAGGACATGGGCCTCAGAAGCACGGGTACTGAGCTGAATGAGAGCAGGAGCCCAGCGAGTCACAGGGCTCTCCGGCTGACGCTCTGTGCGGACACTCGCACGCCGGTGGAGAAGACATGAACTCCTGACGGGCATTCGGTCACACAAGGACCCTAGAACACAGGACACAGAGTGACCACGGGCTCGGAGGGGCTGCTGGAACACGGAGTCATGCCTCTGGAGCTCTGGACCCAGCAGGTGCTTCTCTGTGCAGCTCGCTGACCCCGGTCTGCCCGGGGACCAGCAGCGCCTGGTCCAGTAACTGGTAAGGTCTTCCAGTGGATCCTGTGGGCAAAGGAGAATCCGAGGAACTTCATGAGAGAAAATCCCATCCAGTTTCCATGCTGGAGAGGTGACTGTGCCTGTGGAAATGGCCTCAAACAGCCCCTCCTCCTCATTCATATGGGAGGGGAAAAAAACAGAAACTGTGCTGTGGGCGAGGATGCCAGGAAGTGATCTGCTTGCTGGTAGGAGGTGTCCCCGATCGGCAAAGGAAGCATTCCTTCCAAATCTATCTCATCGGCAGGAAAGAGCAGCCTTTGAATTGTACTTATATTTCTCATTATGCTCCAGGTGCTCAAATTAGCCTGTGACAACTTCTTCTGGGAAGAGTATTTTGGATACTCAGTACATCAAGGGGAATGCACCGCAGGGTGATAAAGGCAGATGTTTGCAGTGGAAGCTTCCACTAAAGAGAGATCATAGAATTTTGAGCAATGTGTTTTCATTACTTTGAATAGAAGCACTACCAGAATACAGAGGAAATGGTTTCATATGTATAAAAACTACATTTTAAAGGCCTATCAAGGATAAAGGTTTATATTAGGATAGACCTATTAAGGGGTTAATTTCTGTACTGTATTTTGTTTGTACTTTATCTTCTCAAATATTTCCTTTAGCATGTGTATTTCCATGAATGGTATATTCAACTTCATGGGTCACGCAGGGCTGTGTCCCAAAGCCTTTCTGTGGATCATGGGAGTCTGGCTCTCTGAGATGCTTCTCTAGAACTTGCCAAAATGCAAATTTCTCAACTCCTGTTCTCAACAGCCTGATTCAGTGGGTCCTGGAATTGTGTGTGCAAGTATTCCTGACCTTCATAGATTTGCAGCTAAGGAATACTTCATCTGCCATTCCTTTGTGTTCCATTCTCCTTGTTCTGCTCAGAAACATGCTCCCCTTTATTCATGCCTGCGAGACCATGGGAACCTGTTCAGTTGGTGTCTGCCTCCCATCCCTGTACCAGAGAACTTTGTACAGATTCCTATCCATCATGTCTTCTACAAACCCAGCCACTGCTCTGCACTTTGCCCTCCATTGCTTTTGTGCAAGGCATGGCCCTATTTTTTCATAACATACAGGAGTGGGTTCCTGGCAGGTCTGCTTCCCTCAAGTCTAACCCCTCATCTCTCCCTCACAACACAGATGGAGTCTGCGGTTAAAAATGCAGACTGAATCCTATCATCACCTGTCCCCTTCTGCACAATTCCCTTTAAACATTTTCCCTCACCAGCTTTCCATTTGCATTTAGGATAAAAGCAGAATTTCTTAAAAGTGCCACAAAGTATACATAGAGCAGCCACAAGCCCCCAGCATCTCGCCCCTGGCTTGCACTTTAATTTCCTGCCCTGGCCACGGTTCACCCTTCTCGTCCATCTTCTGGACTCTGGTCCACAAAATAATGCTGCCCTTTCCACGCTCAAAGACACCCACAAATCAGTCCCCGAAATCTGTGTCCATGTCACATTACATGCCAAAAAGACATCAGGATGGCATGGGGCGCCTGGGTTGCTCAGTCAATAAGTGTCTGCCTTCGGCTCAGATCCTGATCCCAGGGTCCTGGAATTGAGCCTTGCATGGGTTCCTGGCTCAGCGAGAAGCCTGCTTCTCCCTCTGCCACGGCCCCTGCTTGTATTCCCTCTTGCTGTGTCTCTCTCTTTGTGTCAAATAAACAAATAAAATCTTAAAAAAAAAAAAAAAAAGGCATCAGGATGGCAGCGGAATCATGGTTCCTAGTAAGTTGAAGATAAAAAGATTATCCAGGGCTGCCCTGTCAGTACGATCTCAACGTAGGAGTCCTTACGAGTGAGGAAGGAAAGGCAGAAGGCTGAGTTGGAGACAAGGGATTCGCCACCTTAGCCAAGGAGCCTGGTTACCTGCTCACCGGGAGAAGGCTCCCAGCTCATCACCAGCGATGACATGGGGACTCACTTTCACAACCACTGGGCACGAACTCTGCCCACAATCTCATCAAGTAAGGAATTGCCCTCTTGCTGGGAGCCTGCAGAAAGGACCATGACCTGCGGTGAACTGGATTTTTACCCTGAGAACCACGCTGCACTTCTCACCCAAAAAACCCTATAGGATTCATCGGTTTGTTTTAGGCCACGAAGTCTGGCAAATCATCATGATCACAGCGGCAACAGAAAACTAACACACTCCCCAGACCTGAGCCCGTGATGGTCTGCCCGGAGTAGAGCTCCCCTCTCATCCCCACAGAACCGACTCCTTGTGACTATTTTTATCTGAACTTCAACAATTCCACTCAGTGTCTACTTCTTGCATGAGAATTTCTCTCTCAGTGGGTAGAAATCCCTCCTGCTTCTGAATAATTTGGAAAACAATGTCCACGTATATTCTTGCAGAAAAGTAAATATCTGAGCTCTATTTTCCAAAGTAGATCATAAACTCCTGGAGAGCCAGACCTAGCACGTATCCTCCTGTAGTATTCCTTTCCAGCAGCGGTTTTTAATTTTGTTTACATCTTTATAAAACCCTGGAATTCTATTTTCTAGAGAACTACAACCAGATAAAAGAAGAATGCTCTTCTAGAAGTATGCATTCAGCCAAGACCCACCCTTCCTAGGGGCACCTCTGGCTCACCTGGAGCCCCCAGGAGACAGTCACTGTAAGGAAAATGTGTTTCTAGGCCCACACAGCACCTCTGTTCCCAACCCCACAGTCCCTCTGCTTCAACACTGCTGCCCCAGCATTGTGCCATCCTGCTGGTTTAGTCCCTGCTCGGTGCTGGAGAGGCTATATCACTTTAATTAACTCAAGACCCTGAAATCCACATGTGTTTCCCCCATTCCCATAAGAAGATCCAAATGATTCTTTCTCAGGCTTCTTTGGATCCAGTCTTTTAAACTTTGATTCTTCAGGGTTCTTACCAACAGATGAAAACATTTGCCCTGTCCAGGTTCCTGTATACTGACTAAGATTTCCTCCTTCCAGCTGCTTTCTCTGACTTGTATCATCCAGACATGATCGGACTCAGTCCTAAATCTATCATTCATCTGAACGCCGTGCCTACCCCATGTGGCAATGATACTTGTCCCACGTCTTCGGTCGCAGGGCGAGGCAGCATTCTGTCTCTTTGGGGGCCATATGCAGGGGTGACACGGCTTTACTCCAGATGCCTTGAGGTTCATGCAGGGCTCCTCAGAGACCGCATGCGGGGTATCTGCCCCCATGGACCAATGGTCAAAGCCACTCATCTCACAGCCTTGACTTTCCACAGAGGCTTCATTTTCTCTGGACCCCACTTGAAAATGACACTCTCCATGTTTCTGGGTGACAGGAGCATTCCCAAATATGACAAATGGTTAAAATCCACAAGGATGTGCCACATGCTTTGTCACTGTCTCAGTGGGCTGGACACACATGATGCAGAAATGTGTCCATTATTTGGAAGGGATGTCCTCATGTTGTTCAGACCACAGAGTGACATGGGACATTGCCCAGCTGCTGGCACACCTGGGTCTCATCAGGGACCCTATGCACCAGCCTTTCCAGTGAACATTACTTGATTCTCATCATCCTACCTGACAGGGATTAAGAATAACACATGTGCTAGAGAGTTTAACACACCCCGTGTGCCGGAAGCTGTGTTGAGTCTTTGTACTGAACATACCACATGCAGTAGAATCCTGTCATTGGGGTCACCCCTGCTTAAGGTCAGCATGGCTCACTGCCTTGTGAGGCCCTCCATCTGCCGAGTGAAACAGAGGCAGGGGCCGCCAACGTGGTCTCCTGAGTCACCCCCTTCACCTCACCCAGGATCCGTGCTACCCCTGGATCATTCTCTGGAGAGGCCCACTCACTGGCTGCACTTGGTCCTTCCTCTTAGTGCCTCCTGTCCACTGATGTGGGCCCACATGCTAATTCTGCAGGGTCAAGTCCATCGCTGCTTATGGAACACTCCAGGACCCGAGAGAGGACTGGACATGGAGTCTGTCTCTACTGGGCACGGTGATGGTGCTGGCTTTCCACTGGCATCAGACCCCATCCACAACAAGCTGGGAAAGAGCTGTGTGTTTCTTTTCCTCCAGCACATGGTGATCCTGGGAAATGGGCATAAGCATGTCTGAGAAGGGATTAGGTTCGTGCCCTACATACACTAGGGCCGCTGGGAGTTTTCTCAAAGGGCTTTCTCTCTATGGCTACACTCTCCGACTGAGACTTGGCTCAAGTCTGGGGACGGAAAGGTACACTGGATTTTCTACAATGACGGATGGCATCAGCCTAGCGGTCCGGGTTCTGTAAGGGCTTTCATATAAGAAAGGAAGCAGTGCCCTCCTTAGCTTGTGTCAGCCTCCCCTGTGGGGCTCTCAGCCTCCTGGACCCTGCGGTCGGGGTTGGCTGGCCTGGCTCCTCTTCCAAGCCAGCAAGCTGCGAAGTTCTGTCAGCCGCCCTGCTGTCTGCCTTGTGCCCTTGTGGATGCTGCTCTTGCCTTTGACGGTGGAGGCATATGTCCTCTGAGCCTTCCTGGAGAACTTGCTAAACAGTGGGCTCTCTGGTATGAAATGCATCCCCTCTCACATGTTCTCTTCCTGGAGCGTTCTGACAATTTCTCCAATACTCTCACAAAGTGGTTTTAGCATTTCCACCCACTTGATGGTCAGTCATCGTTGTGTCCAAGTTTCAAGGGACCATCTCAGCAGGCCATCGGACCAGCCCCCAGTGTCCCAGAACCAGGACATCTGCTCTGAAGACATTCCCCCAAAGTCCTCCTCACTTTACATCACTTAACCCCACTTCCAGTATCTTCAAGATCAAATAGCAAACACCTTTCCAAGCCTGGTGACTTGTTTGGTGGAAAAGAAGGTCTTCCTGCCTCAAATCTGTTATCACACCTCTGACTGGTGATGTGCTGACAGGTGAGCCTGGCGATGAAGGCAGGTGGTAGCCAGCTGAGACAAGTGCTCCCCTACTGTGGCTTCTAGCCTCTTTACTGCGTTAAATCATCAGCTGACCTGAGCTGAGGCATCACAGAGGGTAACCCACAAATACATCACAGTCCTGCCTCCACAGCCCTTGAGTGACAGGGGCCCTGGGCCCCCCAGTGCACTGTCCCTCAACAGGCTCACATCACCATCTACCCCAGGTTAGCACACTAGCATGTGCCATGATGCATCTAGAACCCCCAAGCCACCAGCAGGGGATCACTGCTGCATGTGCTGGCTGGGGATTTACTTCGTAGGGTCACTTCTGGTAGCAGACATCTCAGGTCAGGCTCCCTGAGCACGTAGACCCTGACACAGGAAGTAGAGTTCCTGTAAAGAGTAGAGAGTAGGAGCTCTGGGAAGAGTAACAGGGAAAGGAGGACAAAAACTGGGGAAGGGAAGACAGTCAATTATGTGTGTGCTGTCTTCCAGGTGACCTCTGAGCTCATCTACAACTTAACCCCACTAGGAACCCCCAGAAGCCAGTACAGATCACACAGCAAAGAGTTAACTCAGTCCTCCAGTGGGTGAGACAACCATGAAGCTCACATACCAGTCACAGCTGGTCCTTAGCCAAGGAGGACTGTGTGCTTTGACATGAAAGGGGAGCTAATCCCTGCCACTTCCTGGTCATTTCTGGCCCAAAGCATAAGAAGCAGATGGACTGGATGCCCACAGAGCCCCAGGGAAGAAATAACAGTACTGGCTACTGAGGGGTTGGCCTGTGGCCTGGGGGAGCGGTGGGGGTGGGGGGGTGCTGGGGTGGGATGCAGCAGCGTGTGCAGCATGAGTTTGCTCCTTGGCTCACCGTCGGGGGAGATCAGTCCTCAACTTCCTTCCTCCCTATCCATAGAAGTAAGAATATGCCTTTGAAGTGTATTCCTGAAGACTCTTCTGTAGACAGACAGCAGAATGAATAAAAAGTAACACTGAAAAGATAGAAGATGATACAAACTTAAAAATGGCTGTCATGAGTCTTCTTTGAAATCTGCACTCGCTGGTATGCCTGACTCAACGCATCTTGGCTTTGCACGACACCAGAGGTAAACTGACTGACCTCCTCAAATACCTGTGGTACGATTCCATTGGCATCAAGGCTAGAGCTGGTAGGCTATCAGCTTTTCCGGTTTCCACTTTTTAGAAGATTCCCCTGCAGGTGGAGCTCTAATATTTTCTCCAGGGCCCTGAGTTATGATGATTTTCTATAACTCAGTCACTTCCACCACTACACATGCTACCCTCCTGCTCCCACCCGGGGTCTGACTCAGGAAGGGGCAAGACCTTGCACGTCAAGTCTGGGGGATGTGTCCAGGACATTCACAACTGAAAGGAAGTTACACTGTCATCTTTCTTTGGTAATATTTCAAAATAATGAGAAGTGAGGTGCTATGCACCCAGGGACCTCATTCCCCGCCGCCGCTCCAAACAATGGTCAGGCCTCCAGCTCCATCTATGGGTGCCCTACAAATATACAAAATTAACTATTTCTAGATTTTATTTATTTATTTGACAGAGAGAAATCACAAGTAGATGGAGAGGCAGGCAGAGAGAGAGAGGGAAGCAGGCTCCCTGCTGAGCAGAGAGCCCGATGCGGGACTCGATCCCAGGACCCTGAGATCATGACCTGAGCCGAAGGCAGTGGCTTAACCCACTGAGCCACCCAGGCGCCCCAAAATTAACTATTTCAAAAGCTATGCCTTTCCTCTACTCCAAGGACATTTCCCTCATATTAATCCACATTCCTATAACCTAGTTTGTCTTCAGTGCCTCCTGATAGCCATTCAAGTTTGAATGATCTTCTAGAATTTTAACATTGGAAGTATTCTACCTAGAACAGAAATGGAAATTTTCTGTCATCTCTGAGAGATAACGTCTTCTTACTAAGAGTACCACATAGCTGTCTACCAAAATTTTTTCTAAACTAATACCTAGAGTCATAACTTAATTTGACTAGTGATATGAGCTTCTTGTGTCCCTTTTATTGCTTAGCTAAAAGAATGCATTTCTTTTTGGACTTTTGTAATCATTGACTCATTTTATAAAATGTGCTGTATGTCTTGATTATTGGGTCAAAATAATAAGGTTTATTAACCCTCATCACGCAGAAACATATGCCATTTTTATGCTATTTAATGACTCAAGACTACTCATTTAAAATCCAAAGACTTTCTTAATTATTAGGTAGCAGAAGTCAATGCCCTTCAAAGAGAATTCATAAATCTTTTTGACTAAAATATTGAAATATAGCTCAGAAGAAAGAAGCACCATGTTAAAGGAGTAATTAATTTATAGCTAGCTGTGTTTTTCAAGACAGTTTCTGGTCATGAATATTTTTCAGAAACTCCAATTATTTTTTACTCTATCTACCTATTAATCACTTTTCACAGAAGTGTCTTCGTCAGGAGGAGTGTGCAGAACAAGTCATGACAGGATAGTCATACTGACTACGGATTTGTTGACCACAGATTCTTAAAACCTTCCTAGGATTTCCCATGCTGTCCTACTGCAGGCAGCATCAGTACCAGCACTTGGACCTGGCAGTTGGCCTGGGCTCTTTGATGCTAATGAGGGATTGTTCTTATCTGTCTCTACCTGGAGGGTGTGTGACACATAAGAAATGTCCTTAGCCTTTGCAATTGGACAGAATCAAATATGAATTTGGCTGGATCACCTGTTGATTGATTGGAACTTTGAAAGACTACTGAAATTTTTACTCTATAGAATGAGAATATTGTTTGAATTTGTTTGTTGTGACAAGTATAGTTGAGTGGAATGACTGGTTTATATGCAGCAATTTACTGGTAAATACATGAGGTCTGAATTACTGCTTGACAAATTACTGCACACTTAGTGCCCTACAACAGTGCCATTTATCTCAGAACTACTGTGGCTCTGGCCCGCAGGTTTGGCAGAGCTGAGTCTCCTGCTTCGGGTCTCTCAAGGCTGCTATCACATTGCCCACCTGGGTGTGTCTTCATCTGGGGATGCAACTTAGCAAGAATATATTTATTATTTATTATTAAACATTTCAAACATCCAAAAAAGTAGAATAATAACAGATGAGAAAACAGAAAATAAAGAAGCATGTGTTCATCATCTATTTTTTAAAAATATCATTTTATTTAATTTCCAGCTATTCTCACACACACTTTCACTTACTGGATTATTTTAAAGAAAATACCAAACACTAAATGATGTCCCCATGAATACCTTGCTGTGTACAAATCAGAGAGTTGTATGAGCCTTAATAACCAGAATGAAACGTGGGTGTTGGGGAAGATGGTGCAGAAGGAAGACCCTAAACTCACCTTTTCCCACAGAACAACTAGATAATGCTTGCACCAGAACGAACATCCCAGAAAAGGACTTAAACACTGTCCCAACAAACACCACAACTAAGTGGTGAGAAGAAGCCACAAAGAAGAGGAGAGGAAGGGCAAGGACCTGGCAGGAACCTGGGTCTGACTGCTAAAGATAGGGAGCCACAGACACAGAGAGGGGCGAGAAATAGACTAGCACATCAGGGAGCCTATGAGGCGAAGAGAAATTTCCATAGCATTTGGCTTTCAAAATGAGAGGGGTCAAACCTCATGAGTTTTATACAACAAATAAGACTTAAAGCCTAGAAATTTAAAAACCAGGAGGCATGGCTCTGGGAGAGTCCTGAGGGTGAGAGGAAGCCAAGTCCCTGTCAGCATGGCAAACAGCCCTTGGAGATATCGATTGGAGGCAGCAGTTTGAAAGGCACCTGGAGCTTCAGGGAGAGGCAGTTACTGATCGCAGAGTTCCTAAGAGACTTCTCCAGGAACAAAGGAGCTGGCAGACATCACAGCCCCCCACCCACACCCCATAGCATAAACACAGAGCCATAGGCGGAAACCAGCACAATGCAGGTATTCACCGTCCACCATGGTTACAGAAACCCACCCCTCTGGACTGGCTTGCCTCAGTCTCAGGGCTGCAGATCCCATCCACCAAAAGACCTTGCTAACACGTTATTTCCCAACCTTCTGCAGAGGACGCACACAGCTTACTTTAAGATACATTCTCACTCATGGGTGCTCAGCAGAGCAGCACCAGCCAGGGCCTGGGCTCTGTGGTGGCTGTGCATATCCCACATAGAAGAAGATCTGCATGTGCCATATGTAGTACCAGGCACTTATGGAAGCAGCAGTTAGCTGAGTGCCCCAGCTGGCCTGGGTCTCCTCAGTGGCTGTGTGTCTCCATCCCCTATGGAGTAGAAGAAGGGTGCATAGCTTGCCACACCACATCCCTGCCTGCCTGGTCTCCCCTGAGGCTGGGCATCCTCTGCGGGAGAGGCATAGTTAAAAATGCAGGTCACCCTCACTACTTGCAAGAGCAAGAGGCATAGCTGACTTTTTTTAACACACACAGACAGAGACACAGAGAGTTACACAAAATGAGGAGAGGAATTGGTCTCAAATGAAAGAATAGGACAAAATCACAGCAAGAGACCTAAGTGAAATGGAGATAAATAACATGTTTGATCTTAATATGGTCATGAAGATACTGACTGGACTTGAGAGAAGAGTAGAGAACATCAGTGAGAACCTTAAAACAGAGATAGAAAGAAAGCAATTAGAGATGAACACAATAAATGAAATTAAGAATAGACTTGATGGAATAAATAGCAATCTGGAAGAAGCAGAGGAATAAATTAGTGACCCAGAAAACAGAATAATGGAAAGTAATCAAGCTGAGCAAATGAGAGAAAAAAGAATTGTGCAAAATGAGAACAGTCTTAGGGAACACAGCAACTCCAGCAAGTTTAATAGCATTCGTACCATAGGGATCTCAGAAGAAGAGAAAGATAAGGGGGTAGAAAATTCATATGAAGAAATGATAGCTGAAAAGCTCCCTAACCTGGTAGGAAACATATCCAGATGCAGGAGGCCCAGATCTCCCAGCAAAATCAAGCAAAAAAGGTCCACACCAAGACACACAGATATCAAAATGGCAAAAAGTAGTGATAAGGAAAACATTTTACAAGCAGCAAGAGAAAACGTCAATTACACATAATGGAAACTCCCTAACATTACAGTTGATTTTTCTGCAGAAATTTGGCAGGCTAGATGAGAGAAACCTGATATATTCACAGTGCTGAAAGGAATAAATCTGCAGCCAAGAATATTCTATTCAGCAAGGCAATCATTCAAAATAGAAGGAGAGATAAAGATTTTCTCAGAGAAACAAAAACTAAAGGAGATCAAGACCACTAAACTCTAAAGGGGACTCTTTTAGTGGAACAAAAAAACCATAAGTAAGAGTATGAAAAGTAGGAAACACAAAAGCAGTAAAAAATGAGTATTTCTGTAAAAAAATCATCAAGGGATTCACAAAATGAATTAGGTAAGGATGTAAAATATGACACCATATACCAAAACATGGTGGGGGAGAGGAGTGAAGAATGGGTTCAAACATAAGTGACCATTCACTTAAGATAGAGTGCTAACCACAAATCAAAAACCACCTACACTATGCAAAGAATAGAGAAGAAAGGATCAGAGAAAACTATAAGACAGCCACAAAACAAGTAGCAAATGGCAATAAATACCTATCAATAATTACTTTTATTGGAACTGAACTAAACTTTCCAATCAAAACACAGGGTGACAGAGATTTAAAAAACAAACAAACAAAAGAACAGAAACAAAAATAAAACCTAAACAAAACAAAAAAACCCAAGACCCATCTATATGTTTCCTACAAGAGATTCATTTTAGACCAAATATACCTACAGATTGAAAGTGAGGGGAGAAACATTTATCATGCAAATGGACGTCAAAAGAAAGCTATACTTTCTTTATACAAATGGATGTCAAAAGATAACAATACTTATATTGCTATCTTTTGTTTATATATCAAACAAAATAGACTTTAAAACAAAGTCTATAAGAAGAGACAAAGAAAGCACTATATAATAATAAGGGGGACAAGAAGATACAATATACAATATTTGTAAATATTATGCATGCAACATGGGAGCACCCAAATATATAAGCCAGTTTATAAACCTAAAGGAACTGGGTGATAAAACACAGTAATAGTAGGGGACCTTAACACCTCACTTACATTAATACACAGATCATCCAAACAGAAAATTGACAAGGAGACACTGGCTTTGAATGACACATTGAACCAGATGGATTTAACAGATATATTCAGAACATTCCATCCTAAAATAACAGCATACACATTCTTTTCAAGTGCAGAGAACGTTTTCCAGAACAGATCACATATTAAGCCACAAAACAGGTTTTAACAAATTCAGAAAGTTTAAACTCATACCATACATCCTTTCTGGCCACAACACCAAGAAACTGGAAATCAACCACAAGAAAAAAATCTCAGAATGGGAGTCAAGATGGCGGAGAAGTAGCAAGCTGAGACTGCTTCAGCTAGCCGGAGATCAGCTAAATAGCTTATCTAAAGATTGCAAACACCTGAAAATCCATCGGCAGATCGAAGAGAAGAAGAACAGCAATTCTGGAAACAGAAAAACAACCACTTTCTGAAAGGTAGGACCAGCGGAGAAGTGAATCCAAAGCGACGGGAAGATAGACCCCGGGGGGAGGGGCCGGCTCCCGGCAAGCGGCGGAGCAACCGCGCACAAAATCAGGACTTTTAAAAGTCTGTTCCGCTGAGGGACATCAGTCCAGAGGCTAAACCGGGGCGAAGCCCACGCGGGGTCAGCGTGGCCTCAGGTCCCGCAGGGTCACAGAAGGATCGGGGGTGTCTGAGTGTCGCAGAGCTTGCGGGTATTGGAACGGGAAAGCCGGCTACAGAGACAGAGCCGACAGTAAGCTCGCAGCTCGGTGTTACCTTGAACCGATCGCAGGCTCGGTGAGCTCGGAGCGCGGCCGGAGGTCAGGCAGACGGGAGTAACTGGGCGCTGTTCTCTGAGGGCGCACTGAGGAGTGGGGCCCTGGGCTCTCGGCTCCTCCGGGCCGGAGACCAGGAGGCCGCCATTTGTGTTCCCGTCCTCCGGAACTCTACGGAAAGCGCTCAGGGAACAAAGCTCCTGAAAGCAAACCCGAGCAGATTACTCACCCCGGCCCCGGGTAAGGGCGGTGTAATTCCGCCTGGGGCAAAGACACTTGAGAATCACTACAACAGGCCCCTCCCCCAGAAGATCAACAAGAAATCCAGCCGAGACCAAGTTCACCTACCAAGGAGTGCGGTTTCAATACCAAGGAGAGCAGCAGAATTCCAGAGGAGGAGAAAGCAAAGCACGGAACTCATGGCTTTTTTCCTGTGATTTTTTTTTTAGTCTTGCAGTTAATTTAATTTTTTCTTTTTCATTTTTTTTTTCTTTTTTTCTTTTTCTTCTCGCCTTCGGGTAAAAATTTTTTTTTTTAACTGTTACCTTTTTCTTTTTTAACGATTTTTTACTAGTTTATCTAATATATATATTTTTTCTTTTTTACATTTTTCTCAGGTGTTTTCTTTTTTTAAAAAATTTTTTTTCTTTTCTTTTTTTTTCTTTCTTCCTTTTTGAACCTCTTTTTATCCTCTTTCTCCCCACTCACGATTTTGGATCTCTTCTAATTTAGTTAAAGCATATTTTCCTGGGGTTGTTGCCACCCTTTTAGTATTTTACTTGCCCCTTCATTTACTCTTATCTGGCCAAAATGACAAGACGTAAAAATTCAACGCAAAAAAAAGAACAAGAGGCAGTACCAAAGGCTAGGGACCTAATCAATACAGACATCGGTAATATGTCAGATCTAGAGTTCAGAATGACAATTCTCAAGGTTCTAGCCGGGCTCGAAAAAGGCATGGAAGATATTAGAGAAACCCTCTCGAGAGATATAAAAGCCCTTTCTGGAGAAATAAAAGAACTAAAATCTAACCAAGTTGAAATCAAAAAAGCTATTAATGAGGTGCAATCAAAAATGGAGGCTCTAACTGCTAGGATAAATGAGGCAGAAGAAAGAATTAGTGATATAGAAGACCAAATGACAGAGAATAAAGAAGCTGAGCAAAAGAGGGACAAACAGCTACTGGACCACGAGGGGAGAATTCGAGAATTAAGTGACACCATAAGACGAAACAACATTAGAATAATTGGGATTCCAGAAGAAGAAGAAAGAGAGAGGGGAGCAGAAGGTATACTGGAGAGAATTATCGGGGAGAATTTCCCCAATATGGCAAAGGGAACGAGCATCAAAATTCAGGAGGTTCAGAGAACGCCCCTCAAAATCAATAAGAATAGGCCCACACCCCGTCACCTAATAGTAAAATTTACAAGTCTCAGTGACAAAGAGAAAATCCTGAAAGCAGCCCGGGAAAAGAAGTCTGTAACATACAATGGTAAAAATATTAGATTGGCAGCTGACTTATCCACAGAGACCTGGCAGGCCAGAAAGAGCTGGCATGATATTTTTAGAGCACTAAACGAGAAAAACATGCAGCCCAGAATACTATATCCAGCTAGGCTATCATTGAAAATAGAAGGAGAGATTAAAAGCTTCCAGGACAAACAACAACTGAAAGAATTTGCAAATACCAAACCAGCTCTACAGGAAATATTGAAAGGGGTCCTCTAAGCAAAGAGAGAGCCTACAAGTGGTAGATCAGAAAGGAACAGAGACCATATACAATAACAGTCACCTTACAGGCAATACAATGGCACTAAATTCATATCTCTCAATAGTTACCCTAAATGTGAATGGGCTAAATGCCCCTGTCAAAAGACACAGGGTATCAGAATGGATAAAAAAACAAAACCCATCTATATGTTGCCTCCAAGAAACTCATTTTAAGCCCGAAGACACCTCCAGATTTAAAGTGAGGGGGTGGAAAAGAATTTACCATGCTAATGGACATCAGAAGAAAGCAGGAGTGGCAATCCTTATATCAGATCAATTAGATTTTAAGCCAAAGACTATAATAAGAGATGAGGAAGGACACTATATCATACTCAAAGGGTCTGTCCAACAAGAAGATTTAACAATTTTAAATATCTATGCCCCCAACGTGGGAGCAGCCAACTATATAAACCAATTAATAACAAAATCAAAGAAACACATCAACAACAATACAATAATAGTAGGGGACTTTAACACTCCCCTCACTGAAATGGACAGGTCATCCAAGCAAAAGATCAGCAAGGAAATAAAGGCCTTAAACGACACACTGGACCAGATGGACATCACAGATATATTCAGAACATTTCATCCCAAAGCAACAGAATACACATTCTTCTCTAGTGCACATGGAACATTCTCTAGAATAGATCACATCCTCGGTCCTAAATCAGGACTCAACCAGTATCAAAAGATTGGGATCATTCCCTGCATATTTTCAGACCACAATGCTCTGAAGCTAGAACTCAACCACAAAAGGAAGTTTGGAAAGAACCCAAATACATGGAGACTAAACAGTATCCTTCTAAAGAATGAATGGGTCAACCGGGAAATTAAAGAAGAATTGAAAAAAATCATGGAAACAAATGATAATGAAAATACAACGGTTCAAAATCTGTGGGACACAATAAAGGCAGTCCTGAGAGGAAAATATATAGCGGTACAAGCCTTTCTCAAGAAACAAGAAAGGTCTCAGGTACACAACCTAACCCTACACCTAAAGGAGCTGGAGAAAGAACAAGAAAGAAACCCTAAGCCCAGCAGGAGAAGAGAAATCATAAAGATCAGAGCAGAAATCAATGAAATAGAAACCAAAAAAACAATAGAACAAATCAACGAAAGTAGGAGCTGGTTCTTTGAAAGAATTAATAAAATTGATAAACCCCTGGCCCGACTTATCAAAAAGAAAAGAGAAAGGACCCAAATAAATAAAATCATGAATGAAAGAGGAGAGATCACAACTAACACCAAAGAAATACAAACTATTATAAGAACATACTATGAGCAACTCTACGGCAATAAATTTGACAATCTGGAAGAAATGGATGCATTCCTAGAAACATATAAACTACCACAACTGAACCAGGAAGAAATAGAAAGCCTGAACAGACCCATAACCAGTAAGGAGATTGAAACAGTCATTAAAAATCTCCAAACAAACAAAAGCCCAGGGCCAGATGGCTTCCCGGGGGAATTCTACCAAACATTTAAAGAAGAACTAATTCCTATTCTCCTGAAACTGTTCCAAAAAATAGAAATGGAAGGAAAACTTCCAAACTCATTTTATGAGGCCAGCATCACCTTGATCCCAAAACCAGACAAGGATCCCACCAAAAAAGAGAGCTATAGACCGATATCCTTGATGAACACAGATGCGAAAATACTCAACAAAATACTAGCCAATAGGATTCAACAGTACATTAAAAAGATTATTCACCACGACCAAGTGGGATTTATTCCAGGGCTGCAAGGTTGGTTCAACATCCGCAAATCAGTCAATGTGATACAACACATCAATAAAAGAAAGAACAAGAACCATATGATACTTTCAATAGATGCTGAAAAAGCATTTGACAAAGTACAGCATCCCTTCCTGATCAAAACTCTTCAAAGTGTAGGGATAGAGGGCACATACCTCAATATCATCAAAGCCATCTATGAAAAACCCACCGCAAATATCATTCTCAATGGAGAAAAACTGAAAGCTTTTCCACTAAGGTCAGGAACACGGCAGGGATGTCCATTATCACCACTGCTATTCAACATAGTACTAGAGGTCCTAGCCTCAGCAATCAGACAACAAAAGGAAATTAAAGGCATCCAAATCGGCAAAGAAGAAGTCAAATTATCACTCTTCGCAGATGATATGATACTATATGTGGAAAAGCCAAAAGACTCCACTCCAAAACTGCTAGAACTTATACAGGAATTCAGTAAAGTGTCAGGATATAAAATCAATGCACAGAAATCAGTTGCATTTCTCTACACCAACAGCAAGACAGAAGAAAGAGATATTAAGGAGTCAATCCCATTTACAATTGCATCCAAAACCATAAGATATCTAGGAATAAACCTAACCAAAGAGACACAGAATCTATACTCAGAAAACTATAAAGTACTCATGAAAGAAATTGAGGAAGACACAAAGAAATGGAAAAATGTTCCATGCTCCTGGATTGGAAGAATAAATATTGTGAAAATGTCTATGCTACCTAAAGCAATCTACACATTTAATGCAATTCCTATCAAAGTACCATCCATCTTTTTCAAAGAAATGGAACAAATAATGTTAAAATTTATATGGAACCAGAAAAGACCTCGAATAGCCAAAGGGATATTGAAAAAAAAAGCCAACGTTGGTGGCATCACAATTCCGGACTTCAAGCTCTATTACAAAGCTGTCATCATCAAGACAGCATGGTACTGGCACAAAAACAGACACATAGATCAATGGAACAGAATAGAGAGCCCAGAAATAGACCCTCAAATCTATGGTCAACTCATCTTCGACAAAGCAGGAAAGAATGTCCAATGGAAAAAAGACAGCCTCTTCAATAAATGGTGCTGGGAAAATTGGACAGCCACATGCAGAAAAATGAAATTGGACCATTTCCTTACACCACACACAAAAATAGACTCAAAATGGATGAAGGACCTCAATGTGCGAAAGGAATCCATCAAAATCCTTGAGGAGAACACAGGCAGCAACCTCTTCGACCTCTGCCGCAGCAACATCTTCCTAGGAACAACGCAAAAGGCAAGGGAAGCAAGGGAAAAAATGAACTATTGGGATTTCATCAAGATCAAAAGCTTTTGCACAGCAAAGGAAACAGTTAACAAAATCAAAAGACAACTGACAGAATGGGAGAAGATATTTGCAAACGACATATCAGATAAAGGACTAGTGTCCAGAATCTATAAAGAACTTAGCAAACTCAACACCCAAAGAACAAATAATCCAATCAAGAAATGGGCAGAGGACATGAACAGACATTTCTGCAAAGAAGACATCCAGATGGCCAAGAGACACATGAAAAAGTGCTCCATATCACTCGGCATCAGGGAAATACAAATCAAAACCACAATGAGATATCACCTCACACCAGTCAGAATGGCTAAAATCAACAAGACAGGAAATGACAGATGCTGGCGAGGATGTGGAGAAAGGGGAACCCTCCTACACTGTTGGTGGGAATGCAAGCTGGTGCAGCCACTCTGGAAAACAGCATGGAGGTTCCTCAGAATGTTGAAAATAGAACTGCCCTATGACCCAGCAATTGCACTATTGGGTATTTACCCTAAAGATACAAATGTAGTGATCCAAAGGGGCACATGCACCCGAATGTTTATAGCAGCAATGTCCACAATAGCCAAACTATGGAAAGAACCTAGATGTCCATCGACAGATGAATGGATCAAGAAGATGTGGTATATATACACAATGGAATACTATGCAGCCATCAAAAGAAATGAAATCTTGCCATTTGCGACAACATGGATGGAACTAGAGCGTATCATGCTTAGCGAAATAAGTCAAGCAGAGAAAGACAACTATCATATGATCTCCCTGATATGAGGAAGTGGTGATGCAACATGGAGGCTTAAGTGGGTAGGAGAAGAATAAATGAAACAAGATGGGATTGGGAGGGAGACAAACCATAAGTGACTCTTAATCTCACAAAACAAACTGAGGGTTGCTGGGGGGAGGGGGTTTGGGAGAAGGGGGTGGGATTATGGACATTGGGGAGGGTATGTGCTTTGGTGAGTGCTGTGAAGTGTGTAAACCTGGTGATTCACAGACCTGTACCCCTGGGGATAAAAATATATGTTTATAAAAAAAAAAATAAATAAAAAAATAAAAAAAAAAAAAAATTAAAAAAAAAAAAAAAAAAAAAAAAAATCTCAGAATAACACAAATCCATGGGGGTTAAATAATATGTTACTACAGAATGAATGGTTAAACCAAGAAATTGAAGAAGAAATAAAAAGTAGATGGAAACAAATGGAAATAAAAATACGTTGGTCCAGAACTTCTTGGCTGCAGCAAAAGCAATTATCCAAGGGCTATTTATAGCAATACAGGCCTACATGAAGAAGTAAGAAAAATCTCCAATAAACAACTTAAACTTATCCCTAAAGGAGCTAGAACAAGGACAACAAATAAAACTCAAAACCAGCAGAAGGAAGGAAATAATAGACATTTGAGCAGAACTAAATGATATAGAATCTAAGAAACAATAGAACAGATACATGAAATAAGAAGCCGGTTCTTTGAAAAGATCAACAAAATTGATAAACTTCCACTGAGACTCTTAAAAAATAAAAAAGAAAGAAAGAAAGAAATTATTTTGAAAAAAGAAAAAAGAGAACGAAAGGACTCAAACAAAATCACAATTGAAAGAGGAGCAGTAACAACCAACACCACAGAAATATAAATATTTGTTAGAGAATATTATGAAAAAATATATGCTATCAAATTAGACAACCTAGAAGAAATGTACAAAGTCCTAGAAGCATATAACCTACCAAAACTGAAAGCATGGAGGAAATGGAAAATTTGAACAGCCAGACTATCAGCAAGGAGACTGAATCGGTAACCAAACTGGCAACAAACAAAGTCCAGGACCAAACAGCTTCAAAAGCAAATTCTGCCAAACTTTTATAGAAGAGTTAAGACCTACTATTCTCAAACTATTGCAAAAAAAAAAAAAAATCCAGAAAAGGAAGAAAAACTTCCAATTCATTCTATGAGGTCAGCGTTCCCCAGATACCCAAACCAGATAAAGATACCACTAAAAGAGAGAACTATAGGCCAATGTTTCTAATGAACATAGATACAAAAACCCCGACAAAATACTAGCAAACTGAATCAAACAATATATTTTAAAAAATCATTCACCACAGTCAATTGAGATTCATTCTTGGTATGCAGGAATTGTTCACTATTTGCAAATTCATCAGCATGATATATCACATCAAAAGAGACGTATAAGAACTGTCTGATCATTTTAATAGACACAGATAAAACATTTGATGAAGTACAAAATCTATTTATGATAAAAGCATCAATACAGTAGGCTTAGAGAGAACGTTCCTCAATATGATGAATGCCATGTATGAAAACCCCACAGCAAACATCATACTCAAAGGGAAAAACTGAGAGCTTTCCCTCGGGTCAGGAACAAGATGAGGATGTCCACTCTCACCACTTTTATTCAACATACAACTGGAAGTCCTATGCATTCCTTTGCAATCAGACAACAAAAAGAAATAAAAGGAATCCAAGCTAGAAGAAAAATTCACACTATTTGCAGATGCCATGATATTATATATGGAAAACCTGAAAAAGACCCCACCAAAAAATTTCTAGAAATTACAAATGAATTCAGTAAAGTCAAAGGATTCAAAATCAACATGCAGAAACTTGTTGTATTTCTATACATGAATAATGAAGGAACACAAAGAGAAATTAGAAAACAATTCCATTTACAATTATACCAAACAGAACAAAATACCTAGGAATAAACCTAACCAAAGAGGTGAAAGACGTATACTCTGAAAACTTAAAACACTAATGAAAGAAACTGAAGATGAAACAAACAAATGGAAAAATATTCCATGCTCATGGATTAGAACAAATATTCTTAAAATGTCTACACTACCCAGAGCAATCTAGACATTTAAAGCAATCTCTATCAAAATACCAACAGCATTTCTTTTAGAGTGAGAACAGGCAATCCTAATATTTGTATGGAACTGCAACAGAACACAAATAGCCAAATCAGTTTTGAAAAAGAAAACCAAACCTGGAGGCATCACAATTCAAGTTACATTACAAAGCTGTAGTGATCAAACAATACGGTACTGGCATAAAATCAAACACATAGATCAATAGAACTTAATAGAAAATCCAGAAATAAACCCACCGTCACATGGTCAATTAATCTTTAACAAACACGCAAGAATATGCAATGGGAAAATGGTATTGGAAAAACTGGATAAAACAGGAAAAAGAATGAAACTGGACCACTTATTTTCACACAGACAAAAATAATTCAGAATTAATTAAAGACCTAAATGTGAGACAGCAAACCATAAAAATACTAGAAGAGAAGACAGGCAGTAACTTCTTTGACATTGGCCATAGCAACTTCTTACTAGATATGTCTCCTGAAGCCAAGGAAACAACATCAAAAATAAACTATTGGGATTTCATCAAAAGAAAAAACTTCTGCACAGCGAAGGAAATGATCAACAAAACTAAAAGACAACTTACTGAATGAAAAAGGGTATTTGAAAATGACATATATGATAAAGGGCCAGTATCGTATACTGGTTATAGTATACTAGTTATATCAGATATAACATATCTGATAAAGTATCTAAAATATGTAAAAAAAACTGGGGTACCTGGATGGCTCAGTTGGTTGGGCTACAGCCTTCCACCCAGGTGGAAGGATCAAGTCCCACATTGAGCTCCCAACTCTGCTGGGAGTCCGCTTTTCCCTCTGACCTTCTCCCCCCTCATGCTCTCTCTCACTGTCTCTCTCTCAAATAAATAAATAAATAAAGTCTTTAAAAATAAAATAAGGGGCGCCTGGATGGCTCAGTGGGTTAAAGCCTCTGCTTTCGGCTCAGGTCATGATCCCAGGGACTGAGATCAAGCCCCGCATCGGGCTCTCTGCTCAGCAGGGAGCCTGTTTCCACCTCTCTCTCTACCTGCCTCTCTGCCTGTGATCTCTGTCTGTCAAATAAATAAATAAAATCTTTAAAAAAATAAAATAAAATAAAAAATAAAATAAAATATATAAAAAACCTGATACAAATCAACACTCAAAAAAAAAAAAGAATAGAATTAAAAATGGGGAGACGATATGAACAGATATTTCTCCAAAAGAAGACTTAAAATACAGATGGGAACAGACACATCCAAAGATGCTCAATGTCACTCAATATCAGGAAAATGGAATTCAAAACAACAATGAGCTATCATCTCACACCTATCAGAATAGCTAAAATCAACAAAATACAACAGGTGTTGAGGAGGATGTGGATAAAGGGGAACCCTTGTACACTATTGGTGGGTGCAAACTGGTATAGCCACTGTGGAAAATAGTATGGAGGGGAGAGAGGAGTCAAGATGGCAGAGAAGTAGTAGGCTGAGACTACTTCAGCTAGCAGGAGATAAGCTAGATAGCTTATCTAAAGATTGCAAACACTTGCAAAACCATCGGCAGATTGAAGAGAAGAACAGCAATTCTAGAAACAGAAAAACAACCACTTTCTGAAAGGTAGGACTACAATAACAGTAGGGGACTTTAACACTCCCTCACTGAAATGGACAGATCATCCAAGCAGAAGATCAGCAAGGAAATAAAGGCCTTAAACGACACACTGGACCAGATGGACATCACAGATATATTCAGAACATTTCATCCCAAAGCAACAGAATACACATTCTTCTCCAGTGCATTTGGAACATTCTCCAGAATAGATCACATCCTCGGTCCTAAATCAGGACTCAACCGGTATCAAAAGATTGGGATCACTCCCTGCATATTTTCAGACCACAATGCTCTGAAGCTAGAACTCAACCGCAAAAGGAAGTTTGGAAAGAACCCAAATACATGGAGACTAAACAGCATCCTTCTAAAGAATGAATGGGTCAACCAAGAAATTAAAGAAGAATTGAAAAAAATCATGGAAACAAATGATAATGAAAATACAATAGTTCAAAATCTGTGGGACACAACAAAGGCAGTCTTGAGAGGAAAATATACAGCAGTACAAGCCTTGCTCAAGAAACAAGAAAGGTCTCAGGTACACAACCTAACACTACACCTAAAGGAGATGGAGAAAGAACAAGAAAGACAACCTAAACCCAGCAGGAGAAGAGAAATCATAAAGATCAGAGCAGAAATCAATGAAATAGAAACCAAAAAAAACAATAGAACAAATCAACGAAACTAGGAGCTGGTTCTTTGAAAGAATTAATAAAATTGATAAACCCCTGGCCCGACTTATCAAAAGAAAAGAGAAAGGACCCAAATAAATAAAATCATGAATGAAAGAGGAGAGATCACAACTAACACCAAAGAAATACAAACTATTATAAGCAACTCCACGCCAACTAGTTTGACAATCTGGAAGAAATGGATGTATTCCTAGAAACATATAAACTACCACAACTGAATCAGGAAGAAATAGAAAGCCTGAACAGACCTATAACCAGTAAGGAGATTGAAACAGTCATTAAAAATCTCCAAACAAACAAAAGTCCAGGGCCAGATGTTTTCCCAGGGAATTCTACAAAACATTTAAAGAACTAATTCCTATTCTCCTGAAACTGTTCCAAAAAATAGAAATCGAAGGAAAACTTGCAAACTCATTTTATGAGGCCAGCATCACCTTGATCCCCAAACCAGGCAAGGATCCCATCAAAAAAGAGAGCTATAGACCAATATCCTTGATGAACACAGATGTGAAAATTCTCACCAAAATACTAGCCAATACGATTCAACAGTACATTAAAAGGATCATTCACCATGACCAACTGGGATTTATTCCAGGGCTGCAAGGTTGGTTCAACATCCTCAAATCAGTCAATGTGATACAACACATCAATAAAAGAAAGAACAAGAACCATATGATACTCTCAATAGATGCTTAAAAAGCATTTGACAAAGTACAGCATCCCTTCCTGATCAAAACTCTTCAAAGTGTAGGGATAGAGGGCACATACCTCAATATTATCAAAGACATCTATGAAAAACCCACCGCAAATATCATTCTCAATGGAGAAAAACTGAAAGCTTTTCCGCTAAGGTCAGGAACATGGCAGGGATGTCCATTATCACCACTGCTATTCAACATAGTACTAGAGGTCCTAGCCTCAGCAATCAGACAACAAAAGGAAATTAAAGGCATCCAAATCGGCAAAGAAGAAGTGAAACTACCACTCTTCACAGATGATATGATACTATATGTGGAAAACCCAAAAGACTCCACTCCAAAACTGCTAAAACTTGTACACGAATTCAGTAAAGTGTCAGGATATAAAATCAATGCACAGAAATGAGTTGCATTTCTCTACACCAACAACAAGACAGAAGAAAGAGAAATTAAGGAGTCAATACCATTTATAATTGCACCCAAAACCATAAGATACCTGGGAATAAACCTAACCAAAGAGGCTAAGAATCTATACTCAGAAAACTATAAAGTACTCATGAAAGAAATTGAGGAAGACACAAAGAAATGGAAAAATGTTCCATGCTCCTGGATTGGAAGAATAAATATTGTGAAAATGTCTATGCTACCTAAAGCAATCTACACATTTAATGCAATTCCTATCAAAGTACCACCCATCTTTTTCAAAGAAATGGAACAAGTAATTCTAAAATTTATATGGAACCAGAAAAGACCTCGAATAGCCAAAGGAATATTTAAAAAGAAATCCAAAGTTGGTGGCATCACAATTCCGGAGTTCAAGCTCTATTACAAAGCTGTCATCATCAAGACAGCATGGTACTGGCACAAAAACAGACACATAGATCAATGGAACAGAATAGAGAGCCCAGAAATAGACCCTCAACTCTATGGTCAACTCATCTTCAACAAAGCAGGAAAGAATGTCCAATGGAAAAAAGACAGCCTCTTCAATAAATGGTGCTGGGAAAATTGGACAGCCACATGCAGAAAAATGAAATTGGAACATTTCCTTACACCACACACAAAAATAGACTCAAAATGGATGAAGGACCTCAAAGTGAGAAAGGAATCCATCAAAATCCTTGAGGAGAACACAGGCAGCAACCTCTTCAACCTCAGCCACAGCAACATCTTCCTAGGAACATCGCCAAAGGCAAGGGAAGCAAGGGCAAAAATGAACTATTGGGATTTTATCAAGATCAAAGTCTTTTACACAGCAAAGGAAACAGTTAACAAAACCAAAAGACAACTGAAAGAATGGGAGAAGATATTTGCAAACGACATATCAGATTAAGGACTAGTGTCCAAAATCTATAAAGAACTTAGCAAACTCGACACCCAAAGAACAAATAATCCAATTAAGAAATGGGCAGAGGACATGAACAGACATTTCTGCAAAGAAGACATCCAGATGGCAAACAGTCACATGAAAAAGTTCTCCATATCACTTGGCCTCAGGGAAATACAAATCAAAACCACAATGAGATATCACCTCACACTAGTCAGAATGGCTAAAATGAACAAGTCAGGAAATGACAGATACTGGCGAGGATGTGGAAAAAGGGGAACCCTCCTACACTGTTGGTGGGAATGCAAGCTGGTGCAACCACTCTGGAAAACAGCAATAGAACTTCCCTATGACCCAGCAATTGCACTACTGGGTATTTACCCTAAAGATACAAACGTAGTGATCCAAAGGGCCTCGTGCACCCGAATGTTTATAGCAGCAATGTCCACAATAGCCTAACTATGGAAAGAACCTAGATGTCCATCAACAGATGAATGGATCAAGAAGATATGGTATATATACACAATGGAATACTATGCAGCCATCAAAAGAAATGAAATCTTGCCATTTGCGACAACGTGGATGGAACTAGAGCATATCATGCTTAGCGAAATAAGTCAAGCAGAGAAAGACAACTATCATATGAGCTTACTGATATGAGGAAGTGGTGATGCAACATGAAGGCTTAAGGGGGTAGGAGAAGAATAAATCAAACAAGATGGAATTGGGAGGGAGACAAACCATAAGTGACTCTTAATCTCACAAAACAAACTGAGGGTTGCTGGGGGGAGGGGCGGTGGGTGAAGGGGGGTGGGGTTATGGACATTGGGGAGGGTATGTGCTTTGGTGAGTGCTGTGACGTGTGTAAACCTGGCGATTCACAGACCTGTACCCCTGGGGATAAAAGTATATTATATGTTTATGAAAAATTAAAAAATTCAAAATTCAAAAAAATGGGGACCATAACCCACACACACACACACAAAAACGGTATGGAGTTTCCTCAAAATTAAAAATAGATCTACTATAGGCTCTAGTTAGTGCACTAATGGGTATTTACCAAAAAAATGCAAAAACACTAATTTGAAAGGATATCTGGACCCCTTTATTTATAGCAGAATTATTTATAATAGCCAAACTATGGAAACAGTCCAAGTGTTCATTGACTGAAGAATGGATAAAGAGATAGTGTATGTAGAATATGGAATATTTTTCAGTTATCAAAAAGTATAAAATCTTGCTATTTGCAATGACATGGGTAGAGTTAGAGTGTACTAGACTAAGCAAACAAAGTCAAAGAAAGATAATAAACATATGATTTCACTCACATATAGAATTTAAGAAACAAAACAAATGAGCAAAGGGAAAAAAAGAGAGAGAGGGAGAAATCAAGAAACAGACTCTAAAGTCTACAGAACATACGGCTGATCCCCAGAGGCGAGGTGGGTGGGAGATGGATTAAACAGGTGATGGGGATGAAGGAGGGCACTTGCTGTGATGAGCAGGAGGTGATGTATGGAATTGTTGGATCACTGTATTGTGCACCAAAAACTAGTATCACATTGTATGTTAACTAACTGGAATTAAAATAAAAATTTTAAATTTACATAAAAAATAAAAGATAAGAAATAATAGTCACAATGGCATTATCATGACATAAGTCACAATAATTCTTAGTATTATTTATCAACAGGTCAGTGTTCAAATTTCCATAATCATCCCACAGATTTGATTTTACTTAGAGCTTTGTGTGAATAAGGGTACAAACAGGTTCCACACATTGCATTTGGTTGATATTTTCTTTCTTTCTTTTTTTTTTTTTAAAGATCTTATTTATTTGACAGAGAGAGATCTCAAGTAGGTAGAGAGGCAAGCATAGAGAGAGAGAGAGGAGGAAGCAGGCTCCCTGCCAAGCAGAGAGCCCAATGTGGGACTCCATCCCAGAACCCTGAGATCATGACCTGAGCTGAAGGCAGAGGCTTAACCCACTGAGCCATCAAGGTGCCCGGTTGATATTTTCTTAAGTGTATACTTTCTTGCTTTATGTAAGTTTTCACTGAAAAATAAATTATGGAAAAGTAAAAAATTAAAATGGTACAGTTCAATGAATCTACACCCTGCCAACCACTGTCCCTCTGGCCAAGGCCAAACGTGATCCTGACTTCTGAGGCCATAGAGTACCTGTGCCACTTCTGAACTTTAGATAAATGTGTTTGTATCATTATGAAAAGAACACAACATAATCATAAAAAAATGTAGCAGTTACCCTGACTACAGAAAACCTGTTTAAGATCGTTACCTAGATATGAAAGAAGAAATAACATTTTTATAGGAAAACATAAAAGAATGTCTTCGTGACATTTTGGTAGTGAAAATATCTTGATCAGGACACAAAAACCCCAATCCAACAACAATAATAATAAACTGGAAATCATTATATGAATATATCAAATCAATCAAAGACAGTCTGAATGAAGATAAAACAGATGTATATGAATTGCCATAGGAGCACAGGTCTTGCTTCAAAGGTAAGTCAAGGGGTTCCAAACCAAGCAATAAAGGGAGTATTACAATAAAATGCAAGAAAGGAATTTTTTGGTGTCCCTGTGCATGTAAAAGCTATGTTTACACTCTGTGGTACTTTATTAAGTGTACAATAGGATTATGGCTAAAAATTACAATATATGTATTACTTAACAACACATTATGGCTGAACAGTGCTCACCATCATCTGAAATATGAGCAAGTCAGTCCTTTTGCTGGTGGTCTAATGACCAGGGTCATGGCTGCTGAAGGCTAGGGTGGCTGTGGCAGGTTCTTAGAAGAAGACAACAGTGAAGTTTGCTGCATCGACTGACTCCTCTTTCATGAGCAGTTTCTCTTTAGCATGTGATGCTGTTTGATAGTATTTTACCCACAGTAGAACTTCTCTCAAAATTGGGGTCCATCCTCTCGAACCCTGCTGCTGCTTTATCAACTAAGTTTCTATGATGGTCTCAATCCTTTGTTGCCATTTCAACAATCTTCACAGCATCCTCACCGGGAATAGACTCCTCTCAGGAAACCACTTCTCTGCTCATCCATAGGAAGCAACTTGTCTGTTCAAGTTCTGTCGTGAGATTGTAGTGATTTGGTCCCATCTTCAGGCCCCATTTTCGATTCTAGTTTTCATGCTGTTCTCAACACATCTGCAGTGACTTTCTTCCCTGAAGTCTTGAAACCCTCAAAGGCAGTGATGAAGGCTGGAATCACCTTAAAGTAATATATCAGTATTAATCAGTATGATAAGGATATTGGTATATCCTTCATTCAGTCTGTCTTTTGAATAGTGAATCCTTTTCCCAGAGGTTTTCCACTTATTTTGCCCAGATTCCTCCCAGGAATCACCATCGATGGCAGCTATAGCCTTAGGAAATACATTTTTTAAATAATAAGACTTGAAAGTTGAAATGACTCTTGGATCCATGGGCTACGGAATGGGTGCTACGTTAGCAAATGTGAAAACATTGATCTCATTGTACATCTTCACTGTAGCTCTTGGGTGACCAGGTACATCATCAGTGAGCTGTCATATTTGAAAGGAATCATCGTTTCTGAGCAGTAGGTCTCAAAGTCTGGCTCAAAATATTCAGTAAACCATGCTGTAAAGAGATACACTGTCATCCAGGCTTTGTTGTTCCATTTCTAGACCCAGGCAGAGGAGACTTAGACTGATTCTTAGGGGCCTTAGGATGTTTGAACTGGTAAATGAGCACTGACTTCACCCTAAAGTCACCAGCTGCACTGGCCCTAACGAGACAGCCAGCCTGTCCCTTGAGGCTTTGAAACCAGGCACTGACTTCTCCTCTCCAGCTATGACAGTCCCAGATGGCATCTTCTTCAGTAGAAGGCTATTTCATCTACACAGAAAATGTGTTGTTCAGTGTAGCCGCCTTCCTGACGTATCTCAGCCGGACTTTCCAGAAAGCTTGCTGCAGCTTCTCCATCAGCACCTGCGGCCTCCCTGGCACCTTGATGTTATGGCCACGGCTTCGTTCTGCCCATGTCATGAACCAACCTCTCCTGGCCTCAGACTTTCCTTCTGTAGCTTCCCACTCTCAGTCTTCACAGAATAGTCGGGGCCTTGCTCTGGGTTAGGGTTTGACTTTAGGGATGGTGTGGCTGGTTTGACCTTCTATCCAGACCACTGACATTTTCTGGATATCAGCAATAAGGCTGTTTAGCTTTAGCATTTGTGTTCAATAGCACTTGTAATTTCCTTCAAGAGGTTTTACTTTGTATTCATGACTTGGCTAATGATTTGGCCCAAGGGCATAGCTTCCAGCCTATCTTGGCTTTGGATAAGCCTCCCACATTAAGTTTAATCACATCTAGCTCTTGATTTAAAGTGTGAGATATGTGACTTTACCTTTCCCTTGAACACTTAGAGATCATTGTAGAGTATTACTTGTCCTAATTCCAGTGCTGTTGCTTCTCAGGGAATGGTAAGCCCCAAGGAGAGAGAGAGAATTGGAGAAGGCCAGTTGGTGTAGCAATCAGAACACACACATATTGATTACATTCGCTATGTTATACAGGTTCTGTTCAAGCCCACTCCAAAACAATTACAATAGTATTATCAAAGATCTTTGATCAGAAATAACCACTACAAATACAGTAGTAGTGAAAAAGTGTGAAATACCACAAGAATTATCAAAAGCGACACAGAGACTCCCAAGTGAGCAAATGCTGTCAGAAAAATGGTGCTAATAGACCTGGCTTGACACAGGGGTGGCACAAACTTTCAGTTTGTAAAAAATGTAAACCCAAGAAGTACAATGAAGCTAACTGCAATAAAAAAGAGGTATGTCTATTATATACATCAATAGCAACAGAGCTTATGCACTTTACAGTTTATATATTATGCTTCAATAGAAAAGGAACAAAGACAAACACACCTATTTCTTTGAATAGAGGAGTGTGGAGACAAGGCTTAGGTATTGCGGGAAGAGCCCAGGACCAGGTCTTAAACTGTCATCTCTGAAATAACCCTTTGCCCTAAACTGCCTTTTGTTTCCAAATCTTAAATTATGTGCATCATGAAATCCTCCCCTATTCTAAAGGTCTATGAACTGAGGAGTAGTGAAAGATATTATCAAACCTTCTTAGAATTCTACTACTACTTACCAAAAAAGGTATAAATTTGAAAATGTTACTAATTCTAAACTTACTAAACTTTATATCTTACTCATGTACATAGAGATGTGAGCCTTCCTTAACCCACATCATTGCACTCTGAAAAAAATCTAGGAAGAGATCTATATTCTTGCAGTTGCCATTTTGAATAATCAGAAGGACTCCATGGTTTATCAATGTTCTCCTTTTCTCCAATTCTAGGGAAGAAATAAAAACTCCTGGTTATTATCTCTGCTCTACAGAAAGAGGAAGTTTAATGTAGAAATCTAGAGTCTACAAGCACATCATGACAACCAACACAACTTATTATATGATTAGTGATTTTTTCTATGGTCATTGATGTACTAATGGTAACTAAGACCATACAGTAAGCATTCTAAGCTTATTCAACTATAGAGGTACCAAATAGTGAAGTCATATTGTGAAGCTCTCCTACTGGGGCTTAGTCACCATCCTTATCCTTGCACTCACATTTAATTCTCCCCATCGTTTTCCATAAAAATTGTTGGTACATTTTAAAACTTTGGTTTCAAATGTTCTGTAACATTCATGCCTCTGAAGGTCTAAAAATTAAATGAAAACCTTTGATTTTAAGTAAGTTCTTTTGGTTGACAGTGGGATTTTAAGATATTTTACTTGACTATTTGAAATTAAGTTTGTCATCAGTAATTCAAAATTGTGTAACCAATGAAAACTAATCATTGCGGTCTCCCTTTGAAAACCATAAGTGGCTGCTCTCTGGGCTGGGGGTAGAATTTCAGCCTCAGGCCACCACGCTGGCTGCTTTTCCCTCACGTCACTGAGTCTCCACGTTCACATCCAGCCTCAATTCCCACTGGCCCTAAGTTTTATCTGCTATGTGCAGCTTTGCTCGAATGCTTCCAATTTCCTAAACATAGGCTTTCCTTTCGCTTGTGCACATTTCAATAATTTTCCTAGTATTTTAGTCCATTTTATAAAATAATCCCTCTCAAATATTGCAATTATATGATACTACAAGAGCCATTTGAAAATAATGGAGTTAAATTTTACCCTGCAAGAAAATGAAGTAGGAACTGTGTGTTAACATTCCACTGTCATTTTCCTAGCAACATGCTACTCGGTTTTTGAAGAAACATGTTTGTTTCTTTCTAAAGCCTTTACACAAGTATAAAATCTATGCAGAAGAAAAACTATGTATAAATGATCTTCCACTGATTTACTTATCTTAAGAAATATTTAAACAGTGTTAATGTACTTAATTCCTTAATATAATCTTGTCTTTGCTCCTAATTAGTGAATGCAAAGTGAAGTAAAAACTAAGGGAACAATATAGTTCTCTCACTAGCCTAGCAATGTGATTTGGGGCAATTTATAAACTCTTTTGCATTGCCCATGTGTAAAATTGGATAAAACTGGACTGTGGGTTAAATATTCTGTGAATAAAATTTCAAAATAAGCTAAGTGAAGACTTCCAATTGCCACGCAGGATGTGGTATCGAGTGTTCGTGAGAGTGTGAAGGCTGGGTAGCTATCTGAGAAAGCCATTCCTGTGGCATGCACCTGGGGAGCAGAACCTAAGTTTGTGACCCACATCGATTATATTCTTCTATATTGCCTATGAAAAAAGAGTTTTAGCCTTTGGAAGAAGGGTAGCTAAGATTATTGCCTTACAACATGGTACTATGTAATGATAAAAGGGTCAATTCACCAAGAAAGCATAATAATGTTGAATGGCCATACCTCTAAGAGTAGAAGCTCAATATATTTGAAACAACATTATTAGAAGTGAAAGGAGAAATAGACAAGTCAACAACCTAGTAGGAGATTTTAAGACTTAGATTTTGCTTTTGCACAGAATCAATAGACCAATACTGAGGATACCATGAAGGCAGAAAAAAATGATCATCATCACTATGACTTGATCCCCTTGGCATCTGTGTGATGCTGTTTAACTAGAGAAGGATACTCACTTGTTAGTGCACACCAGGACAGACCCTATTCTCAGTGATAAAAGAGGAAATAACAAGTTCAATGCGCTGAAGCCACAGAGAAGTGATTTACAGGAATATGATTAAACAGCATTCAATAGCAGAAAGATGAACAACCCAACTATTTAGATATTAAGAGACAGACTTTTAAATAAACAATGGGCCAAAGAGAACCCAAAAGATATACTGAAAAACATGTACAATTGAATGAAATTCTCTAAGATGTCATATATCAATATTTGTAAGATGGATCTCAAGTAATGCTTAAGGAGAAATGTACAGACTTAATCAGTATCTGTATCAGAAATCTACTCGTGACTAAAAAATGATCTGTGGTAAAATAATGGTACACTAAATGCAAAGCTAGCAGTAGGAAGGAAAAAATAAAAAGATAAGAGTAGAACAAAAGAGACTGAAAAGAGAAACCCAACAGAGAAAATTAACCAGTCACAAACATGGTTCTTTGAAAATCTCAGTGAAATTTATAGAACTTTAGTTAGATTGGCCAAATCAAAAACAAAACAAACAAAATAAAGAAGGAAAAAGAAACAAAAATCAGAGAAGATATAAATTATCAATATCAAGAAAGAGTAAGGGGACATAGCCATAAACTGTACAGACACTAAAATGCTAGAACATTAGAAACAACTCTATGCTCTTAACATCGACCAATTAAATTCACTAGACAACTGGTTAGGGAAATAAACTGTCAAAGCTTTTTCAAAAAGTAATGGGATGAATAACCTTCATGCATTAGAGAAATTGAATCCCATTTTACATTCTTTATCATGGCAAAAGAAAAACTCCACATTCAGATGGCTTGCTGATGAATTCCACCAAATATTTAATGAAGAAAGGATATCAACCCTACACAATCCATCCTCAAATAAAGAACAACTTGCTTATTTTTATGAGCCCAGCATCAAACTAACACCAAAACCTAATGTAAATACTACAGTAAAAGCAAACTATAGATCAGTGCCCCTTATGAACACGGATGTAAACAACTTCAACAGAATATTAGTAAAACAAGTTCAGGAATATGTAAAATCAACCAAATATGGTTTTACCTGTCATTTTAGAGACTGATTGAAAGTTGGAAAATCATTCAATGTAATGCACCATATCAACATACTAAAGAAAAAAATATGATCATCTTAGTGATTGCAGGAAAAGTTTTTGACAAAATCTAACATCTTTTCATGATATAAAACTTACAGCAAACCATGAATAAGAAAGAACATCATCAATATGAAAACGAATATCTTAAAACAAAACTGCAGTTTGCATGCTAATGATGAAAAACTAGATGTTTCCTCCCTGTATTGAGGAAAAGCCAAAGATGTCCAGTATCACTGTTTATATTCCATTTCATAGAGTAGATCCTAGCTAGTGCAGTAAGAAAAAAAAATAGACATAAAAAGAGAAAAGAATATCTATTTGCAAACAGCTAGATTGCTTACATAGAAAAGCACAAATGGCTAACAAAATACTAATAGAACTAATTAAGTGAGTTAAGCAGGTTTGCAGGATATAAGGTCAATGTAAAATATCAATTGTTGAAACTGCTAAGACTCATAAACTACAGAAGGACCTGATGATGTAAGTGAATAAGATGCAGATGGGGCTCCTGAGTGGCTCAGTGGGTTAACGCCTCTGGTTTCAGCTCTGTCCTGATCCCAGGGTGGTGGGATCAAGCCCCGCATCGGGCTATCTGCTCAGCAGGAGGCCTGCTTCTCTTCCTCTCTTTCTCTGACTGCCTCTCTGCCTACTTGTGATCTCTGTCAAATAAATAAATAAAATCTTAAAAAAACAAAAAAAGATGCAGAAATTGCCTTCAATATAGGTTACGGAATAAAAAAAGACCTAGAAAGGGGCATTTGGATGGCTCAGTGGGTTAAAGCCTCTGCCTTCCACTCAGGTAATGATCCCGGGTCTAAGGATCACGTCCCACGTAGGGCTCTCTGCTCAGGAAGTGGGGGAACCTGCTTCCTCCTCTCCCTCTCTGCCTGCGTGTCTGCCTACTTGTGATCTCTGTCTGTCAAATAAATAAATAAATAAATAATTTTTTAAAAAGACAGAAAAACAAATGAAGTTATATATTCTATCATACCATATCACAGCATTCTACATTACATTTAATTATAGTCTATTTTATTATAGCCCAAATTATGGTAGTATATGAAATGAATGCATTCGTTTGTCTCTCCATCTTTGGGGTAAGAATTTGGCCTGTGTCCTCCCCTGTCTTAAAATCCAAGAACTGTCGATTTTTGTGGTCCATTCAGCTTTCTACTTGTTAGGACAGAGTAAACTTCTAAGCTTCTTATATGAGGAACTGGGAACCGCATGTGCATTTTATTCATCTACCTTCTTTAGGTCATGCACAACTCTTTGTCTGTAGGTATATGAAAAAAATTGTAAATGTCCAAAATTAAGAATAAATTCATACACAAGCAGGACTGTTTACAGGTGGGCTGTTTGTAATGGCTGTTCATATTCCATGGTGGCTAACATCAGAGGGGATCCTTCTTCACCTAAAACTCAACCCATCCGTTTGATGATAATTGTTAACTTATTACAAAGAAAGAACAAGTTATAAACAGCATAGAGAAAAACATGAAAATCACAAATACAATGTGATTTTGACATATGCATACAAATGTGTGGCATATCAGATTCTTTTCTTCTTTGAAGTTCTTTCTTCTAAGAAATACAAAGAGATACCTGGTAAAGTTAACCCGGTGTCTCCCAATGTTAACCTTTTGTAAGGTTTTAGTATACTATCACAACCAGAATACTGATGTTGATTCAATCTACTGATGCTATTCAGCTATCAGCTGTTTGACGTATGTGTGTGTGTGTATGTGTGTGTGTGTGTGTGTGTCCTGTCCAGCAGTACCATCTGTGCAGACTCTACTACCGGTCAAGATACGGAACAGTTACAATTCCACACGGATCGCTTGTGGTACGGTTTTATCCATCACATCAGATTTTTTTTAAACATACAAGTTCTTCATTATTTATTTTGCTTTTAGGTAAAGATTAGATAGTATCCTAGGGAGAGAACTGTTTCAATTAGAAGGAACAAAAATAGAAGAAAAGGAGAGAGAGAGATGAAACAGAAAGAGAGTAACTATTATTATACCTATTCTCTGGGTTTCCCTAAAGGAGAACATTCTTAATGTTCTCTGTTAACTGCTTTGGTCAGAAAATGCTTCTCCTCTATCTCTATGTTTAAGATTGTTGATTTATGGCTTTCCACTCTGCAGAATGCTTTTTAAATAGAATATAAACCTAGTTCATTTGTATCATGTTAAGTCTGTTTGTATCATTAAACAAAAACATCAAAACATCAACTTCATGGAAGTCTAATCAATTTTCAGAATTCCCCCGACTCCATTCTTTTTCTTTTTTAAAGATTTTATTTATTTATTTGACAGAGAGAAAGAGAGATCACAAGTAGAGAGGCAGGCGGAAAGAAAGGGGGAAGCAGGCTTCCTGCTGAGCAGAGATCCTGATGCTGACTGGACCCCAGGACCCTGAGATCATGACCTGAGCTGAAGGCAGAGGCTTAACCCACTAAGCCACCGGGTGCCCCACCAGACTCCATTCTTTTAACAATAAAGAGACTTTAGACATGTCTCTGATGTTGATATCCTTTAACTAATTAAAAGTATTAAAGTCTATTTAAATTAGATAACTTCCTTTCTAAGAAAGAATATAATTTTCTATGATTTCAAATGTTTTATGTATAAAATAAGTAGTCTAAATTTGGAGTCCTTACATGTTCAACCTCCATATATTTACTTCTCAACCATTAAAATATCATCTCTGATCTGATTGCTTAGTAACATCTGACTCAAATCAATTCACTGATTGTGTCTTTCTTGGTCAAAATACTAGCAGATTTCGGGCCTCATACTTCACTGTTTTATTGCATGGGCTCTTGTGAAACTGTGGCTTCAAATGTCTTTGTTCTAAACCACATAAAATTATTCTGTATAACTATATACTTCCTTGGCTGATTTTAAATCAAATTTTATTTAACTATATACTTTAGATATTTACAAAGAATACGATTAAAACATTAAATACTGTTCTTAAAGAAAAAATGTTGCATTTTTCACATGAATTAATGGAATCTAAAAGGCATAATAATTCAATACCTGTCATCAATTTTAAAAATATGAATATGCTTTTTTTCAGCGTTCAGAAATGTTACTCTTTCTCTTTCTTTGCACTTTCCCTGCAGAATGTGTCATTATGTGATCTATTTAATTGCTTGGAAATATTTTATTGATCAGCCTATCATACTTTCATCATAAAATTATGTACATGCATTGAAATATAATTTTCTATAGGGAATGTTAATTCCTAGATATTAGAAAGTATCTTTTGTTATGATTAAATGAGTTATCACTGATGTTACAATTAATATGCAACACAACCATGTGAATAAAGCACTATATTTTATAATTAATTATTAAATGGAAATGCTAAAATATTAATGGGAATTTATCAATAATAATATTAATGAAGAACTATTATCAGATTCTTTCAAATAAATTGTTGAATAGTCACAGTTCTGACTGACACTGATTTAACTAGACTTCTTTTAGTCATGAAAACTGTCAAGTGATTACGATTAGCACTTCTGCCAGTAATTCTAAAATGCTGTCAGTTAGTCTCCTTTTAGATTCAGCTAATATGACCTAACACAATTATCATTAAGATGAATTAGACAGTGCAGCAGCTTCTTTCCACTAGAGACAAGTAATTTGGAGAATATTTGGAATTTCAAAATACCTAGAATAATAATAATACCTACCATTTTTCATGGCTTAAAATGTTATGAGGTACTGTGATAAAACTTCCTGTATACTATTTTGTCTCTTCCATTATAACCTTATCAGATAAGAGATTATTATACCAGTATTATCTACAAAGAAACTGAGGATCAGAAGATCAGAGATTACATGAACTTTTGAAAATTTTACACTTATTTAATAGAGTGTAGACCCAGAACTTTAAAGCCAGATTTGTCAAACTTCTAATGTCTTAACTACTATTCTGTCAACACAAAGGATGAGCCCAAATTTGAGAAGACTTTGTTCAATAAGGTATTTATCACTGTACTTTTGTGCTTCACCCGTAAACCTAGTAACAAGTAATACACAATATACTTTCTCATGAGTTATTTCTCAGATGGTATATATTGTTAAGTAAAAGTAAGGATAATCCATAGGTTATCTTTTCTAATATAAAATGTTCAGGTAGATGATTTTAGAAGAAACTCCTATCTCTGGTTTAAATTCCAATGTTACAATTTTCTCTTTTACACTATTATTCTTTGTACTACTAGTTGAAATCAGTTAAGCAATTTAGCTGGATTTCAATGATTAAATTCACATGGTGGCATTTTGCACAGAGCAGAATGCCTATGTTTTAAGCCTTATCATCTTGTGAGTCAAGACTAAATATACATGTATGAATTATAATAAAATAGACTGGGGTGGCAGAGTATTATAATGTTTTAACTTTGCTTAAATAACTCTTAAATGTATTATATTCTTGTTAACTCTTGTGCAGACATTTTCTAAATGCATTATCTATGGAAGGAAACATACTAGATTTGGGGGACAAAGATAAAAAGATTCACGTTTTCACCTTCATCATGAGCTCAGTTTAGGTTAAGGAAATGTGACACTGATGGATAAAGAAAGCATGTGAGAATATATGCAAAGTCGAGAAGAGCCCTTCTAGGAAATGATTCAGGCCATGGAAACCCAGAGGAGGGACAGCCAGATGAGAGGCTTGCTGTGGGGGGTGGACACAGGAGCAGAGAGAGCACTCCAGAAAGCAGGAGCAATCCTATGCAAGTTGTCTAAACAGAGGAGTGGTGTGCCAACAATTGAATGCTAGTATTAATCCAATGACCGCTGTGTAGAGCTGATTGGAAAGGGAAATCTGCAGATGGGACTCTGTTGGCAGAACTAGTAATAATAGACCTTGGGGTGCGGTGGTAAGAGTGTGAGGATACACGCACCTTCTAAAATGGTGACTTAAGTGCTTGCTTCGGCAGCACATATACTAATATGATGATTTAACAGATTCATTAATTTCTTATGTTATCTTAGATCGCTGTATTTGGGAGTCCAAAGATTTCACTGGAAGTAGCTATCCACGGAAAAAATACTAAATAAGTAAATAGTAACGCTGTACTATAATTAGGGATCCCTAATAATTTTGGATTTCCTAACTGTCAGTCTCAAACTTGTAAGCCAAGGGAGAAAAAAGCACAGGTATGTTGTTCGTTTGCAGTGTCTGTGCATCTCCTGGGTGGAGATCACGCCTTGTTTGTCTTTGCCTTCCCTTGGTCTGGCACGATATCTGAATAAAACAAGGACATTACACTGAAAGATAATACAGAAATGTGCAGATGTTAGATGCAGGTACATACAACAGGGTGCAAGGAACCAGTCTACCGAGAAAGTAGGCTGGAAACCACACGGAAGGGTAGACAGCTGTGTGACATTCCAGGTGGCTCCACAGACCCCATGCATTTTTTTTTAAAGATTTTATTTATTTATTTGACAGAGAGAAACCACAAGTACACTGAGAGGCAGGCAGAGAGAGAGAGAAGGAAGCAGGCTCCCTGCTGAGCAGAGAGCCCAATGCGGGACTCGATCCCAGGACCCTGAGATCATGACCTGAGCCGAAGGCAGCGGCTTAACCCACTGAGCCACCCAGGCGCCCCGACCCCATGCATTTTCAGCGGGGTCTGTAAAGGCGAGTAAGAGGGAGAGAAGGGAGACTATGGGAAGGGTACCCCAGGTCTGCAGTTAGAAGAGATAGTCTGCGGGGTTGTGGACCACATGTGAATCCATTAGAAAAGATTAAAACGATTTCCTTAACACATGAAGTATTTATCTTTCATTTTAGATTTCTCTCATTGCTCCTCCTAACTTGGCAAGTGCAGAGGCGGAAAACAGAAGGCAGCCTGAGAGATTTGGCCATGATGGAATAGATATTCCTGTATGTTTTTGGTTGTAAGATTTGCGCAAATGGAAAATATTAGTCAAAGTTGGTGAAAGTTGCGAAGGGAAAGAGAGGACAAGTAGCGTCCAGCTCTGGCGTGGCTGAGACATGCCTAAGACACAGCAAAAATTCAAGCCACATGTGTTAACCAGGCTTGCATTCTGTCCAAGGTGGGGCCAGGGAGTCACATACAGAACTGACCCTTGCCCCCTTGCTGCCCCCTCTGGTATGGACATCTGGGCTTCTTCCCTCATAGACATCTACCCTCTGCTCCTGCTCTCCTCACCTCTCTCTGTCCCCTCCCTTAGGGAAGTTGCCCCGTTGATGGTTCCTGGGTCGTATGGGGCCCAAGCATGGGCTTGACTCTCTACCTGGGTAGTGCTGATCTTGAACCTGATCACTAAGGAGTTCCACCACATGCAGGAGCTTAGAGTAGTGGAGGGAGATTCTGGAAGGGAGCAAGGGACATCCTAATTTTTAAAGAAAGTTTATCTTCAGGGGGAGAGAAGGAGCTTAAGTATTTAGGGAAATAGGAGATGGAGAAATGAGTTCTGGAAATGGGGTATGTGTGTGTGAGTGTGTGAATGTGTGTGTGTGTGTGTGTGTTTTATTTGGGCATTTGAACCCCTGGATGTAACCATTCAAACTATTACTACCCATGAACTTGATAGTGGATATGAATCACCGTTAAGCCGCCTTTTTTTTTCTTTTCTTTTCTTTCTTTTTTTCTTTGGAAACAAACCATAAGAGACTCTTAATTCTAGGAAACAAACTGAGGGCTGCTGAAGGGGAGGCGGGTGAGGAATGGGGTAACTGGGGGAGAGGCATTAAGGAGGGCAGGTGATGTAATGAGCACTGGGTGTTATATGCAACTGATGAATCACTGACCTTTACCTCAGAAACTAATAAATAAATTAAAAGGTCCTCTTTTTATTTAACTGTTTAAGTTGTGTTTCTGGCTTTTAATAACTAAAGAGCTCTGCTTAATACATAAGCATGAAATTGCTTATCATCATGGTATATGCTATAAAGAAAAATTATAGCTTGTACGGCAGGATATTAGTAAGAGAGATATATTGGGGCAGCACGAAAGACATATATGAGGAAGTGAATTTATTCTTAGACCCAATTTATGTTAAGCAATTATCAACTTTGTGTGAGAGAAATAAAACATATCCCCAAAAGTCTATGTGAAAATATAGAGAGAGAAGGAAATGAATTTGTTACCACCATTCTCCCACATGCCCATTAATCCAACTGAACAAATGATCTGAAGTGTAACACAGCTGATTTCTGTTGTATTTTTTTCTCTGGTAGGAAGAAGAAAGGCAATGACTGGGTGAAGAATGTGAAGTTGGATAATTGACATAATTAATCACAATGTTTAGTCCAATAGAGCATCAGAGGCAATTTCTGATACTGAAGGGATTGACCAGTCAGATGAAACTAACTACTTGGAAATCCAGCTTTCCAGCGTATTTACTCTCTAAAGGAAAATCCGAAACTGGAGGAACCAAAGAATATCATTAAAATTTCAGCAATAAAAAAGGCTGAAGCTAAAATAGCAATAATTTACCTCAACATTGAGGCAAGAGGAACCCAAGGGCATCTTACAATTTCACCTCAGGAAGTCGCGGCCCAGATGTTGGATGCTGCCTTTCCTCTGGACATGGAAAGTAACTCCTCCCTCTGGGTCCCCAGCCAACCCCTGTGTCCTTTCTTGGTGTCCTTGTTGCCAAAGAGACCTGGTGTTGATCTTGTTTTCATTTTGAATACTTCTGGAAATTATGCAAGCCTACAGTTACTAAGTCAGGGGTGAGATAAATTATATATGTTTAATTGATCAAACGGCAAGTGTTGCTTTTCTTTTGTTCTATTTGTACCATTTTTCACCTCAAACACTAGTGTTTTCAGAATAAAACAGCTTATGAAATTGAAAGCTGGCTTATAACCAGAACACCCTATATTTTTGACAATTCTTAGTTGAGAAATATTACTTTTACAGATCAATGTCAAATGAGACTAAGCTCATAAGTGTTGTTTCCTAAAGCTTAAAGAAATCAATGTTTGAGTCCCTCTGGGTCTCACAGTGCAGCCAGTGACAGCGAAGGTAGTAGAAAGCGGGTGGTTATAAATTGTAAGTAGGCATTTACAACCATCAAGGTCTCACTATAAATAATCCCAAATATAAATAACCAACAATTGAGCTGACCTCTTATGGGAACCAGGAGTAAAGCAGCCAGCCTGCCTTCCAAGGAACCAATTAGGAAAATAAAATCAGTATGTCAGACTTATTTTTCTAACACGAGATCTGGTTTACCTTACATGAAAAAGCAGAGATTTCTGTCTTTGTCTGAATGTCTGCAACCTGCATTTTGGTCCATGAAAGAAATGCCAAGGCCTCATGTCCAAGGAACTCAATTAGAACTTTGCACAATATCAAAATTCCACCTTCATCTTTTACCAGGATATCTTCCGTCATATTAGACGTCATATTACATGGATATCATACGTCATTATACACATCATATACATTATATATGTCCTCCAAACAGATGAATGCCCCAAACATATACCGACATTAAAGGAAAACAGATTGAGCCACATATTTGTGTCTGTTAAAAGTACAGATAATATTGATTTAACTTTTTACCTATTGATGCCAAGTGTAGCAGAAGACATTAACAAAAAAATTGAAAGGAGACATCACATCATCTGTCAGAGGAAAACAAAGTACATTCCATTTACACTTAATAGGAAAACGACCCAATGAGCTTTCTCCATCCAGGAGACTAAAATCCCTCCACAACATGTATCTTAATGAAGACCTGGCAATTCTATCACCTGCCCCCAGATCTCCTACTCTGAGAAAGGCATCTTAGTCACAAATTCCATCCCAGGGAGTGAAAGCTTGAGGCTTCGGGCATAGAACTCACAGACAAGATGTTGCTTTTGTCTCTGTGAGTTGCTGTTTAAGGAAAAGTTTCCTCTTGTTCCCGTGAACTTGACTTAGAGCATTAAAGAGATCTGGGCAAGTGTGGATGCCCTTAATAAATCCTTTCTGACAAACTGCCAGTCTTTAGACTTTCCATGCCTGTGGAACTAAAAAATTTGAACGTTAACTTTAAAGTCTTCTGTACGGGGCATTCTACACAATTACATTGCAAATTCTAAGGACGTTTCTGTGAAACCACGTGGTTGCTGTTTTGGTTTCCTCTGCTCCATTGGATACTTGTGTGTCCACATTGCGAAAAGTCTGTCTTAATTAGGCAGTCATCGTTTTTCAGCTTACTGGCACTCTGTGGGGACACGCAGTCAGATGAAAGGATTGGAATCAGTGAGCTGTCCCCAGGGTTTTATTTTTGATTTCTGCTTGACCTTGGGCCAGATAATGCTTTTTTAAAAAGAATAAGGCATTATTAAGAATAATAAAAGCATTACTAAGAATAATAATGCTTAACTGTCGGGACCCAAAGTCATATTAAGTAAAGTACCTGAGGTGACGACATAGGTGTGTTAAACTCTTACTGCACTTTTGCTCCAATCTCTACAGTTTTGGGCTCATGGTAAGTGGGACATTGTAGCCAATGCTCGGTGAGGGGAAATTCGTTTTCCTTTTGTATAAGTTGCCTCTGATAAGCAAGAAAATCCCATTCTGTTTTTATCAAATGGAAAGGATCCTCAAAGGTGATGTAAAATATGGTTCCTTTTTTTAATACAATCTAAAGCTTTTCAGTTTTGGCATACATGATTAAAAATAAGATTGTGTTGCCTATGTCTTTTTCCATGTTTCCTGTCTATCCTCTTCCCTCTTGCCATATGTCTGGGGCGTGACTGCCTTTCCCAGCAGAGAATAAAAATAGATAATCTGTTGTTTTGTTCGGGGAGTCTGGGCAGGCCCAGAATGATGGTGTATTGTTTTAAGAGCTGAATGTGTGAGGATCCTGGTGCCCCCTGGGAATCCCAGTTCCAGTGTGCTAATTTAAGAAACAGGGTTGATACCGGTGCCTTCCACAAAGAGTTTACTTTCATGATTGAATACATTAATGTAGGTTTAAAAAAAAACCATCAAGCAATATCTGGCATAAAATAAATTCTCCTAACAGCTATCATATACTGCAATGCAATAAAAGTTTATAACATTTAAATAAACCTCAGGAAAGTTGCATATTTTTCTTGTATTAATGACCTGTGGAAAATTCAAAGTAATCAAATAGCAGATATGTAAACCAGTCTCTCATAGACTTGTTATTTGTTCTGTTTCCATTTGGACAATAGGTTGTTCTATTTTTTTTTTTTTTTTGTTTACTAGACACAACATTTTTTTTTAATCTGATAACATCTTTTGTCCAAGTACTAAATGACACATGATTCTTAGAAAATAAAATATGAAAAATGAGAACAAAGAAAATCCAGCTGTAAGCTCACTATCATGGACTGCTAGAAGATTTAGGATTTATGTTATTTTTTTCCTCAGCTTTTCAAACATTCTAGGAACATTTTCCCTTATTATCAATAAATACGCATCTAGGTGCGCCTGGGTGGCTCAGTGGGTTAAAGCCTCTGCCTTCAGCTCGGGCCATGATCTCAGAGTCCTGGGATCGAGCCCCGCATCAGGCTCTCTGCTCAGCGGGGAGCCTGCTTCCCCCTCCCTCTCTGCCTGCCTCTCTGCCTACTTGTGATCGCCCTCTGTCAAATAAATAAATAAAACCTTTAATAAATAAATAAATAAATAAATAAAATGAATAGAAATAAAATAAATAAATTAAATAAAATAAATTAAATAAATTAAAATTAAAATAAAAAAAATAAATAAATATGCATCTAAGATGATTCTGAGTAAAGGAAGAATATTTCTTGGTGTGAAAATTGGTTATTTCCCCTTTTCCCCACTAATTTTTTAATTTAATTTTTTCAGTGTTCCAAAATTCATTGTTTATGCACCACACCCAATGTTGCATGCAATATGTGCCCTCCTTAATACCCACCACCAGGCTCACCTAACTCCCCACTCCCTTCCCCTCTAACACCGTCAGTTTGTTTCTGAGTCCACAGTCTCTCATGGTTCCTCTCCCACCTCCGATTTCCCCCAATTCACTTTTCCTTTCCTTCTCCTAATGTCCTCCATGTTACTCCTTATGCTCCACAACTAAGTGAAACCATATGATAATTGACTCTCTCTGTTTCACTTATTTCACTCAGCATAATCTTTTCCAGTCCCGCCCATGTTGATACAAAAGTTGGGTATTCATCCTTTCTGATGGAGGCATAATACTCCATTGTATACATGAACCATATCTTCCTTATCCATTCGTCTGTTGAAGGGCATCTTGGCTCTTTCCAAAGTTTGTTCTGAGAGAGCCCAGATTAATGTTCGGGGTTAGATGCCTAATGTTTTTGTGATAAATAAACACTTCTTAAACTTTAGACTGAAAGAGGAAGAGGGGTTTCTATTCCTGTGTTTTTTAACATTTTAATCTATTTTTACTTGAAACTTATGGATATGAAGGAAACTAAATCACCAACTGTACTTCTTGGGCTGGTTTGTCAAGCTCAGGGGAAGAGAAAAGGCAGATCTCCTAAGAGTCCACAGGACCTCAGACTGCAGGAGTCCCTGCATCCCGGCATCTGCGCGAGCATGCAGTGTGACGTCACCCAGGGAGAGGACGTCATAGCAGGCCTGGCCCCTCCGTGGAGGACTGGGCTGGTTCAGGCAGCCAGAGGCATGAATATCAACTCACAAACCAGAAGCACCGTGAGTGGGACAGCTGCCAAAATGCAGTGCTGACCCTCCAGGGAGATGTCACAGGGCCCAGCTGAAGCCTGGGAGTGGGAAGGGTGGGGCCCCGCGTGATGACCTGCCACGTGCACATGTGGATACACGCGCACACAGATGCACACACACAGACAAATGCACGCACACATACGGACTTGCACATATGCGCACGTGAACATGGACACATACAGAGACAAGTACACAGACACACATGATCACATGGGCGTAACATGCACACATGCACACATGCACACACACAGAGACACATGTGCAAACACACAGGCGCACACGAACAAACATGCACTCCCATGGATACACACATGAACACGCAAAGGCATGCACATGGGCACATGTGCACTCACGTGGATGCGGGCATGCACACACTCACATGGACACACACCCAGACACACATGCAAACATACACTCGCACAGTTTGTAAGCGATAGTACATGAACCTGTGAAACGCCCCCAAACCATCAGCGCCTCACAAGAGGCCTGGATGTTTCCATGACCTCGCTGGCACCGGCAGACCTGGGGGCCACCTTTTTGTTCAGCAAGTTCTCATTGGACAAGTGAGGCTGCGGGTGAGGAAGGACGATCTGCCACATGTGGCGGAGACGCCCCTGTAGATGCTGTGACTCAACGAGCATTTGTGTTGACTTGTGAGTCTTCAATGATCACAATACTTGTTTTACCCACCGACGGTCGTAGGACACGTGCTAGCAATCTTCCCCCCACCCCAAACTTCCAGTCCTCAAAACACGATCGCTATTCTCTAGTAATGGACATTATCAATGTATATATTCAAAAACTATAAACCAGACTTTTAAAACATATTAACAAACATACAAACATTCTTACCAACATCCTCTCTTGCTATTAATATTTCATGCAATTTGTTTTCTCACTTTACTCTGGGGAAGCAGGTATGAATTAAAATTCTTTTTTCCACAGGTGCATAATGTTTCAGAGCATTGTCCCGTTAAAGGTATGAAGTGTTTCTCGCGGATGTTCCGGCTTTTGTCATTTTGTCCCTACGAGCAGTGATGAAGTAATACCCTCACGTGACATGGACCTCCTCCTCCAGTGCTGTCTCAGGAAATCATAAACAGGGACCAAACAAGAGGTACATTTTACGTATTAATAAATGTTCCCAGATTTTTTTTCTCCCACGCTGTTTGCTACTTTCTCATAAGTTTGCAGGAGCGCTTTACTTATGATGGCTGTCTGATTTTTTAGAATTATTAGTTATGAGCCACAGAAGGCGGGTCCGTCTGAGCAAAGCAGAAACACCATGAGAGGATGCCACATGCTCGGCAGATAATCAGGAGGGTAACAATTGAGGGATAAAATGCTCCAACTCATTTCCTGGAATTTTAACTAGCAAGGAAGCTACTGAAAAGGAGGGAATGAAGGAATGATGGAAGAAAGGAAAGAAAGAAGGGAGGCAGAGAGGAAGGAAGCCAGCTACCTGTCCTTTGCATAGTGTGTGACCAGCTCTGTAGCTAAAGTCTGAAGGGTAAGTTTGGGATATCAGGCTGGAGAGCATAGGTCCCACGTCTGGAAGGGCTGGGGAGCAAACATAGAGCACTGTCAGTTCCTACAGCTCCTAACATGCGGGCACACCCTGTAGATAGAGCTGGGAAAGAACTTTCCAGGCAGAAGCCACCCCAGTACAGAGATCTTGAAGAAGGATCCCTCCTGCCGTGGGCAATGGGGAAAGTAAGCAAAGGGTCGGGAATGGAGTGCACATCAGGGCAATCAGGGCTTACTCAGTGGGTCTTAGCGGGTGCTCTGGGCTGCCCTTAAATGGAGTCATGGAGAGCCCTGAGAGAGAAATGACATCCTATGACTCACAGTTCAGAAGAGTCATTCTGACTTTTATTGACAAAAGACAGAAGGGGGTGGGGGGAAGGGAGCAAAAGGAGGCAGGTGACTCTCTGGGCTGGTGGAGTAACTCAGGGACAGAAGTGGCTCAGAGGAGGTCCACAGCAGTGGGCCTGGGGAGAAATGGCAAGTTGCGGTGGTAACGAGGGGTGAGATAGCACCGACTTTCCTTCCATGTGAATTAAATATGGGTGGAAGGAAAGGTAGCTTCATGCTTGGGCTTGAGTAGTGTGGTGAGCTGAGCGGTCAGCACCCAGAGCAGGTGGGCCAGCAAGTGAAGGGGGTCCGCCAGGGCTATAGAGGGAATCCAAGCGTTCAGGAGCTGGAACTAGTAATTTCCAAACGTATGTTGACTATTCAAGTGGAAATGCCAGCCGGAGTGAGGAATCCAAGACAGTGGTCTGAGAGGAGATGGGCATGTGTGTGAGCTACTAGCGTTCAGGGGGTTGAGAGTCAAGCTACCAAAGGAGGTCGTCCACTGTGGGGGTGTGGATCCGGACCAGATGTCCAAGCCCACACACATGGGAGATGCCAACACAAGCTACTTGGGGAGAAGCAATGGAAGAGCCCATGAGACTGAGAACGAGTGACCAGGAAAGCAGAATTCAAATCAGACACAGGAGGTCCCCAGCTCCAGGAAGGCCCACAGCAAAACCAGGTCCTTTCCTCATGGCACAGTACTGCCATCTGCTGGAACAGGTGGGCAAGCACCCTGTGAACAGGCTGCACCCAGTGTCCCTCAGTGCACCTGGGCCCCCCCGCACTGAAGTAGGCAGGGCCCGCTGCAAGAAGTATATTAAAGGCTCACCGCTGGTTGATTTTTTTCTAAGTCCTTTTTCTAGTCCTTTGATGTGTAAAGTTGTATTACTCATTTGAAATCTTTCTTTTTTTTTTTTTTTTTTTAACATACACATTACCTGGTATGAACACCCTTGAAACTGCTCTTGCTATGTCCCATAAATTTGGTGTTGTCTTTTCATTTTAATTTTTGTCAAGGTATTTTATGATTGCTCTTTCAATTTTGTCTTTGACCCACTGGTTTCATCATCACTTACTTGTGAATTTTACAACTTTCTTCATTCTTGGTTCCTAGTTTCATAACACTGTGGTTGGAAAAGATTTCAATATGATTTCAATCTTCTTAAATTTGTTAAGACTTGTTTTGCGGTCTCACATGTGATCCATCCTGGCAAATGTTCTGTGTGTGCTTGGGAGGAATGTGAGTTTCGCTGTTATGGGATGGAACGTTTGTGTGTGTGTGCAAGGTCCACCTGCTCTAATGTGTGGCTCAGGCCCAAGTGTCCTCACTGCTTACCCATTGGGTGAGCTCCCCACTGTTGAAAGTCGGGTGCTGAACAGTCCTACCATTACTGCATGGCTGTCTGTTTCTTCAGATCTGTTAATATTTACTTTATATATTTGAGTGTTCCAGTGTTGGGTGCATAAAATAAATTGTTTTATCCTCTTAAGGAAGTGACCTCTTTTCTTATTACATGGTTATACTACACTGAAATCATTTTCTTACAGTTTTTATCTTGCTTTACTTTTATTTTGAAGTTGAAGAATCTTATTTTCACAAGGTCAAATTCACACTGTGTTTTCTTTTTGTATTTTATTTAGGGGATCTTACTTAAGGACACTTTCTACACTAGATGTTATAATAGTTCTGCATATTCTTATAAAAGCATTTTACCTTTCATTCAGGTTGTGAAAGCAGAGAGATTTATTTTTAAATGGTGTCAAATAGAGGATCTCATTTAATTTTATTAGTATGTGTAGTCAGTTTTCCTAAAATCATTGTTACATAGTCTAAACGTCTTCTTAGGAAGAGTGATACCATCTCTATTACGTGTCACAGTCGTGGATGTGAGCAGACCTACTCCTTCAGCTCAAAGCTCTCCTGTACCAGGGCCAGAGATTTTAGTCACGGAGGCTTTCAAATATGTCTTAATATTGCTAAAGTCCATTACAGTCTCCTTTTCCTTTCCCAAACTGCTTTGCCCTCCGTGAATATTTATTCTAACATGTACATTATAAAGTTAACTTTTCCCTGAAAAATGCTTCTCAAAATTAATCATGTTGATTATAGATTTGGGAAGAGCCGATATCTTTATAACATTAAGACCCCAAACCATGCCTAAATCTTATCCCTCCATTTGGTCAGATGAACTTTCACATATTATATATTATTTAAAATTTGTTTATAATTACATTTCCATTCATAGTTAAATGGAATTACATGTATTTTATATTTTATTGCCTTGGAGAGTGCTACTTTTAAAAATTATTTTTGTTATTCTCTTACTTTGTGTTACTCTTTTTTTTGTTTTTTAAGATTTTATTTATTTATTTGACACGGAGATCACAAGTAGGCAGAGAGGCAGGCAGAGAGAGAAGAGGAAGCAGGCTCCCCACCAGGCAGAGAGCCTGATGTGGGGCTCTTTCCCAGGACCCTGGGATCATGACCTGAGCCATAGGCAGAGGCTTTAACCCACTGAGCCACCCAGGCACCCCTTTGTGTTACTCTTTTGACTGTAGAAGCAAGGAGCAATGATTTTAATATGTAGATTTTGTCTTTAGCTACCCTGCTGAGTTTTCTTATTAGTGCTAATAGCCTTTTACTTATCTCTGATTTTTATGTAAATTAAAGGAATACATCCATAAACCACCACCACTGTGTCTTTCTTGCACGCAATAGGCCACCACTCAATAGGCCACTATTTCTTTGTTCCCTTCCCTTCTTATGTGGGCTGTATTTTCAGTAGTGTACCCAATTGCATGTGGTCTGGGGTCCCTTGTCTTTTCCCTACCGTTAAACATGACTGACTAGTGGTTACAAGTCAAAGAAGTTGCCTTAATATTTTAGTGTTTAGTCGACATGTTTTGTCAAAACTAAGTATGGAACTTAAGACATCACCTTTTTAAAAACTAATTATTTGGTTGTATATGTTTAAGTCAGTTAAGGTGGGCACTGCAAAAATATATTTTGTAATGTATACGTTTCTTTACATTCCTGAGATAAACTGGCCATTATCATGTCGTAATTATATTCACATACCCTAGGTTTTGGCTAATGACTTTTTAGATGTACATTCTGTTCTAGAAAAACAGAAGCAGGGAGGTTCTGACACAGATTGAAGGGATGCTCCCGGAGCTTTCTGGGGAGGGCGGTCTACCTTCCTGAGCCCACCAGTTCCGACACTAATCTCATCCATAAACACCATCACAGACACATCCAGAAATCACATCTAATCTGGACACCCGTGGCCAGGCAAGGGGACACCCAAAATTCACCATCCTAGCAAGACACTATGTACTCGGTGATACAGGACTGACCTAAAGTACTATGCTTCTACTCTGTTCAATCATGTCATCAAAATTATGCTAACCCCCAAAAACATGTGATTAAAAATATCAGTACTATCCAACTGTTGGGAGAGTGTTTTCACTCATTGCTTCTGAGGATGTCTGGACACTCTGTAAGACTAGTCCAGAGAGTAATCCTAGCTCTTTCTTGAGGGCATAATTACATCTGTGAAAGAGGATGATTTTACTTCAAAGGATGAAACATAAATACTGAGCTGGAGATAATACTTTTGTTCCAGAATGCAGTGGAAGTTCTGGGCTGCCCAAGAAAATGCTTTCTACTTAATATGTTGCAAATCTGGTCAATTGAATTAAATTCATTGTGAGCATCAACAACAGGCTCTGAGTTAAAGTAAATAAAGAGCTTAAGAACATAGGATGCTACTCCCCACCGTCTGCATTCACACTTGAATAAAAAAATTGTTTCAGGGGAAGATCAAGTCACCAACAGAGCTGATGATTTTTAAAATAGAGCAAGTCAGGCAGAGTAATCCGCATGTTCAATGGGTAATGCAAGCAGGGTGTAACGTGGCCAGTGGCACCTTCCAAAGCCAACCAGCCGGGTTAGAGGGTTAGAATGACAAACTGATGTCAAGGGACTAAAGGGCTCCGGAGACAATTCAGGAAGAACGAATTCAAAGATCTGTGCTCCCACAAGCTTTAAGGGAAATGCAGTTAATAATAATATGGGGAAGCAAAACTAGCAGAAATGTAAAAATACAGAGGACACACATCTGAATCACAACATTATACGTCTGAGGCCAGGAGGCTGGAAAGTCTGATTTTGCCACATGGCAGACGTGTAACACGGCGAACTCTATGGACGCATTTCCATAGATGGAGTCAGTAGAGGCCCTTCCAGGTGCTTAGCAGGATTATGTTCCACCTTAGCTATAAATTTTCTTTTTACCTTCACTTGGAGAAGAGTTTCCTTTTCAACTTCATGTGACACAGATGGACATGTCCAGCGGCTCGCAGGACAGCACCTCCCGGTTCGCCAACTGGAACGAAGCAGACATGCCATGATCGCGTCTGGGAGCGTGTTTCAGCAGAAAGAGCTCGAACAGTGCCCTCTGCTTCTAATGATGCAAACCCTCATGAATCTCTCCTGAAAGTGTTCTCTCGTCCAAATTCCGCCCACTGGACAGAATATCCCACTAAGGAATAATAATTTAAGAAAACATATGGCAGGTGGGTAGCATGAATGCTTCTAGGGAAGAGACAAGCAGGTATCATATAACAACTCTTATCCTAAATTGATATTTGACCATTTGTTTGTCATTTGTGTAAACAGAGGTTCCTCTTCTTTATTCATCTGATATATTTAATTTGGGGTTCATAGATATAATTATAACTTAGGCTCAAGATCAATGTTAACTCCATGTTAGAGACTGGAAAAGAAAGAGAAAAAGTAATGTGTAATTAAGTTTTCAGCTTTAGTGGCTTTATTAACCACTAAATGAATTAACCATTTATTAAAGAGAATCTCAAAAATATTGATCTCTATACTGATACAATGGATTCAAACCACATCTGATAATCTTTTGGAAAACTGAGATAATCTGAAAGGACTCCATAAATTTACAAAATACACGGAGAGCCAACACAGTAAAAATTTATATTTAAGAAATGACCAAGTTGTTTTTCAGTTAAATTATATAATAGTCATAAGACCAAAGCTGAAAACTGCTATCACACAACTATGAATTACAGAGGGTAGAAGAACATAGACTACTACACAGGAGCATAAAACTGACCATCTCTCACCACTCTCAGTACAAAAGGCAGGATACACCTGTTACAACATTTCATGAGTAATGCTGAGCTGCGCAATCCCAACTCCTATCTTCCATAAAGCTCTTTATAAACCTAGACTCTAGCTGATCAACCACTGGTCTTATGGTGAGGGAATCAGTTTTGCGTGTATTCATTGAAGCTTACGGTGAGAGATTTAGCCTGCATATTTACCAGTATCACAAAAACATCTAACTACAAGTAATACACACTTTGGCGTTTCTGTACAACATATCAACTAACACACCTTTGGTATGGACATGCACAATTTAGGAGACAATGCTATTTCAGCATTTTATTTCAATTACTTTAACATATGTGACTAAAGGTTAGAAGACGATTTTCTCAATCATATCAAAAGCCTGGCATAAGAAAAAGATTTTAAGTTCTAAAGAAGTCCAAGATCTGATTCCTGTCCCCTTTTCCCCCTCCATCTCCCTCTCTCTCTGTCTTATTTATCAAGGATTACTGAGCCTCCACTGTGGAGAATGCATATTGTCACAGAAACAGGTACTGTTGCTTAGTAGCTGGCTGTCAACAGCACATTACAAGCCTCTGCTTCAGTTCAGGACATGATTGCAAGGTCTTGGGACCGAATCAGTTCAGGACATGATTGCAAGGTCTTGGGACCGAATCCCTCGTGGGACTCCCTGCTCAGCATGGAGTCTGCTTCTCCCTCTGATGTTCCCCCCACTCGTGGGCTCTCACTCACTCTCAAAATACAAATAAATAAAATCTTAAAAAAGAAAAAAGAAAACATCCTGGGGCTCAGACCGCATGTATTTTCATTGGGCTCATCAGCACCTTCCACAAACCTCTGGGGGTGGGGGAAGTCAGGCGAACGTCAAAGACAGGTATGTACTCAGTAAATAAATGCTATGTTTACTATCTTGTCTTCACAACTTTAACCTTCAGACTTTCCATTTTGCTACTGAAATTGCCTGTGGATGCTACATAAAATGCACCTGTTAAAACGAAGTAGGAATAGTATGTATCATCTTATCAGTTTCAATGCTGAGTAAAAGGCTGTACCATGCTGAGGTACAAGCAGGCCTTCACAGGAACAAGCGTGCCTCCCTGATTCTGCCTCGAGCCACTTTGTCTGATGTGTTCTTGTCATCGCCAAGTTCCTTCAAAGGAGTGCTGGCCTCCCAGTGTCTGATTCTTGGACTTGAAGGCAGTCAAGCGCATTACTTCATTTAGGGTTAATTGTCCTAGCATCGCCCAGGCCTCTGACAGTCCCCCATCCACTCTTCAGCTCATAAACAAATCCCCTCCAGTCTGCACCTTCTGTCTGTTGCCCAGGGGCACTAACAGAGGATCCCTCAGCCTCCGCCACAGCTCTGCTCCAACTTCTTGCTGGCCATGCCCAAAACGTGAAATTCTCGTGCCAGGAGCGCCACGCATCGGTTTGCCACAATGCTCACCGACTCTAAGGATGAGACGTTTCGGTCCCTGTGCAGGAATTACATGGAGGATCACTTCAAACACATGATGCTGTGTGAGGACTCTCACACGGGGAAAAGCGTGAAGGCAGGATGCGAGGCACACGTGCTTACAGGCCGCTCTGCAGGAAAGAGAGCGGATGGAATCCCACTATGTTCACTTGGCTAATCACAGAGATGCTCAGCAGCGATGCTGGAAAACATGAACAACTTGGAAAGGACAGTGTGTCTCAGTTCTAGTTACTGCTGACCTGCTTCCAGGAAGGAGATGGCTCTCTCAACAGGTGGGCGCGTTCAGTGTGACACTGGGAGATCTTCAGGGCTCCTGGATGTTACCTGCTGTGTTGGATGGAAATGGCAGTCCTTCTGCCACTGTGGGTTGGGCTCACTCTCCAGACGTTAGTCAATGGACTGACAGGACTGAAGTCTTCCACGGTGCCTCTGTCTGGGAACAATGAGTTGGAAGGGTCCCCACAGGTGGAACAGCCAAACGAAGCTGTGGGTTTTTGGGTGCTGCCTGCAGATTCACTCCTCAGTTATGTTCCAAGTTCCGATCCAGAAGGCACCTTCTCGGCGGCACTGATAACACTTAATGGAGGGGAAGTTCTGCAGCAGTGAGAAGCTCTGTGGGTCATGTCCATCCCGAGGCAGTTGTGAACACCAGGATGTCACCGCTGGGACACGTTGGCACATTTCGGTAGGGATGATGTGGGCCCAGATGCAGCATCTCACCACCAGAGTGAACGTGGGCAGACCACGGTCTGGGGAATGGCTTGAGACAGGCAAGTGAGATGCCCTGGTTGTAAAATAGAAAAAATGCTTTGACCCATAAAAATCTCAGTGGCTAATTGCTTGTGACTTTCCTAAGGGCACACTAGTTGGGGCACCTATTATTAGTAGGGTTTAATTCATAGAAGACTTTGATTTATGTAACAAGAAAACTTCCAGGTCAGGGAGTCAAAAACCAGATGCAGGGTGCCACAGTGCAGAAACACAGCTTGCCACCCAGTTTCTGGATCTGTGTTGAGTAAGAGGAGCCCTCTGATGGAGGGAGAGCTGGGGAGACCACACTGCTGTGGCCCCTTGACTTCCAACACCACCAGTTCACTCTGCCTGGTTCTGAACTCAGTATGATCATATCAGTATGAACATATCATACTGATATGATATATTCATATTGGTGTTACCTAGATCTTCTCCTCGCCCATCTTCCACAGTCATTGTAACCTTGCACTTTACACGCAGGTCCATGATCCAGTTTTTGCGAACGGTGTAAGGTCTAGATTCCCTTTTTGCACTTGGAGACCCATCTGCTGCATCACTGTTTGTTGGAAAGACTCTCCTTTTTAGCGCTGGGCTCTGTTTCGTGCTCTAGGTACACCATGTTTGGTCAATCAGTCACCTGTTCATGAGCCTTCGGGTTGTTTCCAGCTTGGGCTATGACAAACAAGCTGCCATGACCACTTGTGTTCCAGTATTTGTCAGGATATGGATATATACTCTAACTTCTGGGTGAACCTCGAGGTGGAGGACATGTGGGTGCAATGCTGGGTGTTTGTGTAAATCTGGAAACTGCTCATTGTTTTCCAAAGTGGCTATTCCCACCACCAGCATATGTGAGTTTCTATTTTCTACCTGTAGCCTACATGTGGGATGAGCGATCTTTTCAACTGTATTTGTTTAATAAATGCAAAATGGTATTGAGTATTCTTTTGATGTGTTTATTTGACATTTTTGTGTTTTTTCTGGTAAAAGTGTATGTTCCCAAACCTTTTCTTTTTTTTTTTTTAATTATGTTGTATTTTTCTTTATTATTGAGTTTATATATTCTGGATATGTGTATTTTATCTGACATATGACTTATAAATATTCTCTCTCGTGTGGCCTATACAGCAGAAGTGCAAAATAAAATAAAAAATAAGAATTTTTTATGACATCCAAATCATCATTCTTTTCTTGTTGTCTAGGATCTTTTGGAGTATATCTAAGTACTTTTCAGTCACAAGTCACAATTTTTGATTTTCCTGGGAGATTTGTAGTTTACATTTAAGACTGCAGTCTAATTGATTAAGCTGCTCTCGTTAACATCTGGATTGAAGGGTAATGAGTAAGTGTTAACAAGTTTTATTTGCTTTAAGGAGCCAAACCTTACAATCCACAGGTAATAAAGGAAATATTCTAGATTCCTCTTCCTCTTCTGCCACATCAGCATAATTTGTGCTCAGGCATTTGGTTTCTCAGAACAGACCCTGCATCTGCCCAATCCAGTTTGGTGGGACAGGGTGAGGATGAGTAAGTGAGGCCACTCTGTGTGGTCCCATACTGGCGGACAGGCTACATTATGCACTTGTCCAGACCCACAGAAAGGACACCACTAAGAGTGAGCCCCAATGTAAACTGTATACTTCAGTTAATAATGATGCACCAATATTATTAATCTTGTGCCATCATTATAATATCAATCTTACCAAAGTATATCAACAATATTACTGATAATGTATCCATGCTACTTACGATGATCCATCAATGGTAACAAATGTACAAATGTACCACACTAAAGCAAGATGTTAATAACAGGGGAAAGTGCACGGAAGGAAAGAAAGCAGTATATGGGAGCTCTCCATCATTGTTTGATTTTTCTGGAAACCTGAAACTGTTCCAAAGTCTATTAATTTTAAAAAGAAGAAAATGAACACTAATGAACTATTGTTACATGTATCAACATGGATGAATCTCAAAGTAGTTATATTGAGTAAAAAAGACAACAATGGCCACACATTGTATGTATAAAATTCTACCAGATGCATACTATTCCATAGAATCAGAAAGAGCTCAGTAGTTGCATGGAGACTGAGTGGAAGAGGAGGGTGGGAGCAGGTACAAAGGGCACAAAGAAACTTTTGGGGGAGGTGTTTCCATTCTCTTGATTCTGCTGGCATTTTCTCAGGTGCCAATTTGTCCAAACTTTTTAAACAATACATCCTGGTGATTCACTTTATGTCAATGATACCTCAATGAAAAAATTAAAACAAAAATTATCTTGCATTTATACTTATAAAGAGAGATTATATTTTTTCTATATCTCCCATATATGCTTTGGGACATACAGTATAGAGATATATAATCATAGTATTGTAACAACCTTATTTATATGCAGAGTATAGCTTGCATTAAACTTTCAATCTTACTCTATTTTTATTCTAGGCATTAACTTTGAAAATGCATATAAAACTATGTACTTAAAATTGGATCATTTCTAGTATAATATGGAAGTTCAACAATGTATACTGACATAATATGTAAGTGAAGTTGCTTTATATTGACTCTTTTCTTATTGAAACATTTTCATTGTATGAAGCACTTATTCAAGAGTGTTAACACACATACATTGTACAACGTAAAGCAAACTCTCAAGATGAGGATCACATTAATGATCACTAAACTGCAAATAAAAATGTATTGAATAATTATATTATTTAGCTTTTAAAGTAAACCATGCATTTTCCATAGTAATTAGTAGTTTATGTATTTTTAAAATCTTTTTTTAAGTAAACTCTGTGCCTAACATGGGCTTCAAACTCATGACCCTGAGATCAAGAATTGCATGCTCCAACGGCTAAGCCAGCCTGGTGTCCCTATTCTTGTTTTAACATCTCCTTTTTGGTGACTTCTATGCAATGTAGCTGTATGCTGAGATTTATTGTAAATGGAATAAGCATATCATAATACAGCTGGGATACACATATTGTATTTGTCCCTGGGTTGCTTTCTGTCATGTTCAAATATTTCAACATCTTTTACAATCCTGGGAAATGGGGGAGGAACACAGCAATATTCTCCAGGTTAGCTGGGTTTATATCTTATTTACTTTATGCTTTGTCTCAATTGTTCTCAATGATAACTATAATTAGTCTTTATACTGTCTTTCATTAAAATTCTGTAGGATTTTATTACTTTCAAAAAGTCTTCTTTTACCTTAAGTATGCTTTACATTTTCTGTTACATAAGAGAGAAATAAAACTACTGGCGAAGAAATAACACCTTTTCTTCTTTTCTCTAGTAGGAGGTAGTGGAGTACGTGTATGGCTGTGTTCACCTACAAACACAGTGCAAAGTGCCTCGTTTACAATCAGGATAAGGCATTGCTGTGCTGACCATCTGTCATGGGAACTGTATTCATCCCCCTGGGCAAACTAAGGTGCCAGGGATATTGCATTCACTCACCCTGAGTAATTAAGGCTTTACTGATAACCTTTATACCCTTCAGATTAGAGATTTCGACTTGATAAGTTACATCATTTTCCAAGCATTTGTTCATTTATCAAAAGGATTTATACGTTTCACAGAGGGGATTCAAGCTAAGCTGAGTTGTATAAGAATCACAAGTAACTTAGAGAGATGATTTTAAACTTATTTTTCCAAACCTCTCTTTCATGAAATAAATACAGCTCAGTATACCAAACAAATGTAAATGGCAAGCAACTCGCTCATGTGAAGCTGAGTGGCCCAATGCTCATCTGTCCACAGCTCCCAAGCACCGTGATTTCCTCTTAGATCCACGGCACTGTGGGAACAACACCGTTTCATTAGAGTATTGTGGGTTTCAAAGGCAACCTGTCCACTCAAAGCCCTCTCCTCTGAGCTCTAATTCATACCCCCATGCGGAGGTTTGCTAGTATGTGTCAGTCAAGCCCCCACTGCCCATGGATTGCACTGTGGATGGACAACGGGTTCCAGTGGGGGCTGTTCGCCTGCGGGTCAGAAATCAGCAAGCCTCTGTCGCAGGAGCGTGCTGCTTGGGACGGAGAACATGATGCTCACACATACTGGGCACAGCAAAGCCATATGGCTTCAGCAACAGGGTTACCGGGCCACAGGGGAGTGGTGAGTGTTGGCGGGAAACTGGACAAAGAATCCAAGAGAAGAGGAGGGAAACGCTGCCCTGGAATGACAGAAATCAGCAACGGGCCCCTGCCTCGATTCTGGATGCTCTGAGGTCTCTGTTCGGCTACTCCCTGTCCTGGATTCCACACTGTCCACATCCAAGCCACACACACACGTTATGTTTACATGATCGACTGCAGCAAAGTTCGTCAACCAACAACTCCGACCAGAGCAAAAGCAAAAGTGCCATGGGTAAGTCATTTATTAACTATTTGGGGAGGAATAACGTGAAAACCACTGAGAGCTTCTCAGAGTAGGCTCTGAGATACATATAAAATGAGATAAAAACTTTGACTAAGAGCTCTGCTGCTTTAAAAATGAAGCAGTTAGATCTCTAAACCAATTTGATCTATCCTGCTACGATACACCATGCCCAAAACATTTCATGTAGTGCAGTTAAATGACTGCTGTTTGACAAGGATTCAATCTGAAAGTTTGTTTTGAAGTCTTCCTCTTGAAGAGGAAACATGCTTTGCATTTCATCGTAAAATTGTGAGCATTCCTCTCTTTTCTGTGTTAAGCTCAATATTCTTCAACACATGAATTAGAGCAACTCAGCGTTTCTTTCTAGATGATGTCTGCCCCAGGGGTCTCACTTGCTCTGATCTCAGAGGGTCACTTCACTGGAGAAGGTACACAAAGTTAAAACGGGATGGAGATTCATTCTAATGTACTGTCATGCTGGAGTCTGTGATAAATCCAGCAAGAGTCCTATGGCCCAACTTGGAATTAATTATGAATCTTCTAGATACATAAATAAGAGTGGAATGAAATTACTGTATAATTCTAGTTATGGCCATGGAAATAAATAACATGGCAATAAAAATAATTTAATGCTAAAACATTTACAGAGTCATAAATCAGATATTTTGTTCAACAAAGTATGATTTTTGATTATAAGAACTATAAATTAATATTTAAAGGTAACAGTTCCTTAAAAATAACTGGTGATAAAAAAAACAATAGATAGTTGAAAAATAAAATAAGTAGAATGGTTCAAATTCTATACTATACATTAACTATTAGAAATTATATTAAATTATTATTATTAGAATTTACACATTAAAATTAGCAAATAGATCACCTTCAGAAGTTACTTTTTAAAAAGAATCCCAGGAGTCCCAGAAAAATCATTATTTTTTTGATCTAGAGAATCATGATTATGTGACATCTTTATTCCAAATGCATTTTCAAGAGTAATATGCTTTTAATAGTCATAGTACTATTTAAATATTAAGCATAAAATGCTTTCTGATAATATAGTTTGAACACAAAAATTAAGATACAATTTTTCTGGATTTTAAACTTATGTATGCATAAACTCTGTTCTCAGATATTTAATATGTTCAGTTAGCCTGTGGCAATAATGAGACACCAGCACTTCTCTGGTATATAAGGTATATATCCATTGTTTCCTGTTATTTAGTGAGTAATCTTTTTCTTCTCTGAATAAACACTAATTCTATAAAATAGTACATATAAGACAATATGTATGTATATGTCTACTCATATGATAATATACATATGAAACAGAATTTGTCCACTTGTAAAATAAAAAGATATGTGTGTGTATGTATATATGTGTACCATGATGCATGAGAGTATTTCTGTTAGACAATTACCAGTCATAAGATGTTAGAAAATGGACATATCTGCTTTCAGAGCCCTATCTGTTGATGTTCCTATGGCCAGGTATGGTGGGAAACGACTATACCACAAAGAACTTCAGAATCCAAGAAGGTATGCACAGGTTTGGAATCTGAGACCACAGAAGACAACTGGGTCACAGATGTGGATGAGAGTTTGTCGGTATGAGAGCACTCTCCATTTCACTCTTGATATGATACCAATGCAGCTTGGGCTGCTGGAATCAAGAAGAGGATGGCCCATAATAACTGCGATTCAAGTGTCAGTGTGGGCTCAGAGGATGGTAGAAAGGGGGCACAAGAGAGAGAAATGTAATTCCAGGAAGTCCCATGAGATGACTGAGTTCTTCTTGAGCACCCAGAGGAGACACTCTTCTCAGGGCTGTGAGGAAAGCACAGGGACTGCACCAGCAAGTAATCGGTTATAACTTGACTCTGAACTGGGCCTGCCAGGGATGAGATGCCAGGCAAGGACTAGACTGACCAGTACACATGGGGATGATAAAATCCTCACACAGTTGAGGCCCAGTAACAGTACTTACACTGCAGGAGCTAGGTGGGCACAATTTTATAATGTATGGCTAAGTCAGAGAGGTGTCCAAAGAAAGCTGACTGGTAGAGTTACAGAAACAACTGATAGGATTTGACAAGTCTAGTGACCAAATAGACAGACAACCAGCAGGATTACAGCCTGATCTCTATAACTAAAGGAAAACAAGCATGAAGGAGGTTCAGGGAAACTGCCTCAATAAAAATAAATAAATAAATAAATAAAAATCACACTCTTGTCCACTTTCTGGACAGGAGACAGTTTATAGATCTGAGTTCCTTTCACGGAAGGTCCTGTAACACTATGAAGTAGACATGATAATGATTCCCCAGACCTTCATCAAAGGGACTGGTCATTTACTCAGCTGAATATTTAAGAAAGAAAGGACACATGACCATATGTCCAAAACTGTTGGAGTGAAGGTCCGAGTTGACAATGACACAGGAGCCCACAGAGTCATTACAGCTCCAGGTAACAGTTGAGCCCTGCCCCAGATCTGGTTCCCTGGGGGTCCACTGAGCCCATGAACTTACTTGTTACACATTTCCCTGGTCCCTGAATGTGTAATTTTAATTGACATACTTGAGGAGAGCCACAACCCTCACATTCCTTGGCCTAGTAAGTGTCATCATCATGGAGAAGGGTGGGGAGAAACTTCTCTAACTGCTTCTCCCTCACCTGCACCAAACCAGCAAGGTCCACCTGGGGATAACAGCAGGAGTTAGTGGCATGCTTAAAGATCTATCACATGTAGGAATGGCGGTTTCCCCAGAGAATCTCCATTTCTCCCCATTTTATCTCCTGGGAACCTATAAAAACCAGATGGAATCTGGAACCTGAGAGTGAACTTGAAGAAGTCAAAGTTATGATTGCACTCATTTTGCTTGATCTACTATATCTGCAAGAGCAGATTAAGTTGGGCACAATTGTGTGGTATCTGGCACTTAACCTCACAAATGAGTTCTTTTCATCCTTAGAATGGAAAATCAGGAAGAATTTGCTTTCTCCTGGAATGAACAATGATAAACATTTACAATCTTGGCCCAGAACAATATTAACTCTCTTGCTCCTGTGACATAACAAATGTCAAAAGAATCTGGAACAGCTGGATATCTAGCAAGACATGCCACTGATACACTAGACTGACACCATCATGCTAACCAGATCTAATGTCTACCACATTCAAGAGCCCAAAGGGACACACATATTCTAGAAGGTGAAAGATAATCACCATGAAGGTATTAGAGACCCCAACATCAGTTCAATTTTAGGAGTCCAATGTTCCAAAGTATGGAATCATTGAATTTTTTACCTCCAAACACTAAAAAGGAAGCACAAGACTTCAGATTTTGGAAGATGAATACTCCTCTCTTGAGAATACTACTCTGACCCACATATTGGGTACCATCAAAGCCGTCAGCTTTGAGTGAGGCTCAGAGTAGGAACGGTTTATAGGAGATGCTTTAGTGTATAGTACAGATAGCCCTGACACTAAGGTCATATGGTATATTACATCCTATGATATCTGAGGTTATTAGTGGTATTAGTGGTAGAAAATGACACCGTGTGGAGCTCATGGTAAGTCCCAAAAGATGAGTCACAATGTGGACCCACAGGGGTCTGGGATGAGGACAGGTCATCTTCAAGGGGAAACTGCATTTTTGGAAAAACAGCTTCGGTCACACGGATAGGCCATGGTAGAGATGAAGCACATGAACCTAGGAAATCACATGACCATGAGACACAAAGTCCCCTAAGAAACAGAACTGCTCACTGGGAGCTAGATTGTCTCTGACTCTCAATGTCATAAATACAAAGGAATAATGGTACATAGACGTGACCTTTGTGGAAGCCAGAAGGCAAGAGGACATCTTCAAAGTGCTAAAAGGAAAACACTGTCAACACAGGATTCTCTACTCTGAAAATATACTTCAAAAATGAAGGTGAGGAGGGAGGAGTCAAGATGGTGGAGAAGTAGCAGGCTGAGACTACTTCAGCTAGCCGGAGATCAGCTAGATAGCTTATCTAAAGATTGCAAACACCTGGGACGCCTGGGTGGCTCAGTTGGTTAAGCAGCTGCCTTGGGCTCAGGTCATGATCCCAGCGTCCTAGGATCGAGTCCCACATCGGGCTCCTTGCTCCGCAGGGAGCCTGCTTCTCCCTCTGACTCTGCCTTCCACTCTGTCTGCCTGTGCTCACTTTCGCTCGTGCTCTCTCTCTGACAAATAAATAAAAAAAAAAAAAAATCTAAAAAAAAAAAAAAAAAAAGATTGCAAACACCTGAAAATCCATCGGCAGATCGAAGAGAAGAAGAACAGCAATTCTGGAAACAGAAAAACAACCACTTTCTGAAAGGTAGGACCGGCGGAGAAGGGAATCCAAAGCGACGGGAAGATAGACCCCGGGGGGAGGGGTCGGCTCCCGGCAAGCAGCGGAGCAACCGCGCACGAAATCAGGACTTTTAAAAGTCTGTTCCGCTGAGGGACATCGCTCCAGAGGCCAAACTGGGGCGAAGCCCACACGGGGTCAGGGTGGCCTCAGGTCCCGCAGGGTCACAGAAGGATCGGGGGTGTCTGAGTGTCACAGAGCTTGCGGGTATTGGAACGGGAAAGCTGGCTACAGAGACAGAGCCGACAGTAAGCTCAAAGCTCGGTGTTACCTTGAACTGGTCGCAGGCTCGGTGAGCTCGGAGCGCGGCCGGAGGTCAGGCAGACGGGAGTAACTGGGCGCTGTTCTCTGAGGGCGCACTGAGGAGTGGGGCCCTGGGCTCTCGGTTCCTCTGGGCCGGAGACCAGGAGGCCGCCATTTGTATTCCCGTCCTCCAGAACTCTACAGAAAGCGCTCAGAAAACAAGCTCCTGAAAGCAAACCCGAGTGGATTACTCACCCCGCCCCGGGTAAGGGCGGTGCAATTCCGCCTGGTGCAAAGACACTTGAGAATCACTACAACAGGCCCCTCCCACAGAAGATCAACAAGAAATCCAGCCGAGACCAAGTTCACCTACCAAGGAGTGCGGTTTCAATACCAAAGAGAGCAACAGAATTCCAGAGGAGGAGAAAGCAAAGCACGGAACTCATGGCTTTTTCCCTGTGATTTTTTTTAGTCTTGCAGTTAATTTAATTTTTTTCTTTTTCATTTTTTGTCTTTTTTCTCGCCTTCTGGTAAATTTTTTTTTAACTTTTACCTTTTTCTTTTTTAACGTTTTTTAACTAGTTTATCCAATATATATATTTTTTCTTTTTTATATTTTTCTTATTCGTTTTCTTTTTTTAAATTCTTTTCTTTTCTTTTCTTTCTTTTTTTTTTTTTTTTGTTTCTTCCTTTTTGAACCTCTTTTTATCCCCTTTCTCACCCCTCACGTTTTGGGATCTCTTCTAATTTGGTTAAAGCATATTTTCCTGGGGTTGTTGCCACCCTTTTAGTATTTTACTTGCTCCTTCATATTCTTATCTGGACAAAATGACAAGACGGAAAAATTCAACACAAAAAAAAGAACAAGAGGCAGTACCGAAGGCTAGGGACCTAATCAATACAGACATTGGTAATATGTCAGATCTAGAGTTCAGAATGACAATTATCAAGGTTCTAGCCGGGCTCGAAAAAGGCATGGAAGATATTAGAGAAACCCTCATGGGAGATATAAAAGCCCTTTCTGGAGAAATAAAAGAACTAAAATCTAACCAAGTTGAAATCAAAAAAGCTATTAATGAAGTGCAATCAAAAATGGAGGCTCTCACTGCTAGGATAAATGAGGCAGAAGAAAGAATTAGTGATATAGAAGACCAAATGACAGAGAATAAAGAAGCTGAGCAAAAGAGGGACAATCACCTACTGGACCATGAGGGGAGAATTCGAGAGATAAGTGACACCATAAGTCGAAACAACATTAGAATAATTGGGATTCCAGAAGAAGAAGGAAGAGAGAGGGGAGCAGAAGGTATACTGGAAAGAATTATTGGGGAGAATTTCCCCAATATGGCAAAGGGAACGAGCATCAAAATTCAGGAGGTTCAGAGAATGCCCCTCAAAATCAATAAGAATAGGCCCACACCCTGTCACCTAATAGTAAAATTTACAAGTCTCAGTGACAAAGAGAAAATCCTGAAAGCAGCCTGGGAAAAGAAGTCTGTAACACACAATGGTAAAAATATTAGATTGGCAGCTGACTTAACCACAGAGACCTGGCAGGCCAGAAAGAGCTGGCATGATATTTTCAGAGCACTAAACAAGAAAAACATGCAGCCCAGAATACTATATCCAGCTAGGCTATCATTGAAAATAGAAGGAGAGATTAAAAGCTTCCAGGACAAACAAAAACTGAAAGAATTTGCAAATACCAAACCAGCTCTACAGGAAATATTGAAAGGGGTCCTCTAAGCAAAGAGAGAGCCTACAAGTGGTAGATCAGAAAGGAACAGAGACCATATACAGTAACAGTCACCTTACAGGCAATACAATGGCACTAAATTCATATCTCTCAATAGTTACCCTGAATGCTAATGGGCTAAATGCCCCTGTCAAAAGACACAGGGTACCAGAATGGATAAAAAAACAAAACCCTATATGTTGCCTCCAAGAAACTCATTTTAAGCCTGAAGACACCTCCAGATTTAAAGTGAGGGGGTGGAAAAGAATTTACCATGCTAATGGACATCAGAAGAAAGCAGAAGTGGCAATCCTTATATCAGATCAGTTAGATTTTAAGCCAAAGACTATAATAAGAGATGAGGAAGGACACTATATCATACTCAAAGGGTCTGTCCAACAAGAAGATTTAACAATTTTAAATATCTATGCCCCCAATGTGGGAGCAGCCAACTATATAAACCAATTAATAACAAAATCAAAGAAACACATCAACAATAATACAATAATAGTAGGGGACTTTAACACTCCCCTCACTGAAATGGACAGATCCTCCAAGCAAAAGATCAGCAAGGAAATAAAGGCCTTAAACAACACACTGGACCAGATGGACATCACAGATATATTCAGAACATTTCATCCCAAAGCAACAGAATACACATTCTTCTCTAGTGCATCTGGAACATTCTCCAGAATAGATCACATCCTCGGTCCTAAATCAGGACTCAACCAGTATCAAAAGATTGGGATCATTCCCTGCATATTTTTAGACCACAATGCTCTAAAGCTAGAACTCAACCACAAAAGGAAGTTTGGAAGGAACCCAAATACATGGAGACTAAACAGCATCCTTCTAAAGAATGAATGGCTCAACCGGGACATTAAAGAAGAATTGAAAAAAATCATGGAAACAAATGATAATGAAAATACAACGGTTCAAAATCTGTGGGACACAACAAAGGCAGTCCTGAGAGGAAAATATATAGCGGTACAAGCCTTTCCCAAGAAACAAGAAAGGTCTCAGGTACACAACCTAACCCTACACCTAAAGGAGCTGGAGAAAGAACAAGAAAGAAACCCTAAGCCCAGCAGGAGAAGAGAAATCATAAAGATCAGAGCAGAAATCAATGAAATAGAAACCAAAAAAACAATAGAACAAATCAACAAAACTAGGAGCTGGTTCTTTGAAAGAATTAATAAAATTGATAAACCCCTGGCCAGACTTATCAAAAAGAAAAGAGAAAGGACCCAAATAAATAAATCATGAATGAAAGAGGAGAGATCACAACTAACACCAAAGAAATACAAACAATTATAAGAACATATTATGAGCAACTTTACGCCAACAAATTTGACAATCTGGAAAAAATGGATGCATTCCTAGAAACATATAAACTACCACAACTGAACCAGGAAGAAATAGAAAGCCTGAACAGACCCATAACCAGTAAGGAGATTGAAACAGTCATTAAAAATCTCCAAACAAACAAAAGCCCAGGGCCAGACGGCTTCCCGGGGGAATTCTACCAAAAATTTAAAGAAGAACTAATTCCTATTCTCCTGAAACTGTTCCAAAAAATAGAAATGGAAGGGAAACTTCCAAACTCCTTTTATGAGGCCAGCATCACCTTGAACCCAAAACCAGACAAGGATTCCATCAAAAAAGAGAGCTATAGACCAATATCCTTGATGAACAGAGATGCGAAAATACTCAACAAAATACTAGCCAATAGGATTCAACAGTACATTAAAAGGATTATTCACCACGACCAAGTGGGATTTATTCCAGGGCTTCAAGGTTGGTTCAACATCCACAAATCAGTCAATGTGATACAACACATCAATAAAAGAAAGAACAAGAACCATATGATACTCTCAATAGATGCTGAAAAAGCATTTGACAAAGTACAGCATCCCTTCCTGATCAAAACTCTTCAAAGTGTAGGGATAGAGGGCACATACCTCAATATCATCAAAGCCATCTATGAAAAACCCACTGCAAATATCATTCTCAATGGAGAAAAACTGAAAGCTTTTCCGCTAAGGTCAGGAACACGTCAGGGATGTCCATTATCACCACTGCTATTCAACATAGTACTAGAGGTCCAAGCCTCAGCAATCAGACAACAAAAGGAAATTAAAGGCATCCAAATCAGCAAAGAAGAAGTCAAATTATCACTCTTCGCAGATGATATGATACTATATGTGGAAAACCCAAAAGACTCCACTCCAAAACTGCTAGAACTTATACAGGAATTCAGTAAAGTGTCAGGATATAAAATCAATGCACAGAAATCAGTTGCATTTCTCTACACCAACAGCAAGACAGAAGAAAGAGATATTAAGGAGTTAATCCCATTTACAATTGCACCCAAAACCATAAGATACCTAGGAATAAACCTAACCAAAGAGACACAGAATCTATACTCAGAAAACTATAAAGTACTCATGAAAGAAATTGAGGAAGACACAAAGAAATGGAAAAATGTTCCATGCTCCTGGATTGGAAGAATAAATATTGTGAAAATGTCTATGCTACCTAGAGCAATCTATACATTTAATGCAATTCCTATCAAAGTACCATCCATCTTTTTCAAAGAAATGGAACAAATAATTCTAAAATTTATATGGAACCAGAAAAGACCTCGAATAGCCAAAGGGATATTGAAAAAGAAAGCCAACATTGGTGGCATCACAATTCCGGACTTCAAGCTCTATTACAAAGCTGTCATCATCAAGACAGCATGGTACTGGCACAAAAACAGACACATAGATCAATGGAACAGAATAGAGAGCCCAGAAATAGACCCTCAACTCTACAGTCAACTAATCTTTGACAAAGCAGGAAAGAATGTCCAATGGAAAAAAGACAGCCTCTTCAATAAATGGTGCTGGGAAAATTGGGCAGCCACATGTAGAAAAATGAAATTGGACCATTTCCTTACACCACACACAAAAATAGACTCAAAATGGATGAAGGACCTCAATTTGCAAAAGGAATCCATCAAAATCCTTGAGGAGAACACAGGCAGCAACCTCTTCAACCTCAGCCACAGCAACATCTTCCTAGGAACAACGCCAAAGGCAAGGGAAGCAAGGGCAAAAATGAACTATTGGGATTTCATCAAGATCAAAAGCTTTTGCACAGCAAAGGAAACAGTTAACAAAATCAAAAGACAACTGACAGAATGGGAGAAGATATTTGCAAACGACATATCAGATAAAGGACTAGTGTCCAGAATGTATAAAGAACTTAGCAAACTCAACACCCAAAGAACAAATAATCCAATCAAGAAATGGGCAGAGGACATGAACAGACATTTCTGCAAAGAAGACATCCAGATGGCCAACAGACACATGAAAAAGTGCTCCATATCACTCGGCATCAGGGAAATACAAATTAAAACCACAATGAGATATCACCTCACACCAGTCAGAATGGCTAAAATCAACAAGTCAGGAAATGACAGATGCTGGCGAGGATGCGGAGAAAGGGGAACCCTCCTACACTGTTGGTGGGAATGCAAGCTGGTGCAGCCACTCTGGAAAACAGCATGGAGGTTCCTCAAAATGTTGAAAATAGAACTGCCCTATGACCCAGCAATTGCACTATTGGGTATTTACCCTAAAGATAGAAATGTAGTGATCCAAAAGGGCACATGCACCTGAATGTTTATAGCAGCAATGTCCACAATAGCCAAACTATGGAAAGAACCTAGATGTCCATCAACAGATGAATGGATCAAGAAGATGTGGTATATATATATAATGGAATACTATGCAGCATCAAAAGAAATGAAATCTTGCCATTTGTGACAACATGGATGGAACTAGAACGTATCATGCTTAGCGAAATAAGTCAAGCAGAGAAAGACAACTATCATATGATCTCCCTGATATGAGGAATTGGTGTTGCAACATGGGGGCTTAAGTGGGTAGGAGAAGAATCAATGAAACAAGATGGGATTGGGAGGGAGACAAACCATAAGTGACTCTTAATCTCACAAAACAAACTGAGGGTTGCTGGGGGGAGGGGGGTTGGTAGAAGGGGGTGGGATTATGGACATTGGGGAGGGTATGTGCTTTGGTGAGTGCTGTGAAGTGTGTAAACCTGGTGATTCACAGACCTGTACCCCTGGGGATAAAAATATATGTTTTTAAAAAATAAAAAATTAAAAAAAAAAAAAGAAAGATAGAGGTAAAAGAGAATGATATCTTGTACGATTGATACTTTGTCATATGGTTACAATGTAACTAGAAAAGAGACAATAAAATATTTGATGTTGTTTAAAAAAAAAATGAAGGTGAGGTCAAATAATTTTCAGACAGGCAGAGGTCATGAGGCTTTATCCACAGGTCCACATTACAAGAAGAGTCTCCCATTTTGTTCCACTGACCGAGGGATGGGAAGGCGCCAAAGGCTCACATCATGTACCACCACTGCTTCGGCACCCCTTCACCTGTCACTCATAGCCTCATGAGAGAACCCTCATAACAGGCTGGTTTACAGGGGGAAGTGGACAATGGTTCGCATGTTATTTTTACAGTGCTGCCCTAACAAATTAAACCAAACCTAGGGACTTTCATTTCTGGAGGCCAGAAGCCTAAAACTGGACTAAGTGGGCTGAAATCAAGGTGTCAGCAGGGCGATGTTTCCTTCTGGATGTCTTAGGGTAGACTCCATCTCCTTCCTTTTCCTGACTTCTAGAACCTGGCCACTTCCCTGCCTCTTTGTTTCCTTTCCTCCAAAGTTCAAGTCATCAACAGTGGGCCATGTCCTCCTTTCCACACTGCCATCTCTCTGGTTTTGCACCCTTCTCCCACTTTAAGGATGCTTGTGATTATATTAGGGAATCTGTTCTAAGAGCAGTCAACAGCAACCTTAATCCCACATTCCCATGTAAGGTAACATTTTCACAAGGTGCAGGGATTAGGAAGAGGACAAAGCTGGGGGTGGACGTTATTCCACTGACTGCATTTCAAAAGGGACCAGACTCACTGTGTGCTTGCAAGCTTAAAACAGACAGCAGCTACGCTAGAGCCCATTCCAAAAGTAGTCCTAGTAGACACTCATGAAACCTAACTTGATCTGCATGATCCTCAATGACACCCAAACCGTTTAATCAAGAAGCCCAGGAGGAGAAAACCCTCCCTCTGTGCTGAGTTTGGGTTGTGCTCTTTGTGCAGAAGAATGGGATTGGTGTTAGCATACACCAATGGACTTTAGCACAGTGACAAAGAGCTTTACTGGCTTGTCAGGGGATTAAAGGAGTGAGCTCATGAGAGAGGATATAAGAAGTATGGAGTATATTTATAAGTAAATGAATGTCCTACATAGCCAATAAAGAATTCTTAGTATTGAATATAATCTCCACAATATTAAAAAAAATAGAGGAAAAGTGACTCTTGTAATTAGTCCACCTAGTTACATCACACAAGATGCAGAAACATAACATCTGTTATTGCAAGGACAGTGTACATGAGTCCAGGAGCATGACCCTCACCTGATCAGGCAACACTACCAGGGAATGTCTAACTTGCCAGAAGCAGGGATTAATGCTGAGTTTCCAATCACGCTCCATCACTGAGAAGACCAGCATGTCCACTCAGTAGCAAACTGAGTATAAAGGATTCCTCTTCTGGAAGACACAGCTGTTAGTTTTAACACTGATCTCCACATACTGCAAGTATAGATTTGCATTCCATACTCCGTTCCCCTACTAGAAGGATTATGGTGTGACTGATCAAATGGCACAAAGTCTCCTATGATATGATTTGAGACCAAGGCAACCCCTCTTGCAGCAAAAAGAATGTGGACATGTGCATCTGACTTTCTATAAGCTGGAATGGCCTGCTGAAGTGGCAAACGAGGGGTGATGATTTTCTCAAATTTTCAAGCAAATACATTTAGATTATGTTCCCCTAAGAAGAATGTGTCATCGGGCTCTCTGCTCAGCGGAGAGCCTGCTTCCCTCTCTCTCTCTCTGCCTGCCTCTCCATCTACTTGTGATTTCTCTCTGTCAAATAAATAAATAAAATCTTAAAAAAAAAAAAAAAGAAGAATGTGTCATCAGTCTGGAAACCATGAAATGGAAACATGATTGGTGCTACTCATCAAAGTCCTGTGACTGACTTCAGGAGCTCACGCATCCCATCCTCCCATCTGCAGGCTCTGTGGGCTTTGACACCCAAACTTCCAAACTGGTGAGGCTAAGAGTTTCCTTAAAAACATAATGAAAGTGCCAATGAACCACGGGCTATGGGGGCTTCTGGGACACTGGGATCCTCACACCAAGATCCTGGCCATGGGCAGGCAGTGGGGAGAAATGCCTTTGGCACTCAGTCCTCCTTTGGGTGTCTCTTGGTTATACCTTTGCCTATTTCTGATGGTAAATAAGAAAATGACTCCATAGAAAATGCCCCTCCTGATATATTCTACTTCCAAGGGAGGCTCTCAAAAGATCTTCCCTGTGACTATCTATCAATCAAGATGAGAAGTAATTAATATTATTCCTATTATTAGAACAAACAGATAATTTAACCATACACCCAGCTTAGTAATTATCTCATAAATTAAAAAAAGATAAATGCAATGAATATTTGAGAATGTCTTCAAGATGATATTTAAAAGAAATTGCAATAAGACATTCCTTGAGAATATGCAAGAAAAGGATATCAGTCAAAATAAAAATGAAACTTAAAGCATCAATGCCTTCTTTAGCAGGATAAATCATTCTTCATATTTTCTAGGGACCCTTCTAACATACTCTATTTTCCTGACTGAATGATCTCAGAGCCACTGAGATGCTATGCCTATTGGTTTCAATCTCTTTCTTTTTCTGTGAAGGTCATTATAGGAAATTGCCTTAAATACAGTGATACAGTGCATGTAAAATTTACTCCTTGCCCGATTTTGCAACATTTTCCTAAATTTTTATCATAATCACATTACTCAACAAAAGTTGTTAGTAGGCCAATGGATAGGAGTAAAGTCTTGATATCAACATGCCCTTCCCCTTGCCATATACTATCCAGACACTACTCAAGCAATTATAGAAAAATGAACTTGTGAGCTGCCTCCAATCACGCCATCCACACCCCACCTTCTACCCACCAAAAACAAACAAAATACTGTTCTTCTCCCACAGTTGTGTCTCAGTAAATGGCAATACTGTTTTCTCAGCTCTTCAGCAAAATACTCAGACAAGGCAATAATATCTTGGAGTGATTCTGTGAGTGATACTGTCACTTTTCTTCTCAAATCTCTACAGTGGATTTCCACATCACTTAGAGCAAAATTCAAGCTTCCCATCATGGCCAAAGGGACCCAACAACCTGGCCCTTGGCTGTCCTTGATCCTCCTCTCCTTTAGCCGCACTGGCTGATTAGTCACCCCTCAGACACAGGGAGGATTTGCCCATCATAGAGCTTTTGGGTCTGCTTTGTTCTCTGCCTGGAACATCAGCCCCAGATAAGCTGTCCTTACATGTTAATTTGGCTATTGTCTCCCTTCACAAAAGGGGAAGCTCCAAGCAGACTGGGACTTCGTTTTCTTCACAGCTGTATTCCTTTTGACTCCCTAGTATCTAGCAGGTACGAAATCCATATTTGATGAATGAAGCTCCAGCTCCCTTTTACTTCTGTTTGTGACATTTTGTCACTTGCCAGCATTGCACAAGCCACCCTCGCTGGGCATACTACTGAAATAGTATGAAAATAGTATGAAAATAGCTGGTGAGGACATTTCCACCTGTGCCCCCTGTAGTCCACACATCACACTAATGTCAGTGCCATGATTTGAAAATGCAATTCTGACCCTCTGTTTTTAAAGCCTTTCAACTGCATTCTACTGATCCTAATCCCAAATTTAATAGACATCTACAAACCTTTACAGAGAAGACTGTAGCCTCTTCTTACTATTGATCTCTTCTCCAGCCATACTCCTTTGTTCTATGTACCTTTAAATATTTTGTCCTCTGTCTACTTTAACCTATGTATTTTCTATATATAAATACTACCTCTGTACAAGTATCTTTTCTGATTCTACATCCATTAAATCATGTTAGCTTCCTTTGTTATATGTCCCATCATCCTGCATTTCCCTTTCTAATTTATCAAAATTATTTGTAGCTTTTCTCTGCACGAGAGCAGTAGCCTTGCAGATTCGCAGGAAGACTTGTCCAGGCTCCTCCTGGTGCAGGACCAGGTCTGTCTGAAGTTAGCCGTGTCCTTCCCAGGGCTTTCTCATCAAGCATCAGCTCCCTTCCCAGATGCCACTGAGCAAGGAAGAGTGAGAGCCCACTTCTTTACAGAGAAAGGAAGACCCTGTCACCCTGCCATGCCTCATGGGGGACTTGGCAACACTTCATAAAAAGAATTCTGTAGCTCTTACGAATGCTACATAAGGTTGTCTTAAGATCAAGAGGTGCTACATTGGATCTAAGATGAACTACATGGCTAGAAAAGCGTTATGAAATAAAACAAATTTTAAAAAGGTCCTTTTCTATGATCCTTTTCTAAGGCTACTAGATAACCCACTCACTAAGGCATGCTCCTAGCCAGCAAAATGTTAAGTCCTCTGTTAGGTACAAACAGAAACCACCAGTCCTGGGACCAATGTGGCAAATCTGCTTACTGGATGTTACCCCCTCTCCTAGTCAAGCAGGAGCTCAAACCCTTTTACAGATGTGTTGTTGTTAGCTTTGCAAGTAAGTCTACTGTTCAGTTGGTACACAACCTGCAAATGACCTTCAGGGAAGACTCTCCAGTAAGAGACAGTCTATGGTGTTCAAAGCACTGACTGAGAACTGGAAACAGAAACTCCAGGACTACCAACAATGAGTGACAGTGTTGACAGGTACAGTGCAAGAATCCTGTCCCAGCCTTCAACGTCCAGGGAAGCAGTAGTTGACTGAAGGGGAAAGTTGAGCAACTGTGAACGCTACCAGGTGTATTTATTTCCAATTTTTAAAAGATTTTATTTATTTATTAGAGAGAGAGAGAGAGAGACAGCATGAGCCAGGGGGCAGGAAATGGCAGACAAAGGAGGAGAAGCAGGCTCCCCATTGAGCAGGGAGCCCAAACAGGGCTCCATCCCAAGACCCCGGGATCATGACTTGAGTCGAAGGCAGATGCTTCACTGACTGAGCCCCCCAGGCGCCCCACTACCAGGTGTATTTAAACAAAGACCATGAGATAGCTGCGGAGAGATGCAGAAACAGAGGAACATCACAGGAAAATTCAAGCACAGATTTCAGTGATGCTCCTCAGATATCGATAACTTCATCGAATCACATTATGCATTCAGTGAAGGAATTCTGGAGCATCTGGAGAGAAGTTGTTTTCAAAGTCAACCACAGAAGCTGTAATTTTACATATTTCAGTTGTTATAATAAAAGTTAATGAGGAGATCTGAGCACTTACTAGGCATCAGAGACAATGACAGCTTGATTGCTTCTGAGATTATTTCTTCTGCTACTGAAACATCATCGTATCTGGAATTTGGGGAGTACTCTCCCAGCCCGCATGAATTGACCCCGACATTCAAGACCCACAGATATGCCCAGTCCTGCCCCTGCTTTCATGTCAGCGTAATAAAATGTATATCCTCTCTGCAGTAGTATATGTGACCATGTGACCTGAGGTTCTCTCTTCTTATTCAAAACATCTGACTTTGCACCAAGGAAGATTTGGGCTTTAAAATAAGAAAAAAAATTCAATGAAATCCATTATTCATACCGTCACAACTCTACTTCTTCTGTTTTGTCTTTGCATCCTTTTCCCCCCCTATTTTCTATGCACCCATCTTTCTCTCTGGTCTCATCTGATTGGTTCACAGAGAACCCTAGTGATCCCTGGTCTAAGCCTGAATGCACTGCTACTTACTTGTGAGATGTCTGCCATGTGGCCCCAAACGCCTGCACCCTTGTCCCTGTCATGACGACATTAGACTAGGGCTGCCAATGTCTGGGCCTGATATGATTCTGCCATAAAACAGATCCATCCAATGTGTCTACATGTAAAATGGAACATAACAGCCAAAGGTCTGAGTTTGATTAAACAAATATTAAAATAAAGGTGACAACGTACTTTAGGAGACTTGGTACTGTGCATGGTACATAATGTTCTATCTATCTCAACAATGCCCTGAGTCCTTCAAACACTTGAAGTCAGTAACCTTTACCAAGATTTTTAAAATTATAATTAACATAAAATAATCTAACTTACAAAGAATAAAGGATACTTAGTGAAAGGTAACTTGCAAACTGAAGGAGGTTCTAGGAAGCAAAGCCAAAAATTAGCACAGCCCTGGGTCTCTTAGGCAGGATGAACTTCAACAAAGACTCTTGGCACATCTCAGGTTCAGTGGGACCATCTGAGCATCTCTGAAAGAATGAATGTTCATATCCCATCCCCAGACATTCCTGCACATTTTCTCATTCTACCCCTGATGTCTGTGCTCAAGAATCAATTTCCAGAAGAGAGAATGGGACTGACTCCTGGTACCGTTCAGTCCAGCCGTGTCCTTTCTGCTGTGTCCATGACAGACTGGGGAGCATGGGGTCTTCCACTAGAAGCAGATTCCTGCATTTTCTCTGGAAATTCCTTTGTGAATTTTGATGATCTGTTGTTGGATGGATACGCATTGAGAGCTGTTACGTCTTCTTAAAGAATTACACCCTTCGTTATTACATAACCCTCCCTGTTACACCTGATACATTTCCTTGCTGTGAGGCTTGATTTTTCTGAAATTAACATAATTGCTTCAGCTTTCTTATAACTATCACTGTGGCACACCTGGCTATAAGCTAAATCTGAAGCTTGTTCCCCTGGGGCTCCTGGAGATCGATCAATGCCAGCCTGGGAGCCCTGGCCTGGCACACAGAGTAGCTTTTGGTGGGCTCGGCCCTCCCTTGGCCTCCACTCGGCTCAGCTCCCCTGGGCTCGGACTCTTTGCGTGTCCCCTTGTCTCTAAGTCTCCTGGGTGCACTCTGCTCTCCAGTGGCTCTAAGGAGAATTGAAGTTTGTCCAGCTGTCCCCGGCTGTGAGTGGGGAGCGCCCATGTGGAAATCTGTCCTTGACTATGAACACCCAAGAAAGACGCCATCGTCATAGTGTGTTGGCCACACGGAGAAATGATGAATTCTCTGCTCAAATATGCATGTTTATTGCATTTTATCCACTGGACATATGCTGGAGAAATTTATTTGGAAAACACTTTCCCCTCCGTGTACACAGGATGACATAAATTTTCACTGGAGGGAAATAAACTCAGATTATAAATGTGACTATGCTGGATCCACGCAAAAACAGGTTAGTATTAACCTGTTCCTGCCTTTCCAATAATGTTCTGCAAGAAAAAAATAGAACAAAAAAGAAAAGAAAGAAGCTTTCCCAGAGTCAGAAATAATTTTACACACTTCAGTATAATTTGGATCCATGATAAAGAATGAAATGAGGCTGTGGTTTCTTTGCTGGGCAAAAGAACCGTCCTTCCTTCCAATTGCACACGGAAATGATAAGGTGGAAACACACAGTTGCTGCGCAAGGAACATGGATGCAAAGACTGGTTAAGTCATAGTGGGAAGAAACCACCAGAGGTAAAGTTACAGGGTGCTTGTGGCCTGGACCATAGACGGCCAGCACATGGAGGATGCTGGGGTCACACCCCCAGCCCCCAAATGAGAAAACCCACAAAATTTTAGTGTCATTTCCAAAATTAAACGAATGCACAATGTCGGTATGAAGAAATGGTTAGCATTTCACTCGAGGACAGGATGAGGGTTGATCTGCTACAATATACTGTCTCACCTGAACTGGCACAGTAACCCCCAGCCAGGTCTCCCTGTTCCCCCAAAGAGAGGAAATGCTGCAGACACCACAAGCACCACACATCTCTGTCGGCTTCCTTCCTAGACCCATCGATGTTCCGTTATGTTTGTTCATGGTCTTGGGAGAACCTGAGATTTCGGAAGGAATGAAGTTTCTCCTGGCTCTGCCATCCCGAGATCTCTCCCAGCCCAAGAGCCTTGCGGGCCTGTCCCCAGACCCTCAGTGACCTCCTTTCTCCTCCTGCTACTCTGACTGCCACCCAAGTTCCACCTCCTCGACGCCGCTTACACAGCATCTACTGCCCGGCCCTCAGCCCGACTATACTCCAGGAAAACAGGCAGAACCTGACATTCCTCTCTGTTGTGGGTCACCGTCATCCAGCTGAGTCTAACACACAGTCTGGCACATTGTTCTCTCTCTTTCTCTCTCTCTCTCGATATAAACAAAACTAATCTCTCTCTTTCTATATATATTGAACTAATAAATCCAAGCAAAATAACAGATGTTTTAAGAATTACCTAAGACTCTCTAACAATTCTGTGAAATGTGTGAACACACTGATAAATAGGTAAAAATCAACTTAATATACATGCTAATGCTACAGTGTTTTTAAAAACCTAACAGAATGACTTACAAGATCCTTTTAATAATTCAACAGGGATTTATAAAATTTGAATGAAGAAAAATCTATCACAGCAATCTGTGAATACTTTGTCAGAAATAAAAGACAATCTTTGGAATTAGCGGAAATAAAGTAACAGTGACAACGTCAATTTGCAGAAAGATAAAGAGTGGTTTTTTCCTTAGATAAAAGGAGGATTATTAATAGTTGGCACAAAGAAATCAAAAAGTAGCCCAACCCTAGTTCAGACAGGACTGTCAAATATTATTGACACCAACATAAAAAAGAAAACAAAGGTTTTGCAAATGAGTTGCCACCCTTGAGGTGAGTCTTTCAAGCTATTCCATAGTCCAACTAGTTATTAATAAATCAAAGCCAGAAAAGATCAAATCCATCACTTTGTCTCCTACTTCCCACCCCTCCTGTAGCTGCCTGACAGCGTGTGATTTAGGACAGAGACGTTGTGCTATGGGGCTTGACATGATGAGCTTGATTTCATTTCATCTTTCTTGCAATCAGCTTAGATCTCCTGGATGAGAATTTCATCCGCAGGTGTCGTCAGAACATAAAGAATATCAGGGAAAGCAAATGTTATATCCTAAGGTATACTTGCATTCTCTACATACTTACAATTTAATCTTTTTCTATAACTATTCAAACATATGTATTTACAACAAAACTTAACTATGTCCTGCTACAATTTCTTAGATTGCAAGTTTTATTCCTGACAGACATGTCTAGTTTCCTGGGTATAGTCTAAATACAGAAATCAAATTTCATCAGAATTTAAGAAGTTTCAACTGACATAGCTATAATATTTTAATTATTGTTTTAACACTTTGTCCGGTCAATCAATAAATCAATTGGATAAATCAGATTTTATTAATCAATAAATTAACAGAAACTAGTAATTTCTATTTATGCTTGAGTTCTCACTTGCTCAAAATAATACAACTAATAAAGAGGTAGAGTATTTCATGTAGTAGGGATTCAATCATTATTCCTTATTTCTTAAGGCCATGATTTGTTTCTTCCTTTTTCTCATTTAAGGGTTAATTTACTCCATGTATTAAGGTGGCCTAATCCTTGTGTAGGCCAAAGACTGACCTAAAACCAACTCAAGTCTTACTCCCTGATTATGTCAGCAGAATTATAATTCTATACATGGATCTGTTGTTTACTTAATGTTTATCCATTAGTGAATCTAACATATTCATTATTTGAGAGCCAAATAGTCCAGGGGCTGTGGATACATGGTGAAAAGACTCTTCTAAAGACATTTCATTTCATCCCACCTTATTCTGAAAGGATTTAGGATGGCCTATGAATCATATACAGAACAAGATGTCACTAATTAAGACTGCTGGTTAAGAAAGAAGAATACACATAGAAATAGAATCGAAAGCAAGGATATGACAATTTCAGTGCCATGGCAGACATGGTTATTTACCGATGGCCGGCTCTGCTGCTGTGCCTCTGTCGGTGGAGGGGAAGGGGGGATGACACCAAGGGAGGTGCGACGAGGCTGGTGGGATGAGGCCTAGGGGCACTGAGACAAAGGGGTAGAAGGCCAAGAGGCTGGCGTTGGTCCATTGGACACAAATACATTCCTGTGAACTCTTACAGCTGGAGAATTTCAAACATGGTTCATGATTCTCCATCTCCCCTCTTATCTTGCAGGAATGACCAGGGAATACTTGCTAACTAATGGGGCCACAGAGTCAAAGCTGCTAGAAAGTTAGGCTCAATCTGTGCTTATATCACAGAGTTTTCTGAACCTGCCCTACAGATTTTGTGGCAGGAATAATAAAGTTTTCTCTGTGTTGAACAACTGAAAATTTAGGGTTGTCTATTACTGCTAAATAACCTAGTGCATCTTGACAAATACAGATTATGTTTATGAGAAGATCTTAAACTTGAACCCAATGACCGGTAGAGCTCGTCACTGATGTAACCCACAGACTGTAGATAAAAAAGACGCAGGTCTCTGACGATAAAGATCTATATATTGTTCTAAGATCAGCAGAAAATTTCCCAAAGTTCATTTAAAAAGTGTATTATGTAATGCAATAATTGAAAATAACTGTAGTTACCAATATTTACTGCCTATTATATTCCACAAACTGTGCTAAGTGTTTCCTTTTGAGGATTATTTTATTTAATTCACATAACACTCCCATGAGGAATATACTACAATTACCATCCTCAGTTCATAGTCATTGAAAATGAGACCCAGAGAGGGTAAGGATTTTGCCCAAAGTCAAGCAGCTAGTCAGCAAGGACCGTGAAATTCAGAAAAAAAAAAATAAAAAAAAAATAAAAGACTTTCTTATCTTAAGAGAAATTTGGAAGAACAAATATCTAGGCTCCCTTTTAATCAAGAAAAGTATAAAATCCAAAATGTGAATCTTTCTTAAAGCAGGGAATCAACTTTAATTAGTTGAAACAACACATGACACTTGGTTGTTTAGGCTCTATATTATGAATCACTTCTCTGCTGATAGCAAAAGCTAAGAACAGAGAATATTTATAACCCAGGTTTCAATGATGAATCTACCTTCTGAGTAATCAGGGTAGACAAGGAAGTGAAGCTAAAACATAATTCTCCATATAGATGGAATTATTTTAGGGTTTGGTCACCAATTTCAACATGCATGGGGGGCTCCCCACTCCCACCAATGAACAAGACTCTGACACCAGCTGAGTGCCCTCCAATCCTACAACCCAGCTCAGTACTACCAGTCTCTAGAGATGGAATTAGATTCCATGGGTAAAGGGTTCCGTCCTACAAGGCTGCCTCCCATCCTCATCCCAGGTGGTATCTTGTGATTCTGACCCACTGGCTGAAAACCAGAGGTTCTGAGGACCCTCCCTCAATTTTTTTAATCTGCTACAGAAGCTCACAGAAATCAGAGATACATTCACTCACTAGATCACTGGTTGATCATAAAAAGGATACAACTCAGGAACAGCCAGATGGGGTGATGCATAGGCCAAGATGTAGGGAAAGGACATAAAGTTTCCATATGTTTGCTAACTAAGCTCTCCAAAACCAGTCCTTTCAGCTCTCCAAAACCAGTCCTTTCGGCTTTCATGGAAGCTTCCTAACCCAGACCTGCTTGATTAAATCACTGGTGATTGATTCAACCCCCGGCCCTCCTTGAAGGTGGAGGTGAAATGACAGCCTCCGGCAACTTGCCCCCATCTTTAGGTTACCCAAGGGCTTTCCAAAAGCCACTCTATCAATGTAACAGAAAAGAGCTTTATCATTTTCTTCCCTTGGTAAATTCCAAGAATTTTTGGAGCTCTGTGCCCAAGAAGGAGGGCATGAGGACCAAATACATACTTGTTATTAAAAAGCCATAATATCACAGGAATATAGACTTCTTATTGCTATAGCTCTACTGAGATTGATCGGTACAACTGCAAGATAACAATTTAAATCAAAACTTGAGAAGTATTTGGCACTGATGAGGGAGAAGAAGGCTAGATGAGGACAGGCAGAAGCTGACACCCCACAACCCACACCCCCATGAGATATATGTGACATTCCCCAGGCATTTTTGTCAGTTCTAAAGGAAAAACAAACAGTTGTAGAGATCACAGTCCTGCAAGATAGGAGTCTCCCTCAGTTTACAAATGTCTCAGCAATCTACAAGAACAAAGCATTTCTATCCATGGTCTAGCTTTCAGAAGGAAATGTAAATATAACCAAATGTCCTTATAACCTGCAGTCCATTGACAGATAATTGAATCTTGAATTGGGCAGAGTGTAAGGTTCTTCCAGGAAGCTCCCAATTATCTTGATGTTGACATCACTGCTACGAACACTGGGGTACATATGGCCCTTCTTTTCACCACATCTGTATATTTGTGTCCTTCAAAAGACAAATGGATAGAGACGACATGGTCCAGATATACAATGGAGTATTATGCCTCCATCAGAAAGGATGAATACCCAACTTTTGTATCAACCTGGACGGAACTGGAGGAGATTATGCTAAATGAAATACGTCAAGTAGTGAGTCAATTATCATATGGTTTCACTTACTTTCGGAGCAAAGGAATAACATGGAGGACATTAGGAGAAGGAAAGGAAAAGTGAATTGGGGGGAAATCATAAGGGGAGATGAACCATGAGAGACTGTGGACTCTGAGAAACAAACTGAGGGTGTTGGAGGGGAGGGGATGGGGGGGAAGGAGTGAGCCTGGTGGTGGGTATTAAGGAGGGTGTGTATTGCATGGAGCACTGGGTATGGTGCATAAACAATGAATCTTGGAACACTAAAAAACAAACAAACAAACCAAAAAACAACAAACAAACAAACAAACAAAACTATCTTGATGTTAAAGCCTTGCTAGGAGGAAAAACCTTAACCTGACAATGGCAAAGCTTCCGGTATCCTGTGGAGTCTTCTTTAACATACAAACATCCTTTTGAAAACCTCCCTTTTCCTTATCTCCCCCAATTTCCAAGTATATAATCAGCTACACCTCATAACCGTGGGGCAGCAGCTCTTTCTGCCCAAGGGTCCTGTCCCCATGTTTTAATAAGCTACCATTTTGCATCAAAGATGTCTCTAGAATCCTTTCTTGGCCATCAGCTCTGAACCTCAGCAGCATGAGATGTTTTCATGGGAAATAGACCCAGTTCATATTATTTTATTTTAGTGTGAATGACATCATACTGATCATTCCTTTATTTAATTTCATTCATAAAGTTGCAAAAATGTTCTAACTTGGTTTCTGTTGGTAACTATTACTTGACTGCCAGTTTTTTGGAGAGAGGTTCTCTTTTGGAAGAGGTTTTTGAGATAGATTAATTTAGAAAATCATGAAAAAATTCAAGTGCTAGCAAAAGTTTCTAAATAAGAAATAATGAAATAGTTGTATGTTACAAAAGTCAACAAGGATGTGAACACAGACCTTTTAGTTCACAGAACATATGTTCTTAACAAGTATTACCTGTATGTCAGTGTATTACTTAGAATTTCTGGGGGAGGGCACATAAGAATATCAAAATTAACAAAAAGCTTAAGTTATATACCATTTGTCTGGGCATCAAGGCAATCTCCAACAGATTCAAAAGAATGTCTCCAAATGTTTTGCTAAACAAAGACTTCTGCTATATAGATTGTTGGGGAGGAAGAGTTTCCTGTTCCCTTCAAGGTCCTTCTAGCTGGACTAAGAAGCAAATTGATATGAGACAGATTAGCAGGAGAAAATAAAATTTAATAGCATAGGTATAGGGAATCTACACAGACACAGAAGCTCTAAAGAAGTGAGGCAGTGTGATGCTTATATGAGCTAAGGGCTGGGGCGGGATCTGAAGAGGGGAGACAGACCATTAGCAGGAAGGTGGGAGGAGATCCTGCAGAGCAAGGATCCTATTACCTAGATAAGCTTCTCAGGCAAAGAGGAATTTTTGTGAATAGCTCTTTCTAGTATAAGCAGGCAGTTGACAAGGAGGTAAAGAGATTTTTCAATCTGTTGGATTTTGATTGCTTTATCTTAAAATAATGTTCATGCCAAAGTGGCCCATCTAGGGGCTGCCTGCCCTTTGCCCCTATAAAAATCATGATGTGGGCTTACTGACTGGCATGCTTTGTGTTCCCTAGTGGCCAATGGGAGGCATTATGAAAGAGCTACGTAGTCTAGGGATTGAGTGGCATTTGGCTTATACACCTTACTTTCTGTACAAGAATCAGATTCACATTAGCACAGAGATTTCAGTAAGTTTCCTTGGTCTTATTAACAAAATATTATTGCCACATGAATTTTCAACCTACCTGAATGTTTCCATATTTCATGCTTGGTCTTTGGTGACTCAAAACTTACACTTTCCTTACACTGATCAGATTAAAGACACATTTGGAACCTTTAAATCCTCTATTAAACGTGAGTTACAGATCATGCGAACTTGCCTTAGCAGTACGTAATCAGTGATTTGCCCTCCCATTTCCCCCTGCCCCCTGCAAAGAATTCCTGCTCCAAAAATCCTTTTACAGTAGCATGTGATTCTTGGGCATGAACGAGGAACTTGAAAGGTCAAACAAACATAACGCTTTGTAAAAACCTAAATCCAATTCCAGCACAAGGACCCAAAAGTACCAATATTGAGAGGAACATTTAGCAGGAAAGGCCTACCATCTGTCTTAGGCTGATTTTATATATTTATTTTTTCAGCTTCTGTCACCAGCCTGACCCCAAGACCCGACCTTTCCTGACCACCTGCATTTATTCACCTGACTTTGTCCCACAATTTCCTTAAGTTCTTCTCTCCAGTTTTATCTCCTAACTCAGGGAAAAGACCGCAGGGGCACAGCATCCCATGTTTTAAACTGCCCTACCCTCAGACAACAGTGTCTGACAATAGAGAGCTGTTGGCCACTCAGACCACAGACACTAGTGTGAGCTCAGCTCTGACTCACACCTGTGCAGATGGAACATGGAATGATCTCTGCCTCATTATAATCCTGAAAACTCTGCCCAAGGAGGAGCAGGGGGAGGCTCATTTACACAACACAATGTGTGTGCGGGCTGGTTTCCTTAGGACTCCTGTGTGACCTCATACCCACCTGTCCATATCATGAGGAGGCTTCCCTATCTAAATACTCATCCTAACCCTTAATGAAGGAACACATCCACCCCTGCTTGGGAGTCATTGCCCCGATCTCGTTTGCTGGAAGAAAAGTCCCCTTCCTGCAACAACTCTGTGGTGTGGTTTCTCTCTGTAACTCACCAAGGAGTGAACTCACATTGGCTGGGTTACACTTCTACTCTGCAGGTATTTAAATGCACTTGCCATTCATTGCACAGTACACACTGACATCTTGAGCAATAGTCCTTAATTATAATTTACATGGATTATTAATAAATTGAGAAGGAATATTGTTTTTTTTCTTTTTTAGTGGTCATCTTGGATGAAAATACTATTTGACTGGCAAAAGAAGAGAGTACATTAAAAATAAAAATTGCATATTAATTTTTTTTAGTTCAAATAAACTATAGAGTTGAAATAAGATTTAAGTATTTGCATGGACCTTTATAATTAAAATAATGAGTTTAAAGACAGAAGATTTGAATCAGTGTTTTGTTCCTTGAAAGGATTCTGGATAATGCATATATTTCTGTGATTGATGAGTATGCCTCTGATAGTCAACTGAATTCATACATACATTTTTGTAAGTAAAAATACCATTTAGACTTAGTCAGGGATTTAGGGTTTCTAAAATATGATTTTGTTAGTACTTTAACCCTATTGAGGTAAGTATTTATGGCACATGAAGTCTCTGCAAAATATGGACAGCGGAGTATTCAAATTGCACTTCATAATATTTCTCAGCATTCACATTTACATGTAATTGCAGATTTGATACAATTCATCCAAATCTTCACTGTATGTATGAAGAGAGCACCTCTGAGAGTTTATACAATGGAAAAAAATGACAAAATAAACACTGATGGAATTTCTCCATTCAGGGGTGGATAATTTTTCTTTTCTTTTCTTTCTTTCTTTCTTTTTCTTTTTCTTTTTTTTTTTTTTTTGAGAAAGAGAGAGGAGAGAGAGCACACAACACAAGGTGGGTAGCAGAGAGGGCATGGAGGAAGACCAGGGAGAGAGAGCCCTAAGCAGTCTCCACACCCAGCATGGAGCCCAAAGCCAGGCTTGATCCCATGACGGTGAGATCATGACTTGAGCCAAAATCAAGAGTTGAAAGCTTAACCAACTGAGTCACCCATGAGCCCCAGTTTTGTTTTTTAAGCCTGGCAGGATTTAGTACTCCAAATCTATTTATCTCTGATTCCCACCTCTGTGTTGATGTCAAAACAAACTCAGCTGGAGACAAATTCTTCTCTTATTTAAATATGAATATATCCCAAACTGGAGTGAGCTCTATTAAGCAGTTAGCCTATGGTCATCACTTTGCACCTTGTGATGGGTTGAACAGTATCCCCAAATGTATGCCCAAGTCTCCCCCACCGGTACCTGTGAATGGGACTTTATCTGGATGAACAAGAGCTTTACAGATATAATTAAGGTGGGACTCTCAGGATGAGACAATCTGCATTTAGGGTGTTCTACACCCAGTGACAGCTGTCTTTGTGAGAAAAGGGAAAGATTCAAGACTCACAGAGACACAATCAAGAAGGTCCTGTGAAAGCAGAGGGAGAGAATGGAGTTCTGCTGGAGTGCCAGGAGCCTGCAGGAGCTGGAAGAGGGAAAGAAGGGACCCGCAGGGCCTTCTCAGGGCGTCTGGTAGGACCAGCAACTTGATTTCCGTTCTAGCCTCCACAACAGTGAAAGAAAAGATTTCTGTTGTTTTAAGTCACCAATTTTATGATGATTTGTTCTAGGAGCCCTAAGGAAAAGACTATATGTCTCTGGTATTTGGTTAAACAGAGACACTATTACATATTATTTAAAAAAAAAAAAAAGGTTATCAGTTTGATTAGGACAAACCCAAGTTTAGTTTTAGATATTTTTCTACTTAAAAATGCTTATTATTACATGGGTTTCTATACATTCTACTCTTTACAATCTTGCTTGGATGTTTCATCTGTGAATGCCATTCCCCAGACCCCAGGCCTTTCTGAATTCATAGGGCTTGGTTATGGACTGAACATTCGTGACTCCTAAAAATTCATTTGCTGAAGCCTTAGCCCCACATCTGATCTGTATTTGGAGGTGGGGTCTTTGGGAGGTTATCAGGTATCCAAGAGGTCATGAAGGTGAGGGTCCCCATGATGTGATCATCATCCTTATGAAGAGAGGAACAGAGACCGGACAAGCACACTCTCTGTTATATGAAGACACAAGAGGGCTCTCACCAGGGTCAGATTCTACAGGAAACATAATATTCAACCCTCCAGGCTCCAGAACCATGAGAAATAGATGCCCGTTGTTGCCTCACAGCATCTATATTATTTTGTTACAAAACCCGAAGCTGACCAGCTTGGGATGGTTACAATGAAGCCCTGGGAACCCATTTCACATCCTAAGAATCGCACGCAAAAATCGTTTAAATATTACCACCCACTCCATTTACACTATCAAATTAAAGAAATTTGTGTTTTAATCAAGCCTCTTGAAATGAGCACACTCTTCTTACAGAAATAATTAATGATCCATGAATGTTAATTATATTGCCACGTTAATTTTTATCCTGTTACGTTGCAGGAGAGTCTGAAACTGATGAATCCTCTTGCATGTGAAGCAACACAGAGCAAAGAGCTAACCATACAAATCTCAGAGATGTGGCTCTGTCAGGGCTGGGATTCAATGTTATAAAATATCTTAGTGTTGAGAATGGGATTTGTAATTAGTCCAACAGGCAGTGAAACTTTCTGCACAGTGAGTTCTATCCCGCTCCTTTTCATCCAGTCTTTAAAGAAAATGACTTTTATTCTCTTGATCCCCACTCCATGAACCTTATTAAATCATGCCTGGAATGGCCACTCCTTGCAATGTTAAACTTCAGTCAGAAACATTCACCTGTGAAGCTAAACCACATCGAGCTTAAAAGGTGAAGAGCATATATGGTGGAGAGAGCACTTCCCCAAACGAATTTGGCTGATACCTAGGGGCCCTTGACATCAGGGCCTTCATCTGCATCACTAGTTCACCTAAGGTCCACTGAGGGAAGCCTTGGCCATAAAATTTCCTCAGTTTCTGGGAAAGGGTGCCTATCTCCTCTTCCACTGACTGAACAAGGGTGTTACGAAAATACCTAAGTAATGCTATCAACCAGGTTACACCACAGTGGGAAACCAACTTTAGGATGAAGACAATGTTGAATGAAATGAGCAGAGAGGCAGACCAAACCCTAGGTCCCTGATGATGTCTTTGAACTTCTGGCCAAATCAATTTCAAGACTTCCCATTCCTCTTTCTAGATGTAATAATACATTTCTTAATTGTTTAATCCCCATCGAGTGGCAACCTCTCTAAATTATAGTCCATGCCATTCTAACCACTCAAGCTAGGTTTATTTGTTTCAGATAAAATACCTTAATTTACTTTTTTATGGTCAAATATACAAAAAATTTACCATTTAACCATTTTAGTTGTATAATTCAATTACATTGAATACATTCATAATGTTCTATAACCATCACCACAATTTCCATAAGATTGTCAAAATCCCAAAAGAAACTCTGAACTCTGTACCTGTTAAGCAATAAATCTCCATTCCCCTCCCCCCATCCCCCAGCTCCTGGTAAACTATAATCTACATACTCCCTCTATGGATTTGACTATCCGGGATATTTCATGTACATTTAATCATTTATCATTTGTCCTTTTGTGTCTGACTTACTTCATTTAGCATGATGCTTTCACATTCAGCCATGTAGTAGCAAGTATCAGAAATCCATTCCCTTTTCATGGTTGGGTAATATTCCACTATACAGTTTGCTGCATTTTGTTTACATACCCATCCCTTGATGCGCACTTGGTGTTTCTCCTTTTTGGCTATTGTGAACAAGAGTGGGTGCTGGTGTCAGGCTTGGGCTCCCAGCCACTTTCTTTTCAAAGACAAGCAGCCCTGTAGGGATCAAGCACCCCTGATTGTTGTAAGCATCTTATTAGGGTCAAGAGTTCCAACATTTTTTTAAGATTTTATTTATTTATTTTAAAATTTTATTTTATTTATTTATTTATCAGACGGAGATCACAAGTAGGCAGAGAGACAGGCAGAGGGAGAGGAAGGGAAGCAGGCTCCCTGCCAAGCAGAGAGCCCAATATGGGGCTCGATCCCAGGACCCTGAGATGAACCTGAGCGTAAGGCAGAGGCTTTAACCCACTGAGCCACGCAGGTGCCCAAGAGTTCCAACATTTTTGACTTATCATTTTTTTTCCAGCTTAATGGCTGCTTTGGTGGAGGGACCAATACCCAGAACTTTCCATTCTGACCTTTAAAAATTTATTTTTAGATAATGGCTTAAGTTTTACACTGGTTGAATAAAACTGATGAGAAATTATTTTATTGATTTCCTAAAATTCATCACAGAGAATTTGTGCTTTGACTACTGGATGTTTTCATATTTGATATAGCATGGAAAACTTTCCTGGAGATAAAAACGTATCTCATATTTAACACAGTGTCAAGACTACAACTCGAAAGCCATCAATTTCCTTTTGGTTTGATGTAAAACCTATGTGTGTAATGATTTAAGAAAAGTCAAGGGCAAAAATCCTCTCATATAAACAAACTAATGAGTAATCCTACCTCAAGATAGGTTTTACTATCATGAGAAAATTATTAAGTAATCTTATAAAATGTGCCATATGGATTTTTTCCCATTTCTTTACAATGTTGTTGGCAGAGATAAAGATGTCCTTAACCTATGATAGTGACAGGAAAATCTCTATATATTTAAATGCATATCCAGGAGTAACTGAAGGATCTGTTGCTGTTATCAAAAATTAGAAAAACAGGGGCACCTGGGTGGCTCAGTGGGTTAAATCCTCTGCCTTCGGCTCAGGTCATGATCCCAGGGTCCTGGGATTGAGCCTTGCATCGGCCTCTCTGCTTAGTGGGAGGCCTGCTTCCTCCTCTCTCTCTGCCTGCCTCTCTGCCTACTTGTGATCTCTGTCTGTCAAATAAATAAACAAAATCTTAAAAAAAAAAAAAAACTAGATTTAAAAAAAACAAAAAAACAACACTGTATTTGTCCAGCAAAAGAGAATCAGTTCTGTATATGGTAAATCCATATATAGGATGTGTACCAAATGTATAAAACAAAATACAATAAATATATAATCATACAGATATTAAGATGGATTGGTGTAGATTCATACTTTTCCCTGTTTTTATATGGTCTTTTCTAATTGGTGACAAAAAATGAGAAATTGAAAAATGAAAACAAGAAGAGGAGAGGAGAAATAAGGTTTAAAAAAAAGGTAAATGAGAATGTAGAAGTTTATTCCTGGAACACTAAGAAAGACACTTTCATCTAGGAAGATTTGGGGTTTCTGAGATCATTGCATCAGGAGTGAAGTGGCAGGAATGCTTCTGATTTTGCTGAAGGCAACTGAGAAAAGTTAAGTCTTGAGATTGTAAGAGGAGACCAAAGGTTGAACTTTGTCTCCTGAACATTGCCATTTCCTACAATTATATCCCAAAAGAGTGAAGATGGGAAATGTAGAAAAAAAAAACAAGGTAAACTTGAAAAGGGGGCAGTACAGAGTGTGGGCAGACAGGTGCACGGGCAGGGCCTGGCAGAACCTCATCCACTACTGCACTGATGATGCTGCCGTGTGCTCCGCGTGAGCAGGAGGTGAAGCTGCTGACAGGGACTGAGCTGATGATGATACGACTCTGACTCTGCTACTTCATGTCCTCGCTGTGCACTGAGGGCAAGATGCTGGACCTGGCTGTGCAGATGACAGCAGCTAGCAGAATTGAGCAGATAGAATGAGGGTGGTGATGCTGAGAAGGGAGGGCTACACAAGCAGGAAAAGTGGGCGGACATTGATGGACTGCCTGAGCCTGCAGCCTGGAGTGCAGTGAGGACTCCTGGAGCAGCAGCATGAACGGAGCACACATCGTCACAGTGAGGTTCTGAACACTTGTAACTGCGAGTATTGGCACCGTTGGAGGTGAGACACTGACCATGGCCCAGAGGACTGAAAACCAATAGGTCAGGTATCCAAGAAGAGAAGCAATGACACATCATGTCATGTCAGCCACATGATGGCCTCGAGCGTGGGAAATGGTATTGTGCCCTTTGCCGAGAAGAAGCTGAACAGCCAGGTTCCCACGAATATGAGAAGTTATGAGTACACTCTCAGCTCCCCTGGCGGTACACAATCACACACCCTCAGCACCCCCACCCCTCACACAGTCACAGAGCCTCAGCGCAGCCCTAGTGGTAGAGTCACACAACCTCAGCACCCCTAGCAGTGCACATTCACATAATTCCCATGGATTAGGAGAGCATATTAATTAATTGAATATTCAAGGAATATTTTAAAGTTATGAAGTTGAACAAGAATGGGCATATCACTTAGAAGCAGACCTGGGTCAGGGTCCCTCCTACACCACATAATAACTTGGTGGCTTCAGGCGAGCCTTATAAAACCACTGTAGCTCTTTAATATAAAATGGAGACGATACTGCCTAAAGTATAAATTGTGACAAAGATTTCCCTGTAATGTTATTACTCAATTATCAATCACTTAATTATAAATGTATGGTAAGTATTATATAGAATATTAATCTGAAACCAGGAGATCATCGCTTAGAAAAATATGCAAATGTAACATGTCACTCATACTTTTGGAAAAATAAAAATATAAAATAATTTACAGGCTTAATAAGGGGTTTTGTAAGGACATCACTTGGATGAAATTTACATTTGGTAAGACACACAAATGATGAGTGGACGCCCTGGTGAATCTTCTACCTTCACACACTCATGTTCACACACCTGTGTCACGGGACGACACGGCCTCACCATGCACTCAGGTGGCCTGTGCCCGGCCCAGCCCACAGCACTGCTTCTCTGAGCCTCCTCACTGAGCTTAATTCTTTCAGTCATGCAGAATTCGGTCTTTGGCACCTGGTTGGTTGGTTGGTTGGTTGGTTGGTTTATAAACTCAGCACCTGGTTTACTTTATTCAGTGTCATGTTTCTGAGATTTGTCCATCCTGTTGTACATATTAGTATTTCATTTTCTCTAGCCGGGCATTATTATTCTCTAGGTCAGTATCATAACTTTAAAATATTTTCTCCTCTTCATAGAGTTCCTTCCAGGTTTTGCCTAATATGAAAACATCTACTGGGGTATTATTACCCTGCCTTTCTTGTGTGAGTATGGATACTCATTGTTGTTGGTATATGCTTAGAAATGTAACTGTTGTGCCATGGACTATGTATGCAGTTTATAAGACATTGCTAACCTTCCCGAGAATATAGCACTGGAGTGCTGCTCTCCCACCACAAACATGGGAGGCTTCCTCCATTCCTACTCGCCCCAGCATGGGGTCTGCAGCCCAGGTAACCTGTAGAGTCCTCCTGGATGTCTGGCGGCCACCCTTCAAGATTTCTCTCTCGTGTTGTTGATCATCCCGTGCTCAGTACAATCCACCCGGCTCTCTTCTTTTATCAACTGAAAGTGCAAATCTTAAGACAAAATTTTATTCTGATGATTATCTTTTACATATAAAGGTGTAGAATTTCTTTTTTTCTGGATAAAAACATTTCATTAGATACACGTCATTGCAAATGTGTTCTCCCTCTGGGACACACGGATTCATCCTTTTCTTATTTTGGGGAGACACTCGAAAGCTGTCTTCCCAACAGACTTCTTCTGCACATCATCCTTACTGTGAAGTGTAGGCACAATATTGCAAGGCAGCCTCTCGCGTTGACTCATCCTACATGACTTGGGCACCTACTCAACAGCAGCCCTGGTTTTCCCTCCACAAGCCACTAGCGATCACCCTTCCACTCTCTGTCTTGGCGGAGTCTATTTCACATCCCTTGCACGAATGAACTCATGCCGTTTTTGTCCTTCCGTATCTAGCTTATCCCACTCAGCCTAGTGTTCACCACGTTCATCCATGTTGTGGCAAATGGCAGGATTTCCTTTTGATTTAAGATTATAGTGACTCCAGCAAATCTTGTATTATTATGCCTGCTTTACATATGGGGAAAATTTTAGGCAATTATATTTTTCCTACTTAATTTCCATAGACAAATCATAGCAGAGTAAACACTCTTCAAGGCCATGTTATAACTCATTATGTTTCTTGAAAAAAAAAACTCATTTTTAAGTACTTGATGATTTGAAAACCCAGTTTGCTATTATTACAGAAAGTAGATGCATACAGAATCGGAAGCAGAATTTTTAGCACTGACCTAGATACTTTCCCCAAATAATGTTAGGCATGGAAACAAATGGTATTCTTATATTTATTTGTAATAAACTATATTTTAGATGTGGAAGTCTACGAAATGTTCCCTGGAGGAGGCTATTGAGCACTGGAGTAGAACTCTGGGGTGTTTCTCTTGTCTGTATGTCTCTCCTCTTCCCCAGATGCTGACCATTTGCAGGGACTCGCGTCTGTACAAAGTCTCTGCAGTGTCAGCCCACATGGCTCCGTGAATGTCAGTTACATTTTTGTTTTTACTGTTCCATATATGTCTTCCATGTCAAAGGAGCTTTGAAACCTCAGAGCAAGGATTAGGTCTCAACTGTTTCATAAACTCCACAATTGATAGCATAGGGTTAGGAACAAGAAAAATAAAACATTTATGACTGAAGAACTTGGCTTCCATCCCGTGGGAAAGTCCTTTCGTGCTGTAAGACATCAGAAGAGAATCTGACAAATTCATTAAAAAATTATGGCTAAATAAATGTCAGAATTTGATCAATTAAACTGGCTATTCCCTTTACCTTAACGTAGAGAGAGAGACTGGCAATGTGTTCCAGCCCCCTCTACCTACTCCGTGCCCAGGAGTGGTAATTGCTTCCACAGTGGAAAGATGATGTCCAAGACATTGAGATCATGCTTATAATCATCCACTTAATGGTCCCAAATAAACTTGGAAACCATGATGATGCTAATGAGACTTTTCATCTGATTGTTTACAATGACTTTAGCAAGTTTTCTAAAATCATACCACATCTCTGTGTATCAAATATGTGGCTGGATGGAGACATGATGGTCAATGTACAGTGTGATTCTCCCTTCAAATTTTATGCAACTACAGTGTAATCACTATTCAAATATTAGAACAGATAATCATGTAAAATGTAAGTTTTCAGAGAACTAATTTAATGCTTTTAAACGAACTCATATTAAAATAATTGCTGTATATATAACTAACACATATTAACAACTGTTTATATATAAGGCTCATAAGGGAAAGATTTATTCTAAAATGATACCTGCTAATGTACAATAGCAGTACCATTTAATGTACAGGTCTATTTTGGGAGAATTACCCTGCCTAAGAAATGAATCTTCCAATCCATTAACATGGAATAACTTTCCACTTATTTAGGTCTCTGGTTTCTCTTAACGACATGCTATAGCATACATGCCTTACACTTATTCTGCTATATTTATTTCTTATTTTATTTTTATAGTATCGTGAATAAAACTTTTTTCTTAATTTCATCTTGGGATTTTTTTTCTAGTATATATAAACACAATTGGCTTTTGTACATTAAACTCATAAAATGAAAACTTACTAAACTAATTTAATATTTTTTGTGGATTCTTTTGGATTTTTACATAGATAATGTTATTCTCCATGAATAAAGACAGTTTTACATCTCGTTTCTCAGTCTATGTGCTTTTTTTTGGCTGTCATTCCTCATTGCACTGAGTGTAAGCATCAGGATAATACTGAATATAATCAACAAAAACAAATGACATCCTTGGCTGTTGGCTGTTATCGGTGGGCGGGGGAGGGTGGGTATTCAGTCTTCCACCATTAGATATGCCATTCAGTGTCCAGGTTTTGTTAAGAACCTTTATCAGACTAAGTTCCACTCTATTTTCTGTTTTCTGAGGTGCTTTTTGTTTGTTTTGGTTTTTTGATTTATCACTGATGGGTGTTAGACTCTGTCCAGTTTTTTTTCTGCAGCTACTGAGATAGTGTGTAGTTTTGGTTCCTTATCTATAACATGGTATATCACACTGGTGACTTCTTGAATATTAAAATAATCCTGCATTCTTAGGAAACTTTCACTTTGTCATGAGTGTAAGAGTTTTCACATGTTGTTGGGTGTAGTTTCCTAATATTTTATCAAGCATTTTGTGACTATATTCCTGAGGTATATTGTTCACAGCAGACTTTTCTTTTCTTTTTACTTTTTATTAATTTATTTTGAGATTTGATTGTTTGGCTTTTGTATCTGGGTAATGTTGGCCTCATGAAGGAGTTGGGAAGTTTCTCTCTTCCAGTTTTTTGAAAAAGTTCATGAAGATTTGGTATCATATTTCAATGTAGTATTTGAAAGAATTTACTAATGAAGCCACATGGTCCTGAAAATTTCTTTACAGACAGCTCTTAATTACTACAAGCATACTTTACTTTATTGTGTTGCACTTCATTTATCTGCTTCCCAGATAAATTTCATTTTTTACAAACGGAAGGTCTGTGTCAAATAAGTCCATTGGCCCACCTTCCAACAGCATTTGCTCACTTTGTGACTCTGTCACATTTTAGTTATTCTCTCATTATTTCAAACTTTTAATTCTTGCCATATTTACTACAGTGATCTATTATCTGCAATCTTTGATCTTACTATTGCAATTGTTTTGGGTGCCATAAACAGTGCCTATGTAAGATAGAAAACGTATTTGATAAACATGTGTGTTCTGCCTGTCTCTCTCCCTCTCCTCAGACCTCCCTATTCCCTGAAACACAACACTATTGAAATCAGGACAGTTAATACTCTACAGTAGCCTCCAAGGGTTCAAGTGAAAGGAAGAGTCACATGTCTCTCATATTAAACCCAAAACTAGAAATGAGTAAGCTGAGTGAGGAAGGCATCCCAAAGCTGGGATAGGCTATGGGCTACGCCTCTCATGCAAACATTAGCCAAGCTGTGAATGCAAAGGTAAGCCTCTTGAAGGAAATTACAAATGCTATTCTGCAAACACATGGATGATAAGAAAATGAAACAGCCTTATTGTTGACAGGGAGAAAGTGTCAGTGGTCTGGATAGAATGTCAAACCTGCCACACCATCCATAAAATCAAACCCTAACCCAGAGCAAGACCCCGACTCTCCTCAATTCTGGAAGACTGACAGGTGAGGAAGCTTCAGAAGGAAAGTCTGAGGCCAGTAGAGTTTGGTTCATGACATAGGCAGAACGAAGCTGTGGCCATAACATCAAGGTGTCAGGGGAGGCCGCGGGTGCTGATGGAGAAGCTGCAGCAAGCTCTCCGGAAAGTCCAGCTGAGATGCATCAGGAAGGAGGCTATACTGAACAAGACATTTTCTGTGTAAATGAAATAGCCTTCTGCTGGATGAAGATGCCATCTGGGACTGTCATAGCTGGAGAGGAGAAGTCAGTGCCTGGTTTCAAAGCCTCAAGGGACAGGCTGGCTCTCTAGTTAGGGCCAGTGCAGCTGGTGACTTTAGGGTGAAGTCAGTGCTCATTTACCAGTTCAAACATCCTAGGGCCCCTAAGAATCAGTCTAAGTCTCCTCTGCCTGGGTCTAGAAATGGAACAACAAAGCCTGGATGACAGTGTATCTCTTTACAGCAAAGTTTACTGAATATTTTGAGCCAGACTTTGATACCTACTGCTCAGAAACAATGATTCCTTTCAAATATGACAGCTCACTGATGATGTACCTGCTCACCCAAGAGCTACAGTGAAGATGCACAATGACATCAATGTTTTCACACTTGCTAACACAGCACCCATTCTGCAGCCCATGGAGCAAGGAAGCATTTCAACTTTCAAGTCTTATTATTTAAGAAATGTATTTCCTAAGGCTATAGCTGCCATCGATGGTGATTCCTGGGAGGAATCTGGGCAAAGTAAATGGAAAACCTCTGGGAAAAGGATTCACTATTCAAAAGACAGACTGAATGAAGGATATACCAATATCCTTATCATACTGATTAATACTGATATATTACTTTAAGGTGATTCTAGCCCTCATCAATGCCTTTGAGGGGTTCAAGACTTCAGGGAAGGAAGTCACTGCAGATGTGTTGGGAACAGCATGAGAACTAGAGTGGAAAATAGGGCCTGAAGATGGGACTGAATCACTGCAATCTCACGACAGAACTTGAACAGACAAGTTGCTTCCTATGGATGAGCAGAGAAGTGGTTCCCTGAGAGGAGTCTATTCCCGGTGAGGATGCTGTGAAGATTGTTGAAATGGCAACAAAGGATTGAGACCATCATAGAAACTTAGTTGATAAAGCAGCAGCAGGGTTCAAGAGGATGGAACCCAATTTTGAGAGAAGTTCTACTGTGGGTAAAATACTATCAAACAGCATCACATGCTACAAAGAAACTGCTCATGAAAGAAGAGTCGGTCGATGCAGCAAACTTCACTGTTTTCCTATTTTAAGAACTTGCTACGGCCACCCCAGGCTTCAGCAGCCACCATCAACAGCCATCAACATTGAGCAGGACCACCAGCAAAAAGTAAAAGCTCGATGATGTCTAGCATTTTTAGCAATAAAATATTTTTGAAGTAAAATATGTACATTGTTAGGCATAATATTGCACACTTAATAGACTATCGTATAGTATAAGCATAATTTTTTTAAAATAGTTTTTTATTTTTTATAAACATATATTTTTATCCCCAGGGGTACAGGTCTGTGAATCGCCAATTTACACACTTCACAGCACTCACCAAAGCACATACCCTCCCCATTGTCCATAATCCCACCCCCTTCTACCAAACCCCCTCCCCCCAGCAACCCTCAGTTTGTTTTGTGAGATTAAGAGTCACTTATGGTTTGTCTCCCTCCCAATCCCATCTTGTTTTATTTATTCTTCTCCTACCTACTTAAGCCCTCATGTTGCATCACCACTTCCTCATATCAGGGTGATCATATGATAGTTGTCTTTCTCTGCTTGACTTATTTCGCTAAGCATGATATGCTCTAGTTCCATCCATGTTGTCGCAAATGGCAAGATTTCATTTCTTTTGATGGCTGCATAGTATCCCATTGTGTATATATACTACATCTTCTTGATCCATTCATCTGTTGATGGACATCTAGGTTCTTTCCATAGTTTGGCTATTGTGGACATTGCTGCTATAAACATTCGGGTGCACGTGCCCCTTTGGATCACTACGTTTGTATCTTTAGGGTAAATACCCAATAGTTGAATTGCTGGGTCATAGGACAGTTCTATTTTCAACATTTTGAGGAACCTCCTGGCACAAAAACAGACACATAGATCAATGGAACAGAATAGAGAGCCCAGAAATAGACCCTCAACTCTACAGTCAACTAATCTTCGACAAAGCAGGAAAGAATGTCCAATGGAAAAAAGACAGCCTCTTCAATAAATGGTGCTGGGAAAATTGGACGGCCACATGTAGAAAAATGAAATTGGACCATTTCCTTACACCACACATAAAAATAGACTCAAAATGGATGAAGGACCTCAATGTGCGAAAGGCATCCATCAAAATCCTTGAGGAGAACACAGGCAGCAACCTCTTCGACCTCAGCCGCAGCAACATCTTCCTAGGAACAATGCCAAAGGCAAGGGAAACAAGGGCAAAAATGAACTATTGGGATTTCATCAAGATCAAAAGCTTTTGCACAGCAAAGGAAACAGTTAACAAAATCAAAAGACAACTGACAGAATGGGAGAAGATATTTGCAAATGACATATCAGATAAAGGACTAGTGTCCAGAATCTATAAAGAACTTAGCAAACTCAACACCCAAAGAACAAATAATCCAATCAAGAAATGGGCAGAGGACATGAACAGACATTTCTGCAAAGAAGACATCCAGATGGCCAACAGACACATGAAAAAGTGCTCCATATCACTCGGCATCAGGGAAATACAAATCAAAACCACAATGAGATATCACCTCACACCAGTCAGAATGGCTAAAATCAACAAGTCAGGAAATGACAGATGCTGGCGAGGATGCGGAGAAAGGGGAACCTCCTACACTCTGGTGGGAATGCAAGCTGGTGCAGCCACTCTAGTATAAGCATAATTTTTATATTCCTTGGGAAACCAAATATTTGAACACCTATTTGTCTCACTTTATTGCTATTTTCTCTATTGTGGTGCTCTGGAAAGAAACTCACAATTTCTCCAAGTTTGAGTGTACATGTTAGTAATTATTGCCATCTTAAAAATATCCCTCTCTCATTTCACTAACCTGTGCATGAACCTAGAATGCCTCCTCAGCAGGTCATACATATTTTGCCCATCCATTCTGAGCAGCTTTCATTCATTCATTTTTTCCCAACCTAATTTCTTGAAATGGTCACTGAGCTCCTGTGAATCTTTGTGATCCTTAGAGCTCCAAGTGGTATTGCCTTATTATTTTCTCTCTACCTTCCTAAATCCCCTCGAATTTATGTCAATTTCCTTTCCCTCTGCTGCAACCTGTACTTTTACGATTGTCTTCAAAACATTCTTTCCTCAAGAAAACCTTCCCCATTTATCAGCATCAGACTTGGATATTTGAAGAAAGATATTTTTTCATTTCATATTCTTCTATCAACTGAAGACTATTAACATATTAACTACATAGAGAATATTCAATACATCTGGTGACTAAGTGGACTTCTAATAGAAGTATCTTAGCATCTTTATAAGTAAATGGTCTCCACAAAGTTTTTGCTCTCCTTAGTAGTTACAATTGACTTTAGAAAGTATTTCATTTTTCATTAACATCCTAACCCTAATGCAATCCCAAATGCTTTCTAATAGCTAACTGAAGAAACAGGCCATTGAACTTTGAGAAGTTCACAGGGTTATTCTTCTTTTAGGTGAAATGAGTAGCCAGAAAGAGACTACTTCTCATCTATTATAGCAATCAGAGTTCATCTCAGAATTAAAAGAGGGATTTTCCTTTTATAGATCTTGTGTTAGTCTTTTTTTTTTTTTGGTCTTATTCTTTATTACCTATTCATTCACTCTTTGCAAATGACTTGACATTAATTGAAGTTGTTAGAAATGACAATGAATAAAATATGGCCTCAGTGGCTTATATAATGTTCAATACCTTCTCTAGGTTGCTGACAAATACGATTTTATCTTGGGTACTGTTATATAACTACTCTTTTGGTTTTTCATTTTTGTTTCCCAACTGATAGGTAATTATCTTCATATTTCATTCCCATTGTTACAAGTAGGGAAAAATCTCAGATCATTCACTGTTCTTGATAATGAGTAGACAAGAAATTTGTGTGTCTCAGGAGAACAGATAGCAATATAAGTATAGATAAACTATCTGTTCATACATTGATGGAAAATTTTCAAAACTCTTAAAATCCTTAGAATATCTTGTGCCTGATCATCACATGCTTTACATAGAGCAAGTCAGTATTTCAAGACCCTTTAACACAACTCTGTTTTACATAGATAAATCTAAAAGGCAGGGCTGGTGACTTTTAGTGCATCACTTACAATTAAAAATTAAACTGATATAAAGGCATAAAAATACACTTATCTTTATTTATTAAATGTTTAATAAAGTATTTTAGAGATAAATATGAGACACTGCAGGTAAATGTGTTAACAATGGAAATCACCATTTTAACAATGATTTTATGTGTAAACTGTTGCTCATAAAGACAATTTTCCATCTCCTTCTAATTCTACCACCTTCCACTGTCACCTGAATACATAATGAACAACTAAAATAATTTACAAAAAATGCAGGAATAAAGGAATATGGGCTAGCTAATTTTACTTACTAGCTAGTTGCCTGTGCTCGAATGTGGAGAGTGTGGGGGGGTGTACCCCTATTTCCCTGCAAAATGATACCTGAGGGTGGATTATAACTCCTAAATCTCTTATCTCACTTGAAAAATTTTATGTTTCCCTATTTTTTATGTACAAAATATATCAGTACTTTTACATATGTATAAATTTAAGAATAAGCAAATAAATAAATGTTTTCTTTGACTAAAAATTATCTTACCAGGGGTGCCTGGGTGGCTCAGTGGGTTAAGGCGCTGCCTTCGGCTCAGGTCATGATCTCAGGGTCCTGAGATCGAGTCCTGCATCGGGCTCTCTGCTCAGCAGAGAGCTGCTTTCCTCTCTCTCTCTCTGCCTGCCTCTCTGCCTACTTGTGATCTCTCTCTGTCAAATAAATAAATAAAATCTTAGAAAAAAAAAGAAAGAAAAATTATCTTACCAATAAGAACAAAATATTGTTAAGGAAATAAAATTCCTGGCTCTTCAAACCATTTCATAGTCACTAACGTTACGAGTAGTTGTTCAGATTCCCTTTCACTGCCTAGCTTTATGCTAGCAATAGGAATGATGAAATCACATTTTAATCTGGTACTCACTAACTCTGGTCCAGATACCGTGTCATAACCTCTAAGAGATGCTCAGTCATTACAACAGGTAAATGAAGTATAGTATCCCCAGGTCAGCATTAGAGCTAAGCAAAATCTTGGGAATTATGGGGCATGCCAAGACAAGGTTGAAACTTTAGTCTTATACTCCCTTGAGCTCAAGACCCAAATACCTGGCTGTGTAGCCTCCTTACAAAGACCTAAATCGGCCAAAACTCATATAAGATACAAGAAGTTCATTAAATTGTTACCTTATACTTTTCCCCCAGAAGTGCTACTAATGGTCCCAAGAAAAAAAGGTAAACATCTTTTCTACTTAAGATAAGGCAAATATAGAGTATAAAAGAATGTATTTTACCAATGTAAACACATTTAACTAGGAAACTGGGAAGGGTAATTATGTAAATAAGGCTTTTAACCTTTGGTGAAAATGTAAGACTTAAAGTGGATTCCTGATAAAGACAGAAAAAAGTAGATTTTGATTTTAAAAACTTCCTTGAGCAGAATGCATTCTGATCCTATTGTAGTATTAGGGTTCTGGTCAGTTATAATTAGCCCCATGTGGTTTTAGAATTCTGAACCATCAACACACATAATCTTTGAAGAATAAATATATCCATGAGTAAGTGAGAAGCTGAAATTCTATTGTCATATTTTTCTAATGCTGTCAACTCATGCCTATGACTTTTAATCTGTTCCTCCTTCTCGAAATACACAGCCGTTAACTCAAAAAGACACCCTTGGCTTGCTACAGTTCTTGATGGATTTCATTCTAAAACACTTGACCTAGCTCATTATATGCCGCTTGTTTTCACCGGTCTTATTCTGTATTGTATTTGGCCTCATAGATCCACTCTCTATCTCTGCTGGAAACTAATTCCGTAAGACCAGCACCAGTGTTCCAGCCCAGGTCCTCTTTTCTGTGCCACGTTTTGAACTCCCCCATTGACTATGCTGCTTTCAAAACCTATTTGCTTTGGATGGGCTTCTGGTCTGTTGCACTTGTCAGAGGTCCTCTGAGCCAAAATTTCAACCAAAACAATTTAAATGATCCATGTAGTTTGGGATGCTGTGAGAAACAGCAGAGAAAATCCCAAGGACAGGCAATAACCTCACTTTCCCTCAGTGTATTAGCTCATTCTCAGAACCACTTATAGTCGCTTTCCCATCTTCCTTGTACACGGACATTCACAGGTAGGAGAAAATTCAAGATGATGTTTGTGTTTACTCTCCAGAATTTTAAAAAAAGGAAGGGAGATTGAAAGAAAAGAAAGGCCAACCTGAGCTGGTGAGCTGGTACACAGAATCCTTACTGAGCCTGATGTTTTCTCTAGCTCCTAGTTTTTTGGGGTGATTTTTTTTTTTAAAGATTTTATTTTTTGGTGATTTTTTTTAAAAAAGATTTTATTTATTTAACAGAGATCACAAGTGGGCAGAGAGGCAGTGAGAGAGAGAGAGAGGAGAAAGCAGGCTCCCTGCTGAGCAGAGAGCCCAATGTGGGGCTCGATCCCAGGACCCTGAGATTATGACCTGAGCCGAAGGCAGAGGCTTAACCCACTGAGCCACCCAGGTGCCTCTCTAGTTCCTTGTTTCGTAGGGAGAATGGAATAGCGGAAGCATGAAACACGGCTGTAAGTGACGCACGGGGTGGGAAGCTGGTCTCCTGACCGTAAGCGGATGGCCTGCGGCTTGTGCTGTGCAAGATGCGGCCATTCCTTGCACCACTCCCAACGGCCCTTTCCCCAAGGTGTTGACCAGCTGCTCCTCAATTGTCCTCTAGGCAGGCGGTGTCATGAACACCTCCACCTCTCACCAAGTCACAAGAACCCAGACAAAGCTCCCAGGGCGATGCTGACTGAAAACTGAGCTGCTGACGTCGGGCGTGGCCCCTCCTCCCAGGCCTTGGTGGTCACGTCCCAAATCACACGCTTTCCTAATCAAAGCACACCCAGTGATCTGATTTATCACCTTCTGACTACAGAAGTCACCTGGCACATCTCTGAGTCTCTCCCTCATGACGGAAGAAAAAAACCAACAACAACTGCTTAGAAAACACCACCTGCTCAGCACTTCAAACAGGAAGATCACAGCTGGTACCGTGTGAAACACAAAAGTGCACGGGCTGAAGCTCAGCGTGTTCTCAGCAATTTCCTTCTCTTAACCAGCCGTGCAGGGTGCGAGGCACAGAGGGTGTGAGGTTGGACACAGCACACACACGTCTGCTCTGTCCTGGGACATTCCTGGTGCAAGGCGGTCAGATGCAGAGTGTGACCGATGTGGCCCATGCCCAGATCCAACCCTTGCTGTCTGAAGCTCAGGAAAAACGGTCATCACAAGGGACACCGGGAAGTCATCCAGGTAGCGCATCCGAGGGCCGGAAGGCGGCCAGTCAGGCTCTTGTCTGGGGCTGACGGTTGCCCTGACGTGCGGCAGGAGTTAACAGACAGTTTTCAGCAGGCTCTCAGTGATGATTTTCATTTATCTCTAGGAATCAGAGGGGGGACAAGAGCCTCCCGGCATCTCACACCTGTGCTGCAGACAACACAGTCATGGGAGACAGGGAGGCAGCAGGCCACACAGGGTCAAAGACTTGCTCATGACTCAGTGCTTTGTGCTGTCCACTCCTGGGCATTTAGCACCTGCCCAAAACAGAAAGCCTTTCTCTTGCATGAGAGTTCTCACTTTCAGTCCATTGGTTCTATTCACTAAGGTTTTTCCTTCTAGTTGGAGAAGTAATACTTAGTAAGATTACATTTATATCAATAGCAATGTTTAGTTTCATTAAAGCATGGGATAAAAATTTTGACTTTATCTAAAAAATATTAAAATATAAATCCTCTGAGTATGCGGGTATAATATTTTTAGGAAACAGAATGCCAGATTCCCTGAAGCCCTAAACCACAGACCAAAAGAGCAGAGCAGCAGTTTGTTCCCAGTTCCTTTGAGCATCCAGGCTGACTCTTCCCCTCCTGCATCTGTGGGATCTAGGCTACAAGAGCATGTGAGCTAAATGGCTGGGTGCCAGTCTGGGGACAGAGGTGGTAGACCACGCAAGCACGGTTGCAGATCCACCAGCCATGAAAATGGAGGAGAGCAGGGGCCAGAATGCAGCGGTAGCTATTGTATGTCAGACGCTCAGCATTTGAGAACAACAGAAAGTCTCCTTGGCAATTTCGAATGCTGGGCTGTTTTATCATCAGCACTCTAGAAAACAGGAAAGTTCACTTCGGGAGGTTACAGGACTCGTTTAAATTGAAATGGACCATGAAGCCATGAGCTGTGCCCTCAGAACAGAAGCTGTGGGCACCTCGCTGGGCTGTGCCGGGCCTGGCAGCCTGAGGTGCTGTCTCCACGCATGGTCTCCGCACACACAACCTCGGCAGTGTACACCTTCTCCCCAGTACAAGCCAGAGCAGGTGCTCTCCTAGAAATGCATCCGAGCAGTCTGCCCATAGAGACACAAGTCCACACTGGGAGACAGCATCTCCTGTGTGGTGGCAGAGTCAGAAGGGCAGTGGGCAGGCACTGTTGGGAAGGAGGTCCAACCTGATGGCTGAGAAACACTGGGAAGCACAGCCTAGCAGACGGAGCTCAGGGAAAGGACACCCAGATCATTCAGACAACTGTGGAACAAAGTGTTTACTGTGGCTGGAGTGGCAGACGTAAGAAATAATTACATCACTTTAAAACAGGCCCATCAGGGTGCCTGGGGCTCAGTTGTTAAGCATCTGCCTTCAGCTCAGGTCATGATCTCAGGGTCCTGGGATCAAGCCCCTTATCGAGCTCCCTGCTCAGTGGGGAGCCTGCTTCTCCCTCTCCCTCTCTCTCTCTCTTTTTTTTTAAAAGATTTTATTTATTTATTTGACAGAGAGATCACAAGTAGGCAGAGAGGCAGGCAGAGAGAGAAAGGAGGAAGCAGGCTCCCTGCTGAGCAGAGAGCCCGATGTGGGACTCGATCCCAGGACCCTGAGATCATGACCTGAGCCACCCAGGTGCCCTCCCTCTCCCTCTCTTGATCTGCCTACTTGTGCTCTCTTGCTTTCTCTGTCAAATAAATAAAATCTTTTTAAAAATTTTTTAAAAATAAAATAAAGCAGGCCCACTCCATGCAGAAGTAGAGTTAGGAAGGAGTTCATGCAGCAAGCCTTTAAAGACGTTAACCGTATATGCACCATGATCCTGCTGTAGTCACCAAGGTTCTCGAACGAGTTCAGAGAGGAGCTCCCCATAACGGGGGCAGGACGGAGCACACAGGCACTGCAGGCACCTCACGGCCAGGCAGGCACGGCGGGGGCTGTGGTCGGTATCCACCAGCACCTTTGCCCACACTGGGCCCAGCTCTCCAGTTAGGAGTAGTGTAGAGACTATTGTGTCAGGGGAGATCTCTTGGGGCATGAAGATGTTCCAAACACTGGTGTGAAATAAACAGAGATGAGACACGGGCATTACGGTGGGGACAGGAATGCTATCATATATGTAAGATCCATTTTAAAGAAGGAAAGTTTACAAATGTGGAAACATGTGCCAAAGAAAGTGAAGAGTAATTCCAACTGTACATTTTTTCCGTCATAAGCAATCACTCCTTCGTGGTCTCATAAGACAGTTCAAGTGTCAACTGGAGAGCTGAACTCTATTTCATGTGGCCATCTGATCTTCTGGTGTTCTTGAAAAATAAGATTGTCTACTCATACACTTCCTAGAAAGTCCTGAGTTCTAGTAGCTGCTACCATGGTTAGGTAGGTTTTCCCCATGGTCTTCAACGCCCAGCATTCAACTATGTCCTTAACAATAACATTTGTCATTCCGGCCAGCTGTCGGCTATGGCGCACCACACCCAGCGTCCTTCCTTCACTTCCATCCCTTGTGTTCAAGGAAGACATTCCCACTCTCAGTCTGAGACGGCAACACATAGCTTTTGACCCAGCTTTCTCTTCCTCCCTCCTGCCTGGCCCCCTCCTTTCTTCCTTCATTTTTTTTTTTTTTTCTAAAACTCTTTCTCTCTAATTTGAGACTAGGACTAGAACCCCTGAAGCTCAAATAGAGCAGTTAGGTTCTATCACATCTAGGAAAACAATGATAAATTCTCACAGAAGAATGAAGAGAAGAAATGAATTGTCCCCAAACCCATAGCTGAGTGACAGATTTGAAAATTAAATCCTTGGTTCTTGACTTATGGTCTGGTGCTGCTAAGATGTGTAATTAGTTATCTGATTAGTCCATTTTAATGGTTCATGTAAAGTGTTGAACAGTCAAATATTATGTATGTGAAAGTCTAAAACTAGTTGTGATGTGTGAAAAGAGAAATTGGGGAGTTTTCAGATGGAGCCAGGGGCCATAAAGGAGGCAGGCCTTGTGCACATCCTCTCCTGGGGCAAGCACAGCCTTCTGGACCAGCCAAGGGCAGGGGCATGGGCCCACTTCCTTGCAGTGACAGTCCCGGCAACCGGTCATGGTTCCTCAAGAGTGTTTCTGCCACCGACACCGTCAAAACTCTTGGTGGGCATCTTATATGAGCATTTCCTTCCTATCTTTGAAAACCTCCGACATTTGCTCCCCAATGGAGCACCATTTGGTGTACCCTGAACTGCAAATTCTTCGATCCCAAATACATAAATTACTTCCATCCCAAAGTAATTTGGTTAATACTGCTTCCTGACAATTTTAGGTCACCAGATATGTAATCGAATAATCAAAATTGTCAATTCCAAACAGCGAAGTGTTCTGATGGAAGGCAAAAGATCTTCTATGGAAGGAAGCTGCATCCATAAATCTGAGTAAAACTTTGAAATGTAAAATAAGACGGACTAAACCATAGATCTCTCTCAGTAATAAATGTGATGACTTATTACTTACAAGATATTGATTATAATGGAAAATTAGAAAAACAGTTCTATCAGAGTATATCATTTGCTTGTTTTCAAAAGGGAAAAAGGAATAAAGATTCAGCATGGGTTCAGTCCTTACTATACACCCATTATTGCATTAAGAGTTTTTAGATTGATTATACCATTAATACTCATGGATATCCTATGGGTAGTATATTTGGGGGGGGGATTAATTTTTAAGTTCTCAATTTTCTAAATTATTTTTCTAAAATGAAAAAAAATATAGCCATACCATTTCAAAATTCATAGTTGATTGCCAATGATACTATTCCTCTACAATTTTTCTCACACAATTATTCTCAATGATTTAATAAACAGAAGCAGTAGGATTACCCTGTGTCCACAAGAGAGTATTTGTGTGTATGCCTGTGTATCTGTATGTGCACATATGCACGTGTGTGTATGCGTGTGTGTGTGCATACTCATGCATGTGTGGTGGGGGATGAGATGGCAATGTGGGAGTGTGGACTTAAACTCTGAATAATAGTGGCAATAATGGTGACCATAGGGAGAGAAGCTTGTCACCCAGCAACCCCATCTGTGGGAATTCCCATAGGAGTCTTACTTGGTGTCTACAATGTGCTCCTGCTAACTTACCTAATGTAAGAGTCCTAACTTAGGGAACTCACTCAGAAACAATACTTCTTAATATGCTTGAAAATATATCTGAGAAATAGAGTATTTTCATTGTGATTTGTAAGATAAATAGACAAATTCATCTAATAATTGTAAAAATCAGAACCAAAATGATAGTGCATATTCTGGATGAGAAAAACCATTAAAAGTGATACAAATCTTGCATCTTTGATTCAAATTACCAACTTTCTTTTTCTTCTTAAAATAATGACATTATAGGTGGAAAACAACAAGCCATAAAAAACTGAGTATAAATAAAGGAAAAACAAATGAGAAATAGTGTTTTACTAAAGCCATTCATTCCTGTGTGTGTGGGGGGGGGGGTGTAGAGTTGTGAGTCCACTTAAGTGAACAAATTAACAAACTGAACAAAAGGTCTCTGTGTGTGTATGTTTCTGTCAGTATGCATCTTTGTCTCTGTGCTTGGGATTAATATTTAGATTTTATAGGACTTTCAAATAGAACATAAAATAGTGTTGTTACCCACATTACATAGAGAACCAGAGAAAAGGCACTTAAATAACCTTGACAGAAATGTTGGAAAATTAATGCAGAGAATTGTATTTAGAGTGAGAATGCCCAAATGCCTTACAGTACTGAGAAAGTAATTAAGCAAAAGAAATTACTTTTAGAGCTTGGAAGTATTTAAAGCATCACCATTAAAGCTTGAGTGGATATTCTGCTCCATTAGCAGACTGGTTCTGTGTATACTGCTATCCTGTGTGGCCAGAGAGAGCTCACTGCACTTGCAAGGACTTTGTAAAGACTGCCATGTTGGACTTACTGCTGCTTGGAAATGTCTCCATGAAGAATATTTTTTTCTAGATGTAGATCCAAGTCAGAGATATAAGCAGCCTGAAGTAGAAATCTATTTAAGAAATAGATTGAGGGGCACTGGGTGGCTCAGTGGGTTAAAGCCTCTGCCTTCGGCTCACGTCATGATCTCAGGGTCCTGGGATCAAGCCTCTCCATCCGGCTCTCTGCTCGGCAGGGAGCCTGCTTCCCCCTTCTCTCTCGGCCTGCCTCTCTGCCTCTCTCTCTCTCTCTGTCAAATAAATAAATAAATATTTAAAAATAAATAAATAGATTGAGTCTGTTTTAGATCATTGTGTTTGCATTGTAGCATTCCCAGTTTCTTCTTCTATTTGCCAAATTACACTTTTGTTAATTTGATTGATTTTATTTTTATCTCTGTATCTGTCTACACATCTATGTATCTACTTCTCCATCTGTCCATCCACCCATCCATCTATCTCTTCATTCTTTTTGTACTTTATATATATTGAACTGGGTCACCTAGCTGGCTTGATTTATTTTAATGTAGACAGACAGAAAGTGGAATTTCAGACAAAGTCTCCTAAACATGGAGCCACCTGAGGTCAGCAAAGAATCTTCTGCAGACCCCATCTACTTAGATTTATAACTACAGAAAAATGTCAGTAGCTGAAATACACAATTCTTGGGACCAGACCGAATTTTTAACCTTGGACTCTGCCATTGACTGGCTGTGATTTGATTTCCTTAAAGAGAGTAGGCTTTAGTTTCCTCCTTTATAAAGCAGGAATAATAAAAGGCCGACTTTATGTTAACTGATATGAATTGCTTTAAGTACTCAGAGGAGATCATAGGCTCTCATTGGACTGGGTGGCACAGATGGAAGGTTCATTTCTCAGAAGTGAAAGGAGGTCAAGACTTGCTTGACTCCTGGAGCGCAGGCCACTTAGCAGATTTGCACGTGCCCCTGATGCTCTCTCAGACCTTTCCTGGCCTGTGATCAGCAGAGAGAGCTCATCTTGCTCACTCTCTATACCATCTGCATGTGGAAGCTCACACAACAAGACCAAACCAGGTAAGGAGACACTGCACACATGTCTGTTCTCCAGCTGCCCAATCTAGATGCTTCCAAATGTGAAACAAAACCATCAGTAATGTGAGCTCAGGAATGAGTTCTGACCACCCACATTTTAGAATGACATATACTCCGACCAAACCAGGAAACAGACTCCTCTGTCTAGAGAACAGGGGTGGGGGGTGGAGGAAAACAGGTGATGGGGATGAAGTGTACCTGTATCACTGTGAGCACTGAGTACTGTACAGAATTGCTGCATCCCTATACTGTACACCTGAAACTCCGATTACACTGTATGCTAACTAACTGGAATTTAAACAAAAACTTGAAAAAGAAAAAAAAATTACATGTATTCTACTTGTCAGTTGTGGCTTAATCAAGGAAGCCACCAGTATCCTTCTTTCACATAGATTCATCACAAAACTGCATCCCTTTGCTTTATCTTAAATAAGTCTTTCACTTCATAAAACATTATTTGGATGGCTATTTTACCACCCAATTATGCTAATTATTACCATTTCCTTCCTTAGTTGTAAAAGAGAAAAAAAAGAGAATACAAATTTCTCTTGGCTTGGCAGTTATTTAGTTATTTTATATTTGTGGTATTTATTTCTAGATATCACACAAGGATCTTTCCCCTATAGAAATGATTAAGAAACACATTTGATTGTTACAATTTCACATTTCATTTTCCTACAAATCAGCTCTCTTGTGAAAATGGAAGAACAGTGTATGCATTTTGTAGTAAGTTTCTGATATGCAGAATTGTCAGGATTGCAGCACTAATGTTTATAGGAACGAGGCTCTGAACAAATCAAACCCTATAATAATTTTGATATTAATATTCTTTGAAAAGACTTACCGAGTCAATGAGCTAGTCATCTATGCTCACTGATTTAAAAAAGATAAAAGAAAATCATTCCATAGTGTACTAGTTGTGTTTATCTAATATTAAAGTTTGGTTTACAAGGACTATTTCTGAGCAACAGCATTTCTGTGGGATCCATCTCTGTACATGCAACTCCAGAAAATCACATTTATAATACCTTTATCTCCTCCCACAGGAGCTGTAAAGCCAAATGAGAACACATGGATGGAAGAGCTGCACAGTGAAAAGTCCTTCTTCTGCCATCTGTGGCGCACCTGTCATCCATAGGCCCAGCTACCTATCCTCCGATCTGTCTGCATGTCTGTGTGTCTGTTTATCCATCTACCCATTGATCCATCCATCCATCCATCCACCCACCCACCCATCCATCCATTGATCCATCCATCCATCCATCCACCTGGCTATGAGCCTGCCTCTCCCTACCTGTCATCTGTGTGTACTGACTACACACTATGCTCTTACTGCTGTCCAACAGTACATTCGAGGACAGAGGATGGAGCTCAGGTAAACTAGATGTGCTCTCTCTGAATGCACTACTTCATAAACACCATCAGCTAGAGAATTTGGAGACAAGAACTCACAAACCACAGATGTCAAGGCCATTATATTCACTTAAAAAAAGTTATTTATTTGACAGAGAGAGATCACAAGTAGGCAGAGCAGCCGGCAGAGAGAGAAGGAGAAGCAGGCTCCCTGCTGAGCAGAGAGCCCAATGCGGGGCTCGAGCCCAAGACCCTGGGATCATGACCTAAACTGAAGGCAGAGGCTTTAACCCACTGAGTCACCCAGGCGCCCCTATATTCACTTTCTTAATCGTTACTTAAACCTCCCTAATATGCTTCAATTTATAGTTTCCTGTTTGTTTAAAGAAGAAAGATCTCAGAAGATGCACTGCTACACCAATCGTCCTTTGAGATTTAGAAGAAAACAAATACCAGTAGTTTATCACAAGAAAAACCAATACGCACTGGCCTCTCCCCCTTGGCAGGAAGATCTGTGCCACCTCCAAAATGCATACAAGCCAGGAGAGGAAGCATGTCTGCTTAACTTCGAGGGAAAGGGGACAACGATCAGGATCAGGAGGCAGTCATCTACCCAATAGGAGAACCTGAATAGTCCGAGGGAAACATTTCAGGGAGGGTCTGGGCCAGCCCCACAGCTCTCTACCACACTCAGGGCGCTCTACCTGAACAAAGGTCAGCAAGAGAAGGAGGGTCAAGGAGAAATGTGACTGGCAGCATAGTGCGTGTGAGGCGAAACACACTTACCTGGAGTGTGAGGACGGCCCTGCTTGGGTTACGATTATACTGGGGGCTGATCCTTTGCCTTCTTAGGTCCACTGGTTGTACAGTAAGACTTGCTGGTGATATAGAGCTAGCTTTAAATCGGCTCAGTGACAACTTTTGAAGTTATCTTTTGGGAGAAAACTTTTACAAATTTATGATAGACTTGCTTCGGGGAAATTACTTTTTATTTTGGAGAGTAGACAGATCACTATGGATCAGCAGGAGGCAATCTGACAAATACCTAGTTAGCATCTGTCAGGGATGATGCCATCAGACACACAGATACTAGTGTCAATGAGATCAAAGTCTACACTGGCAATACAGTCTCTGTTACAAAACCAGCAGCCTGAACCTGTGTTAACTACTTATCTTATTGATCAATGGGTCAATAATCACAGATTAAAATTTCTTGGTGTGTGTGGGTGTGCTTGTTTCAGAATGGAATGAGCAACAGAGATTACATTCTTTCCTGAACTCATCTGCATAGAGGGCCTGCCAGATGCCAGATATTAAGCAAAGGTAATTGACAAAAAGAATATACAAAACCTACTCAGGGCTTGGGAAACACAGTTCCTAACCAGGGAACTCAGACAAGGGTGGACACGAAGAACGCAGGCCTGTGAGTCGGCCAAAAAAGGCAAGTACAGCCGGGACCTGCAGTGGGCCCAGGCGAGTGAGGGAGCCTCGTGTACTTCAGAGGGGACTCCTGCCACCGGAGCAGTTGCATCAGCCTGCGTACCATCGGGGAGACAGCATCTCCTTCTATAGTACCTCTATCATAGAACAACCTGGACCACCCCCCACATGACTGACTGAGCAAGCCAATCGTTAGCTGACCACCAGCAGAGCTCAGGACCCCAGCTTGGGCTCGGCGCTCTCTCCACTAGTTATACTTAAATTTCTTTTTAGAGACGATGGAAGTTAGTAAGAATGTAACATGTGTAATGTTAATTCTTCTCCCTCATTTTTCCTTCTCTGTATTTTTTTCTTAAAATTGCTGGGAAGTGTCTGTAATTAATAAAGATACAAAACAGAAAAGTAATCAACTTGGTGGCTGACTGCTGAAGAGTAAGGTCATAAAGCCCCTATAAAGGACAGTGATGGTCTGGGAAGCTTCATACCGGTGAGAGCTATTCTGGGGGTTCTTCGACGACTCACTGTGCCTCTGCTGGGATAAAGGAAACAGGATTTCTGTATCTGGACAAACCAGCACTGGGGCTTGTATTCACTTCGCTAAATTCTATACTTGGACATGATGTGACAGAGTCTGAAATAATATACTACATATAATGTATCATTAGAGATTTAATGAACACCTTAACCTCCATCCATGCTACTATAAAAAAGAGGCTCATTATTATGATTAAATCTAACTGCAGGCTTAGGCTGCCCAGGTTAATAAAGATCAGGAAAATAAATTGGTCACTGGAGAAGCCTGTGCTGAGAGACGGGGAGCATGATGATATCACAGGCTCCCTCGGTTTTAACTGACACTCAGCATAATACATTGAACACTAAAGCTTGCCTGAAACAAACTAGGGAAGTAATAATGCCTTATATGCTGAACTGATTGACAGGTGAAGTGTAAGTGAAGTGCCTTCGTTAGAGAGAAATTTTTATCCAAACTTCTGGGTGAACAGATGAGGGCTCTGTCTCTGGAATGCTGTGTTCTAAGGTTCACTAGCTTGCTGAGCAGCAACATGTCTGAAATATTCTAAATTTCAGGTTTTCTTAACCATAAAACTGAGGTAAAATTTTACAGAAGAGGTTAAAGATCTTTGGTACATACTAATTACTCAATAAACATAGATTCTTATTAAATGTGAAGGTGCAATAGAAAGAAATAAAGAGGCTGTCCAGACAAGTCCCTAATCCTGGCCTTCAACAGCCCACAGCCAAGGTCAGCACACTTGCCTGGAATGGGCCAGATGGTAAATATTTTACCTTTTTAGGATATATGGTTTTTGTTGCAACAATTCACTTAACTGTAGCATAAAAGTATCCATAAACAATATGTAAATAAATGAGAAGGGTGGTACTCCTTTAAAACTTTATTTTAGTGCAGGTGGGGGTGAGTAATGTCAGCAAAATGTTGAATTGGGCAGCTCCAAGCTTCTCTTCCTCCAAAGAAACGTCAGAAACAAGCAGAAACTCTCAGAAACTACATTGCCAGAAATATGAATAATGGTCAAAGGTTTCTAGCAACAAATCTGATGTTGAATCAAGAAAAAAGCAACCAACCACAGCAGGACACCTGTTTTCACTTGCCCTGCCACTCCGGAGGTGGGGAGCAGCTCTTGAAGGCAGCACCCATGTTCCCAGTGTGGGGCTTTGGTCTGTTTCCAAAGGCAGCATCGCCAGCCCTACTCGCAATTACTGTGTGAGTCTGTTCCACACTGCAGGAGTGCCTGTCCCTGCCCAGTCTAGCTCACGACTCACCCAGGCTGAAAAGGGGTGGAAACGGCTCGAGAACAGTGTGGAGTGGGCAGGGTGACAGCTGAGGAAGGTACACACCACCCAAGCCTGGGGAGAAAAGCCAGGAGAGACAGGGTGCTGTTGTCATTGCAGTTGTAGTTGTCTTGTTTTGGACACCTGAGTAATCAACAGCACCCTGAATTAGGAGTGATTCCGAAAACCTCACACACACCAAGGGCAAGACGCATGTCCAGGAAAGACCTGAGAAGAACTTCCCCTCTCACCCGAGGCTCATCTCTACATCACTGCAGGCCTGGCTAAGTGTTTGCATGTTTGCAGAGAGATCAAGCACGTAGCAAAACAGCAGAGACAGGAAGAGGTGTCTGGGTTGTAGTTGTAGCTCCTGGTATTCAATAAAAACTCACTAAGTACACTAGCCAAACAAAAACTAAGGAACAGAGACTTCACTGAAACATATGACATAAAATACATTCCTTTGAAAAGAGCGGGGAAAAGTCACTAGACACACAGACTTCAAAAAATTAAAAAAAAAAACAAACAGCAAAACCTGGGAAAGAAAAATTTAAAAAAAATTCTAATTTCTAGAGTAACAAAACAATGATACCCATTTCCAGCAGCAACAACAAAAAATCGCAAGACATACAAAGAAACAGAAAAGTAAGGTCCATTTACTGGAACAAAATAAACTGACAGACAACCATCCACGAGAAGCCCAGGCACCAGATTTACTCAAAACACTTTGAACAATTAGCTTACATGTGCTTAAATGGCTAAAGAAAAATATGAACCAACAACTACAGGAAATCAAGAAAACAAGGTATAAAGAAAATGAAATATCAATAGAGATAAAAATTATAAAGGAAAAAAGTCTGGAGCTGAAAAGTACAAAAATTGACATAAAAAATTCAACCGAAGCATTCACAGAAAAATAAAGCAAGCTGAAGACAGAATCAGCAGATTGGAGATACGATGACAGCAATCATCCAGCATGGGGAGAAGAAACAGAAAATAAGCAAAGAAAAGTGAACCATAGCATCATCTGTGATGATAAAAGGCCGAAAGCTGTACCGTGACACCAGGAAAAGCTGAGGATGCTTGGTCTCTCACTGCTGCCAGCTGACATTGTACTGAAGTCCTTGCAGAACAATTAGGGAAAACAAACAGAGGCCTTCAAAGTAGAAGAAAGAGGTAAAACTATCTGTCTTGGCAGATGACGTGATCCTGATATAGAGGGAAAATAGGAAACAGTCCAGCACATGATGACTAGAACTAATGAATGAATTCTGCAGAACTGCATGTCTCAAGGTCAACACACAAAAATCAGCTTTGTGTCTACTCAGAAGTGAGCAATCCAAAAAAGAACTTAAGAAAATAATTCTATTCATAACAGTATCTGGAAGAACAAGATACCTAGGAATAAATGTAATGAAGTCCATGAACACTTGTACCTGGGAAGAAACAAAGCATTGCTGAAGGAAGTCAGAGAAACTTAAATGAATGAAAAGACATTCTGTGATCATGAACTGGTAAACTTACTGTTGTTAAGATGTCAGTGTCCTCCAAACTATCTAACAATTCAACACAATCTCTATCAAGATGCCAACAATCACTTTGCAGGAATGGAAATGCCAATCCTCAAGCCTTTTTGGAATTGCAAAGGGCTTTAAATGACCCAAACACTCTGGAAGATAAAGAACCATACCGAATGGCCTGCGCTTCACTATTTCAGGACCACTAAAAAGTGACAGTACTAAAACTATGGTGTTGTCATCAGAACAGATGTACTGATCAGTTGAATAAAACAACAAAAAATAAAAATTGAATAAAATAAAAATTAAATAAAATTGAGTCCAGAAATAAGCCTATCCATTTATGGCCAATTCTTTTCCAACATTGCTACCAAATCTACCCAATGAAGAAAGAATAGTTTTCAAGAAAATATTTTGGGATAACTGGATTTCTACATACAGTAGAATGAATTGGAAACCCTACTTCACACTTTGTTAAAAAAAAAAAAAAGACTCAAAATGGATCAATATTTAAGAGCCAAAACCATGCACTTCTTAGGAGAAAACCTGGGGGTTGAACTTTATGAACTGGGAGCTGGCAACGGCATCTCAGTATAACACTTGAGACAGCAGGTGACAAAAGAAAAAATAGATAAGTGGGAATTTACCCCAACATAAAATTTTTGTTCATCAAAGGACATTATCAAGACAGTGAAAGATAACCTACAGAATGAGGGAAAATTCTTGCAAATCATATATCTGATAAGGATCCAATATTCAAAATATATAAAGAACACCAAAAAAGACAAAGAGCCCAGTTTAAAAGTGGGCAAAAAGACTTGCAAAGACATTTTTTCAAATGCCATTGTGGCATTATTCACAAAAGTTCAAGGTGGAACAAGCCAAGTGTCCTTGCAGATATGTGGATGAAAAGAATGTGGGTCATCAATGGAAAGAACATAAAAAGGAACAAAATTCTGATACATGCTACATGATAACCCTTGAAAACGTTATCCTAAAATATACTGGAGTTTACCAAAGGCTACAGGGAGATGTTATTGCTTAATGATTTTAGAATTTTTGTTTGGGGTGATGGAAACATTCTGGAAATAGATGTTTGTAACAGTTAACACATTTTGAATTTAGTTATGTGGCTGAGTTGTACCTTCAAAAATGTTTCAAGTGACATTTTATATATTTTTCCACAATAAAATTTTAAAAAGAAAAATGTAGGTGGGGTCAGAATTGGGCCAGAATTGGGTCAGAATTGTAGGTGGGGTCAGAATTGGGCCAGAATTGGGTCAGAATTGTAGGGTAATAAGCTGACCCCTAGTCTACAGCAAGGTTCTCCTATTTTAGTAATAATAGGATTTATTGGAGGGTCTATTCAAACACAGACACCTGCTCCCCCAGAATTTCTGATTCACTTTTCTTTCCAGGGTAGAAAAGATGAATTTGCATTTCTAGCAAGTTTGCTTAAGGTGCTGACAGCAGCTGGTCTGGGGACACCACTCTGAGAACCACTGGACTGTATTATATTGAAATCGCCTCTCTGCTCTATCAGTGCCATTGCTATTTATTTTCTAGAAGGAAACAGGTCAAGGTACTGCAACGTAATATCATACTATCATAGCTTGGTGCAGTCGGTCAAAAGTAATTGTACCCACCGAACAAGAAACAGGGAGAAAGAGGGCACCTGGGTGGCTCAGTGGGTTAAGCCGCTGCCTTCGGCTCAGGTCATGATCTCAGGGTCCTGGGATCGAGTCCCACATTGGGCTCTCTGCTCAGCAGGGAGCCTGCTTCCTCCTCTCTCTCTCTGCCTACTTGTAATCTCTCTCTGTCAAATAAATAAATAAAATCTTAAAAAAAAAAAAAAGAAAGAAAGAAACAGGGAGAAAGTAATGCAGGGTTTAAATGTAAGCTCTGAGGTTACATGCCCTGGATTGGTCTAACTTCCCATTAGTGCGGCCTTTCTGCTCTGTACCATTTAAGTCTGGGGAAACTCCCTCACACCCCGTTTTCCTCACCCGGAGAGCAGCTTGCTTGCTTGCTTGCTTTCTTTCTTTCTTTCTTTCTTTTTTTTAATTTCATTTATTTATTTGACAGACAGAGATCACAAGTAGGCAGAGAGGCAGGCAGAGAGAGGGGGAAGCAGGCTCCCCTCTGAGCAGAGAGCTGGATGTGGGGCTGGATCCCAGGACCCTGAGATCATGACTTGAGCTGAAGGCAGAGGCTTAACCCACTAAGCCACCCAGGTGCCCCTGGAGAGCAGCTTTCAAGGAGGAAACCCCTCAGGGAGCATTGCGGGCATTGTAGCGGTAGGGGGGTAGATAACGTGAACACTGCGTTTGGTGAGCCACAGGGTTTCTGGCATAGGAAAGGCCTGACAGAGGTTTGCAAATCTAAGAGGGAGGGGCTTGAAAGGGACACTCAGGCCATGTCAAGTAAAAAATGCCCACCTAAGAAATGCCTAGAATTCAGGAATTCCTAGAATGTTTTCACATTCTAAATACAACACAATCCTTCAGCTCTGTGCCTTACAAAGGGGCGAAGATCTGCATATCTGGGAAGAGTGAAAGGATGGAGAGTCCGGTTGATAAAGATCAGTCATATTTGGTTTCCAAGGAGCAGTGACCTCAATGAGGAACTGCTAACTGAAACGGGCAGTGCACCCGAGCTTATGAATTATTCACATTCTTCTGAATCAAAGTGAAAACCTGTGTGAGAGGAGTGAAGCAGCTGGTAATAAATGTGCTAATGTCTTTCCTTCTCTCTGATTTTAAGGGAGGGCAGGCCGGATGCATGGGCAAGTGCTGTTTGTGGTGAGTACCAGCTAAGCTCTGCAGGTGTCTTGATTTCTCCTGGAGAAATAACCTACTTTCGGACGTGTGAAGATGGACTCTCGCACCGATTCCGACGAAGAAGGCTCCAGATCTGTACAAATGGACTCATACAACTTGTCCAGTTGCTCCGCAACATTTCAGCAGAGATCCACCTGTGCCAGCGAGTGTGTCCTGTGGGGCCCGGCCTCCATCTCTGCCCCCTGTTCCCACTCGACGGCTCCCTTCCTGGGAGACACTGGATGGTGGCAAGTTTAGGGGAGTGGCTGTGGTCGCTGCCTCTCCATCCCTCAGCCCCTCAGCCCCTCAGCCCCCTGCTTCCACCTCTCCTGGGAAACTGCCAGTTGTCTGGAGCTGCAGCAGGCATCTTGGCTCGGCCACGTCCATTTGCCCAGTAGTGTGTCCCCACACCGGCCGGCCGTGCTCTCTGAGGTCAGTTTCTGTCCCTCCTTCTGGGCCAAGATGGATACAGTGTGTTCACTCAGCAATCACTTACTGAGCTCCTACTGAATCCGCAGTGTGCAGATGGATTAAAGGAGGGCTAGTTCTTAGAACTCTTGTTGGAGGAAGCGCTGCGGGTTTGTGGTGGAAGGAGAAGCAGAGGATTAACTGGCAGATCTACAGCAGGGGAGATTTCAGCTGTGCCCACCCTGAAAATATAGTCTCGAGCAGTGTTCTCGAGTCCCTGAGAAGGACCGGAAGGAAGGAGGGGACAGGGATCTTCAGGCGAGAGAGGGATCTGATTTCCTTGCAGGAGGGAGGGATGCAGGGAAATCGGTGAGACTCCAGGAGTACTGTCAGCCAAGCAGACCAGATGCTTTGTTGAGGTGCTGGGTGAGACCTGTGATAAAACAAACCCACCCAATAAAAGCACCCCCAAAACCCCCCTCACGTTCACAAATTCTACTTCTGTTTGCCTGTGGATCCCAGGAAACCAGTATGTCTGCCATTTTGCATATGAAATTGCTCTTGAAAAAGTGGCTTAGTGGGGTCATAGACCGGACTCTTCACTTTGCTCACTTGGAAAATTATGTGCTCCCTTGGCTTTCTTGGCTACAATTTCTCCTGCTTCTTTTCTATTTTGGGAATATATTCCCCAGTCTCCATTTTAGGTTCTTATTTGTGGTCCACTTCTTAAGTATCTTTGGAATTCAAATTTTGTCAGAGACTCCCCTGCTCCTTGACAATGAAATAAAATTACCAAAAGTTCTCCCTCCATAGGTTGTATGGAAAATCAAATAACGTTTTTAAAAGTCTGCAAATTCGTGGGGTTTTACTTTTTGTTCCAATTCCAAAATGCTGCTGAAATTCATTTTCCTTTGCAACTCATTTGATGAGATTTTCTTCTCCTTTCTGCTCTTACTTTACACATATAAGTTCCTTCTCATTACTTTTTTTTTAAAGAAGTAATTTACATTCAACATCTGTGTTCCTGAACTTAGTGGAAAAGCTCTGTTTTTCCCCACTGAAATGGCTTTTATGATATTAAGGTATGCACCCCCTATCCCTAATTGTGAAGAGTTTTAATCAAGAAAGGATGCTGTACTTTGTCAAATGCTTTTTCTGCATCTATTGAAAGTATGATATGATACCTATTCTTTCTTTTGTTAATGTAATGAATCACATTGATTGATTTGCGGATGCTGAACCAAACCTTCCAGCCCCCAGAATAAATCCCACTTCTTTGTGGTGAATGATCCTTTTTACTGTACTCTTGGGTCCAATTGACTAGTATTTGGGTGAGAATTTTTGCATCCATGTTCATCAGGATATTGGTCTGTAATTCTCCTTTTTGTTGGGGTCATTGTCTGGTTTGGGGATCAAGGTAATGCTAGCCTTACAGAACGAGTTTTTAAGTTTTCCTTCCATTTCAACTTTTTAGAACAGTTTCAGGAGACTAGGTATTAATTCTTTAAATGTTTCGTAGAATTCCCCTGGGAAGCCATCTGGCCCTGGGCTCTTGTTTGTTGATAGATTTTTGATTGCTGTTTCAATTTCCTTGCTGGTGATGGGTCTGTTCAGGTTTTTCATTTATTCCTGGTTCAGTTTTGGTCCTGTATATGTTTCTGGAAATGCATCCATTTCTTCCAGATTACCTAGTTTGTTGGCATATAGTAACTTATAAATGTTTTTATAATTGTTTGTATTTCCTTGATCTTGGTTCTGGTTTCTCCTCTTTCATTTATGATTTTATTTATTTGGGTCCTTTCTCTTTTTCTTTTTGATAAGTTGGCCAGGGGTTTATCAGTTTTGTTAATTCTTTTAAAGATCCAGCTCCTACTTTTGTTGATCTGTTCTACTATTCTTTTGGTTTCTATTTCATTGCTTTCTACTCTGATTTTTATTATTTCTCTTCTTATGCTGGGTTTAGGTTTTATATGCTGTTCTTTCTCCAGCTCCTTCAGTTGTAAGATTAGGTTGTGTGTTTGAGAACATTTTTTTTTTAAGATTTTATTTATTTATTTGTCAGAGAGAGAGCACGCACAAGCAAGCAGAATGGCAGGGAGAGGCAGAAAGAGAAGCAGGCTCCATGCTGAGCAAGGAGCCCAATGTGGAACTCGATCCAAGGACTCTGGGATCATAACCTGAGTCGAAGGCAGCAGCTTAACCCACTGAGCCACACAGGCACCCCCAAGACCTTCCTTGTTTCTTGAGAAAGTCTTATATGGTATATACTTTCCTCTCAGGACCACCTTTCTTGCATCCCAAAGATTCTGAAGAGTTGTGTTTTCATTTTCATTTGTTTCCATGAATTTTTCAATTCTTCTTTAACTTCCTCGTTGACCCATTCATTCTTTAGTAGGATGTCCTTTATTCTCCATGTATTTGAGTTCTTTCCAAATCCCCTCTTGTGATTGAGTTCAAGTTTCAAAGTATTGTGGTCTGAAAATATGGAGGGAATGATCCCAGTTCTTTCGGTACTGGCTGAGACCTGATTTGTGACCCAGGATGTGATCTATTCTGGAGAATATTCCATGTGCACTCAAGAAGAATGTATATTCTGTTGCTTTAGGATGGAATGTTCTGATTAGATCTGTGAAGTCCATCAGGTCCAGTGCATCCTTTAAAGCCCTTATTTCCTTGTTGATCTTTTGCTTACATGATCTGTCAATTACAGTGAGAAGGGTGTTAAATTACCCTCACTTATTGTATTATTGTTGATGTGTTTCCTTGATTTTGTTATTAACTGGCTTATATAATTGGCTGCTCCCATGTTAGGGGCATAAATATTTACAATTGTTAGATCTTCTTGTTGGATAGACCTTTCAAGTGTGATATAGTGTCCCTCCTCATCTCATATTACAGTCTAAGCTGTAAAATCTAATTTGTATGATATTAGGATTGCCACCCCACCTTACTTTTGATGTCCATCAACATGGTAAATTGTTTTCCACCCTCTCACTTTAAATCCGGAGGTGTCTTTGGGTCTAAAATGAGTCTCTTGCAAATGGCATATCAACGGGCCTTTTTTTTTTTTTTTAATATAATCTGATGTCCAGTGTCTTTTGATTGGGGCATTTAGTCCATTTACATTCAGGGTAACTACTGAAAGATATTAATTTAGTGCCATTGTATTGCCTGTAAGGTGACTGTTATTCTATATTGTTTCTGTTCCTTTCTGGTCTATGTTACCTTTAGGCTCTCTCTCTTTGCTTAGAGCACCATTTTCAATATTTCTTGTAGGGCTGGACTGGTGATGGCAAATTCTTTTAGTTTCTGTTTGTCCTGGAAGGTTTTATCTCCCCTTCTATTTCCAATGACAGCCTAGCTGAATATACTAATCTTGGCTGCAAATTTTCTTCATTTAGAACACTGAATATATCATGCCAGTCCTTTCTGGAATGCCAGTTCTTTGTGGAGAAGTCTACTGCAAGTCTAATATCTCTACCATTGTATGTTACAGACTTCTTATTCTGAGCTGCTTTCAGGATTTTTCTCTTTGTCTCTGAAATTTGTAAGTTTTACTATTAGATATCGGGACACTGACCTATTTTTCCTGAATTTGAGGGGGTTTATATGTGCCCCTATATTTTGATGCTTGTTTCCTAGCCTCAGCAATCAGACAACAAAAAGAAATAAAAAGCATCCCAATTGGCAAAGAAGAATTCAAACTCTCGGTCTTTGCAGATGACATGATACTTTATGTGGAAAACCCAAAAAGATTCCACCCCAAAACTGCTAGAACTCATACAGGAATTCGGTGAAGTGGCAGGATATAAAATCAATGCACAGAAGTCAGTTGCATTTCTGTACACCAACAAGACAGAAGAAAGAGATATCAAGGCATTGATCCCATTTACAATTGCAACCAAAACCATAAGATACCTAGGAATAAATCTAACTGAAGAAGCAAAGAATTTGTACTCAGAAAACTATAGAATACACATCAAAGAAATTGAGGAAGACACAAAAAAGTGGAAAAATGTTCCAAGCTCGTGAATTGGAAGAACAAATATTGTGAAAATGTCTATGCTACCCAGAGCAATCCACACATTTAATGCAATCCCTATCAAAATGCCATCAAAATTTTTCACAGAGTTGAAGCAAATAATTCTAAAATTTAATGGAACCAGAAAAGACTGTAAATAGCCAGAGGAAAGTTGAAAAAGAAAACCAAAGTTGGCAACATCAAAATTCCAGACTTCAAGCTCTATTACAAAGCTGTAATCTTCAAGACAGCATGGTACTGGCACAAAAACAGACACATGGGTCAATGGAACAGAATAGAAAGCCCAGAAATGGACCCTCAACTCTATGATCAACTAATCTTCAACAAAATAAGAAAAAATGTCTAATGAAAAAAGAGAGTCTCTTCAACAAATGGTGTTGGGAAAATTGGACAAACACATGCAGAAGAATGAAATTGGACCATTTCCTTACATCACACACAAAAATAGACTCAAAATGGATGAAAGATCTCAATGTGAGAAAGGAATCCATCCAAATCCTTGAGGAAAACACAGGCAGCAACCTCTTTGACCTTAGCCGCAAGAACTTCTTCTTAGAAACATTACCAAAGGTAAGTGAAACAAAAAAATGAAGTATTGGGACTTCATCAAGATCAAAAGCTTTTGCGCAGCCAAAGGAAACAGGCAACAAAAGCAAAAGACAACTGACAGAATGGGAGAAGATATTTGCAAGCGACATATCAGATAAAGGGTTAGTATCCAAAATCTATGAAGAATTTATCAAGCTCAACACCCAAAGAACAAATAATCCAATCAAGATATGGTCAGAGGACATGAACAGAAATTTCTGCAAAGAAGACATCCAAATGGCCAATAGATAGATGACCAAGTGCTCAATATCACTATATTACTCAGCATCAGGGAAATACAAATCAAAACCACAGTGAGATACTACCTCACACCAGTCAGAATGGCTAAAAATAACCGGTCAGGAAATGACAGATGTTGGCAAGGATCCAGAGAAAAGGGAACCCTCCTATACTTCTACACTGTTGGTGGGAGTGTAAGCTGGTGCAGCCACTCTGGAAGACAGTATGGAGTTTCCTCAAAAAGTTGAAAATAGAGCCATCCTATGACCCAGAAACCGCACTACTGGGTATTTACCCTAAAGATACAAATGTAGTGATCCAAAGGGGCACATGCATCCGAATGTTTATAGCAGCAATGTCCACAATAGCCAAACTATGGAAAGAGCATAGATGTCCAATGACTAATGAAGGGATAAAGAATATGTGGTATAAAATACAATGGAATAGTTGGAGCCATCAAAAAAATGAAATGTTGCCATTCACAATGAGGTGGGTGGAACTAGAGGAGATTATGTTAAGTGAAATAAGTCAATCAGAGAAAGACAATTATCAGATAATCTCACTGATATATGGAATTCGAGAAACAAGGCAGAGGATTACAGAGGAAAGGAAGGAAAAATGAAACCAGAGAGGAAGACAAACCCTTAAGAGACTCTTAATCTTAGAAAACAAACTGAGGGTTGCTAGATTGAAGGGGGGTAGAAGGGGTGGGGTGGCTTGGGAATGGACACTGGGGAGGATATGCGCTATGGTAAGTGCTGTGAATTGTGTAAGACTGATGAATCACAGACCTGTACCCCTGAAGCAAATAATACATTATATGTTAATAAAAATAAATGAAAGGAAAAAAAAAGAAATTTACATGTGCAAGAAAGCTTCCTGTGGTGCAGGAGACTTTGGGGCCTGGGGGAGGAGGCATGGCAGGGTCCACACCACAGCGGGGGAGCACCAGGACACTGAACTGGAGACATTCCTGCTGGAGCAGTCGTCTTCCTTGCAGCAGCTATGAGTCTCCCTTTGAGAAATTTTCATTCACTAGATCACTGCCACTGCTTGATTCTTCGGCCTTTGGATTCCACCTTTTCCCACATTCCAGTTCTGTCATTTTATGTCTTTTAAAATTTTCTGTAAATTATTGACACAACTTCAAATTTATGGAGATGTTGTCAGACTAATTCAAGTGACTTCCACATTCTCTCCAACACTTTTGCTCCCTTTTCTTTCCCCTCATATTTATAGAGACACATACATACTCATACAAATATATCACATATATTGCATTTATATAAAATATATATAATCTACATTATATGTGTGTGCTTTTTCTAATTATTTAAGATGCCCTTTTACCCTAATTACTTCTGAATGTATTTCCTAAGCACAAAGATCATCTTTATGTAACCATACATTACAGAAATACAGAAAATGAACACTAATACCTACTTACTCTTATCCAATTTCCAACTTTGATCAAACTACATTAATTACTACTATGCCATTTTGGTCTAGGGCACCACTCTTAATCACATGCTGAATTTATTGTCATGCACTACAGCCTTCTTTAATCTAGAATACATTCGCAGGGTTTCTCTGATTTGATATTCTGAAGAGTACAGGTCAGCTATTTTGTAAAATGTTTCTCAGTTTGAGTTTGTCTGCTGTTTCATTAAATTTTCGTTAAGTAGGGTTTGCTATAGACCCCCCAGCTTCACCCTGAATAAGCCAGGACCCAATGCAAAGTAAAATAGAAGGAAATTGGATCCAAGTGACCACATGGAGAGGAGACTCCTTGGCAGTTCTGGGCAAAGTAACAGTAGAATATACCGTGAGGAAAAATAACATTATCTTATTTATGTCCCTAAGTCTGGAAGTCTTTATCCAAGTTTCATTCTGATGCGTCAGTAAACACTTTAAATTGCAGATGGTATTCCTGTGATTAGCAACTGTCTACAATACCCAAAAGCTGAAAGCTGAGAACATGTTGGGCTTATTCACTGCTAGCTCCCAGATACCTAGTTGAGTGTGTACCTACAGATACTAAACAAATGCTTGTTGAAAGTTGGAATCAATATGACTTTCAACAGTAATAGTTTCTGTTTGTTTGCCCTGTTGTGAGCCAATTCCGAGTTCCCTGATTGATGGCTGATTCAGTTCACACATCGACTGCTCCCCATCATGTTCTCAAGTCCCAGGTTCCCATCCACATCACCCCAGGGGCCGGCCCTGGGCCCCAAATCCACCCACATGATCCCAAACAGCCAACGCACAGGGAGCACATGAAGTGAACACTGCTCTTTGTGCCATACAAAAGCTGTCCCCTACAATTTCAGCCACATGCTGCTCCTTTGTGCCCAAGATACATTTATCATACCACTTCCAACATTTAAAACTTACTTTCTTTCCATGGTTCTTTCCAATTCTAGACTTTACACAAATGCTACATATTTTCTCTCCAGTCCTTTTAAGTAATCACAAGGCTTGTGATATTTATCTGATTAATGAATGCATCATGTTCTTAGAAACTAACTGAGGGTTTTGGCGGGGGGGGGGGTGCAGGGGGGAGGTTGGGTGAGCCTGGTGGTGGGTATTATGGAGGGCACGTATTGCATGGAGCACTGGGTGTGGAGCATAAACAATGAATTCTGGAACACTGAAAAGAAATTTAAAAAATAAATAAAAATTAAAAAAAAAAAAAAGAAATAGCACTGGGGTTTACAATGATACTGAGGGCTCATCTTCCACTCTGGACACAAAGAACAGCACATCAACACAGTCTTGCCTGTTAAGGGGTGGCACACAAGCCAAAGGCACAGGCTCCGAGGCCTCTTACTTGCTCAATGAGCAAGATCTCAAGCAGTTCGCTCCTCCCATGCCACAGTTTTCTCATGTGGAAACACCAATGTCAACAGTGCACACCTTAAAGAGGTGTTATGAGGCTCAGATGAGTTAGTCTATTTCCAGGGCTTGCGGCACTCCGTCCTGCGAGCATGAGCGCTCAGTAAGTGTGATCCGGGGTAGCGAGAATTGCCACGATGAACATGCAAACCCAAAAAGGGCAGCTGCTCCAAAGAAGCCCCTCAAAATCATCAGATCCAAGAGAAAACAGACAAGTCAGAAGCAGTCAAGAACTATCAGAAAACATTTTAAGTGTTAGCCACAGTGTGAATGCTTGTTCATGTGTAGCATGCTTGACAGCGAAATGCAACCGCCTGCAAGCAGGGCTGGGAGAGGCCTGCAGGAAGCCCTCTAAGAGCTGCCAACAGGGAAGTCTGAGGCTCTCCTGCGCAGCAGGACCGCCAGGAACCCCAGGAGTCATGCACTCACTGCAGGTGCCCACACACAGTGGTTTTTCCTCTGCACATGCAAAAGCATTTAGTGATGACTTGTAGATGAAGAAATTGGGAAGAGATTTTCACTTTGTAACATTAAGAGCAATGTGAATATGTGCATGCGTGCACACACACACACTCACACACTCTCTCTCTCTCTCATGCATGTGTATATATACTTTTTGCTATTCTTATTTAATTAATGAAACCTTACCTGGGAAAACAATTATGTCTTCTTATTCACAGTTCACTCTATTCTACAAAAAAGCATAAACATCCCGTTTTTCAAATACAGGAAGCATGAAATTGTGAATCATTGAGAGAGGAGTTTGTGTGAAGTCATCAAACATGGGGAAGAACTGCAGACACACTGGGACAGAACTAAAAGGGATCCGTTCATGGAGTAGAGAGAGCTGCACGCTCCACCAGCAAACACCAGGCCGGCTAACAGAGGAACATGTGGTGGTAGCCGTGTTTCCTGGCACAGGGGCTATTTACTGGCTACCCCTGCTGCTGTCGCTATCAAAATACAGACTTCAGTGTTTGTATTGCTTTTGGAAGAAGGGATGGGTTGGGCAGAGAACTGGAAGTATTTGCAGAAAATAAACATGATTTCTACACAGAGGAAATTTCAAAAATGAGACGGCCTTTCAAGTATCTTTGAATGAATGTTGGAAACAAGATTATGCCAGATAGATGTCTTTGTGAGTAACAACTCTCTTGTTTGGGTGGGGATGATAGCTTTGCCTGAGAGTGCTTCAGAGAGACTGTGATCGCTAGTCTTTCATGAGTGGGTGCTGAATATACAGGAGCATAAAGCCCATAGGTTCAGTGATCATCATAGATACATGTCCCCCTGGTGATGTACATGGAGCCAACAGAGATATCTGTGTGGGCGTGCATGCGCGCACACACACACACACACACGATTTAGAGGAAACAGGCAAATTTAAAGCAGAAATTCACAGTGGACATGTCCCAAGAAAGTAAAGTGCAGAGAGAACCTTGTTCAGGAATTAAGTCATTTTAGGAAGAAATGAACCATCCGAGCAGCAGGTGTGTATGCTAATAGAATGGCTGTGTGTTTTAATTAAGCAGCACCTCCCTACAGAATAATTACATATGTTGCTTACTCAACTATTTTTTTAAGCCATTAACAGTTCTATAATGTACTTTCTTCCCAGGCTACAAGTTAAAAGCCTTATGAACATTTGTTTTTATCATGAAAGAAATACATAATAGGTACTCGGCTTGATGCCGATACTTACTTCCTACAAATAGTGCATCCAGGAATTCAAACACATTCATGGCCTGACTTCCATAGCTCGTTTTAAGATTAGAAAATTTGTCATAGCTTTGTTGTAAAGAATTATGCCTTGGATTCTACAGAAGCGCAAGAATTTTGGAGGTAAGGTCAAAGGAATTTCACTCCACTGATGGAGACTTCGCACAGCTGCGGTCCATTCTCATGGAGGCTAAGTACTTGTCAACTGAATTAAAACCCTCCACATGAAACCTCCAGAATGTAAGCATTTATGTTCCTTTTGAAAGAATTTCTTGGAAATCTTGGCAGCATTTTCTTAGGAGCACAAGAAGTCTGTATGTGTTAAGGGTTTACAGAAGACAAGCTCACAAAAAGCCCTACAGGAGAAGCCTAGACTATGATCTTTCAGAACATTCAACACGGCTTCTGAGGATCATGTACTCTAGGGTCTCTGGTTGTGACCTTCTGCTGGGAGCATGGACTTGTTGAAGGGGCCTCAACTGTTAGGACAAGAATCTTGTGGAAAGAAGAGAAAGTGCTTGATTAGACTTAATTAGAGGATTGAAAAGTGATGTCTCCTTTTGTTTTTCTAACGCTACCTATCAATTTTATAAATTATTGTCAAAAATACTCATGGCTACAACTGGATGATAATATGTGGCAGCCCGCATTTTTGACAAAAGTAATTCCAGACAAATCAGACCAGTTTAGCTGGCAAGGCAGTGAGTGTGAGCAACTGTTCAGCGGAAATGTCATGGCAGGCTCGATGTGTTTCCTTCTCTACAAAGGAGGCTCCTGAGGCTGCCGAAGTTGGGTGTCCCGGGACAGAGCTTCAAAAACAATACCAATAGATATTAATCCCAAATGCATGCTAAAAATGCCTGTGCCAACAAAGAGTATGCATTACACACATGTGTGTTTATGCCAGCATGTTCTGAAGAGGTGAATTTAAAGCACCATGTATGAGGAAGATTGCAGCACAGATGACCCAAGAAGGGAGACTGGATAACAAGAAGATTTTGAGTGCTTTTCTTTAGTAGCTCTGTGAAATGAAGAGTCACACTCCCTTCCTGATGGAGGGTCAAGTCCCTTCTTGGAAGTTAACTTTGGCCGTCACTTAAGGAAGCCATCACATACAACTAACTGGGTTTTGGGTTGTCTTTTCATGGTTCTCACCCTATAAGTTAATGTAAGAAATGATAGGAAACTAATTTGAATTGTTTTCGACAATTAGACCAACATTGTGCCGATAGGGTTTCAGGAGTGAAGAGGGATTCCAACACCCCTGTTGTCTGGTATCTGATGATGCCTCTTTCAATGCGGCTTTGAGAGGCAGATGGAAAGGAGCCAAAATAAAACTCCATGTGATTTGAGACCCTAGCCATTGATTACAGATATTTTGTTATTTTCCTCCTTTTTAAAAGAAGGAAATAATGATGTGTCTGCTTATCAGTGGAACACGTACTAGGGCAACACTTGTCTCTGGCACAGAGAGGTGCCATCTTCTGGACAGACCTCCAAGCAGAGGTTTGCAGGTGTAGGTTCCAGGTCAAGATAATAATTGTTATCTTGCAGCAGTACACAGGGTGTCTACAATTTTAAGATTTTCAGATTTATCAATTAGCCCAACATCAGCTATACAAAAACCATGTAAATTAATTCTCATACTTTGGATGTGAAATGTAGTCTTTTCAAAAAAGATTTTATGCATGAGAGACAGCAGAAACTGGGAGAGGGAAAAGCAGGCAGGGAGCCCAATGCAGGACTCTATCCCAGGACCCCGGGATCACAACCTAAGTTCAAGGCAGACGTATAACCTACTGAGCCACCCAGGTGCCCCTTGTGCATTATTTTCTTTTTTTTTAATTTTTGTGAACTCCGTATTAAAAGAAAGACCAGTTACTCTAGGTCTTATTATCTATATTGCTAAAATACCTTCCCTTAACAAGTGTTGGTACAATTTTTTGCACTATTTAATTACAGAACCTGACTTTTTTACTCAGCAACTTACTAGATATAGGATACAGAACATGAATTAATGATTTTCCTGTTTGTATCTGACATACTTGGTGGTCACTACAGACTTATTGAATGAAATAAAGACTATTAGAACAACAATAAAGTGAATTACTTTTTAAATTGGAGACTAAAATTTTCAGAGACAGTTTATTAATTTCACTGCCTGCATTAGTCTCTAGGACTACATACCAAGTACTACAAACTGAGGGGCCTAAAGCTAGAGACACGTGTCCCTTCATAGTTCTGGAGGCTGGGGACCTGAATTCTGGGCAGCTTCCTCTGCTTACAGCTGGCTGCATTATTTCAGGCTCTTCTGTCTTCCATGGCTATCTTTCCTTCTTGCCTCTGTTCTTGTTAAGAGGACACCAGTTATATTGGGTTAAGGGCCAATCCAACTTCGGTGTGACCTCATTCTAACCAACGGCATGAGCAATGAGCCTATTCTAGAGTAAGGTCACATACTGATAAAATGACCGTCGGGGCTTCAACATATCTTTTTTTTTTTTTTTTTAAGATTTTATTTATTTACTTGACAGAGATCATAGGTAGGCAGAGAGGCAGGCAGAGAAAGAGGGGGAAGCAGGCTCACTGCTGAGCAGAGAGCCTGATGCGGGGCTTGATCCCAGGACCCCGAGATCATGACCCAGGCTAAAGGCAGAGGCTTTAACCCACTGAGCCACCCAGGTGTCCCTCAATATATCTTTTTGGAGGGGATATGACTCAACCCTAATAATACCAGAGGTTAAAAGTACAATATGCCTGGTTTAAAATAATGTGATGAATGACTTAAGACTCTACCCTTGTGGAAGGAAGGAATGATAGAAAGATGGGTTCTCATAGAAAAGAAAAACTGAGAACAGTACACTGATTTAGCAAATAAAATCTGTTGACAGCCAATCTTGGCAATGAAGTTAGACATCCATGCTTGATATTTCCCTTGACCTTCATATTCACACTAAACTCACAGCTCGTAACATGTCAACAAGCCATGTGTTTTCTTACCTATAGTAGAAGCAGTGTTTCCTTTCACATACTGGACATTTAACACAATTCTGACATAAAGATGAAATCTTAGCATTAACACAAGTTTAGGTAATATTTCCAGTAGTGTATCTTCAACACACTAGGAAATGTCACTATGTAGTCTAATGAGGTATATCCCTGCTGTTCTGGATTCTCATTAGAAACCACTAGAAAAATGATGTCATTTAGATACAATCATAAGCTCTATCCCTTTATGCTTCATTTTCTCATTATATTATTTCCACTGTGATTTTGGCTATCAGAAATAAGCTGAATTTCCTTAAGTAGAGCAGTTAGTTAATTGGTTTGAGGATTCTTGGTTAGAATACAGATTTCAGCTTCAAATTTGTGTGTAAATATTATCATAATAAAGAAGAAAAATATCTATCAAGATGCATTTCTTAATACATACAATGAGAAAAAGAGAAGAGAAAATATAATATATAAATATCAAATTTGCAACCAAGTGCTGCTGCTCTGTTTTATGCTGAATAATGGTTTTTTTTTTAATAAAGACTCAATGGCATATTTCAAGTAATTCCTTGAAAAAGCATCAAGCCAGTGAACATATTTACATTTTTTGGCTTTATGAGTTTAACACTGCCCTAGTTTCTATAGCAGCACTGTCGAATATGGTTACCACTGTGGTGGCTGAGCTGATATGTGGCTCGGTTGAATTTTTAATTTAAATTGTTTTAATAAAATTAAATTTAAAAACTAAAACAGAGTAAATTATTATTATTACTTTTTTTGATTAAGTACATTGTTATTGTTAGGGTAGGATTACCCTTTATCATAACTATTGAAAACACAGGATTCAAACAGAGGAGTATTGTGACTACACACCAGAATTTGAACACCGAGAACAAAAAATTGACATAAAATACCTCAATAATAAGTCTGAACTATTTGATTACACATTGAAATACTATTTTGCACATGCATTTCCTATTTTTTGTGAATCTATACATTAAACATTAACATTAAAATGTTATGTATGTGGCTCAGATTACTTTTCTATTAGATAGTGCTATGTATAGAGTAACCTAAGGAAAACAGTTCTACAGTTTCGGAAGATTTACAAACAGTTCAGTCTTAGGATGAAGTGGGGTATTTTGCCAGAAAAAGAAGAATGAAAGGAGCGTTTCAAACTCAAATCTGTCAATCAAACCTATGTGCTGGCTATCTCACATTTCTCAGGAAATTATACTTCAATGCCCCATGACTTGTATGACAAGTGCTATTACTTCTTTTTCGAATTAAACTTGAATTTACATGCAAAAAACTCCCAACTCCTACCCCATATGCATGTGTGTGTGCGCATGTGCACACACACGTGCACATACATGTGCATACACACACAAAACACGCACACACATACATGTGCACAAATGAATGTGGGGGGGAGGGGCAAAGAGAGGGAATCTCAAGCACTCTTCCCATGGGGCTGGATCCCAGAACCCTGAAATCATGACCTGTGTTGAAACCAAGAGTCAGAAGCTTAGCCGAATGAGCCTCTCAGGTGCCCCACATTCAGTCTATTTTCATGTAAGAATTGAACTGACCACCTCTAAGGAGTTAGGTCAAGGATGGTTTTCTAAGACTTAAAGGAAAAAATATCTGCTCTCAGGAAGCTATCATTCACTTGAACAAATACTAATCAAATCCATACTATGTACAAGGCCCAAATTAAGGTATCTTGTTCTTTCCTTTAATGTGTTTTCCTAAAATAAAATATTGGCTTTGTCATATAATTGATTGATTGATATTATTTTCCATGGGTGTAAAACTAACCACTCCTGAGTCATTACTGGTATCACTGGCTTAATAATGTATTCTCTGTAAGAGTCCATAAAGCTAAACGAAGCACAGATAATTTAAACACATGCCATCAGCAGTCCTAGTACTTAGAAAAATCGTTATTATATTGGTACCCTGTTTTCTGTTTTTTTCTATACATATACATGTAATTGTGTACACCATATATGTATTTTTGGATCTTTATATTCAGTTAACAGAATGTCATAAACACTTTCCATATTATTAACTATTTTAATATTTTTCAAAGATTATTCTTAACTATTTTGATTGTCAAAATTCTCCCTTTAACCATATACAGACTGCTTTCAATATTTCTCAATTATAAATAATACTTTGGTGTTTATTGTTGCAAAGTAAATCACTTTGTGTATCTCCAATTAGTATAATTTCCAAAAGGCAGAATTACATGATAAAGAAGGCAACTATTTAGAACACTTATGAAAAACTGCATAAAAGAAAAGTTGTTCAGAAGATCATTCTATTTACGTAGTTCATAAAAACATCATTTCACAAACTTTTACCAGTACTAAATATTTTCTACTTTGTAGTTTTAAAATTTTATATTTTGTAAATTTTATTTTCATATCACTTGTCAACTTTGCATATAAAATTATATTCAGTTTTAGGTGTCATATTTTCTGTATGTTTCGTCACTTTCCTTTGATTAATTTAAAAAGGCATTTTCTTAGTACCTTCTTAAAATCCTGTCCTTTTAATGGCATAATAAGTGCAAACTGAGCAAACCAAAAGAAAGGAGAACAGGAAAGAACAGAGTTGTTTCTTCCCACAACTTAGTAGTTTTCCTTTCTTTGGGGGAAGAACAACACAACCCTCCCCCTTTGCCTATGATTGATTTTCCCTTTAACATCAGAAGTAGAAAAGTGTGGAGAGGAAACATGCTCACTGAGAGACTCAGACCCGACTTTCTGAATGGATGGAAGCTTCCACTGTTTGTACTTTCGATGCACAAAAAATCAATGATAAAATTAAAGCAAACAAATCCTCACAGAAATGAGATTTTTAAATATTATCAAAAGATACTGTAGACCCTCCTTACCTCTTCTGTGACCTATTTTCTATGGCCTGTAGTAGATGAAACCGTTAACAAAGATTTTTCCATACTGCTCCTACACTGAGATTCTCCTCAGACTACTGTTTTCTAGGTGTGCGGGCACAATGTGAATTAATCCACTCTGGTGGAAATGTGCTGGCCAATGGAGCCAGCAGCCGGATGGACTGCAGGTGCATGGTGGGTGTGATTCAGCTCACGCAGCTCCAGGGCTCAGCTCAGCAGCCGAGACCAACCCCCTAGAAGAATCATCTGGACATAAGTGCAACTGAATTCAATCAGGAAAGCCTTGAATTTTGGAGTCAATCTCCCAGAAAATGCCAAATTACATGGAAAATTACTCTGGTTTACCTTGAAGATAGCTTCCCACTTAGAAAATTAACCTGCAGAAGGAGTTTCTTTCTGCAACGACAAAGCTTACATGTGTCCTCAACACCATACAAGTAACAGGACCCCAAATAATGGTGCAGAAATAGAGGAGTTGTAGGGTTCAAGAGAATATCCAGCACAAATAAGAGGAAGACTAGCTGAGTACACTCAACTGTGTATCTCCTAAAACACTGACATGTGGAAATGTTAAATCCTTCCATTTGGGAACCATGAGATATAACCTCATAGTTTTTTGTTACATTTGTTTTTATTTAGGGTTCTTTCAAAACTTCCAACGTAACCACACATACATGGGAGAGAGAATCATGACTACATACCTCAATGTACTGAACACAGGGAGTCTGGAAAAAATACATAGGTTGACTGACTTATAATGAAAAGATGAGTTTTCCTTCTTGACTAAAGAGCGACCTGAATTATTTGTAATCCCCTATCTGCTATTCACAGAGCCTAGAAATTTGAGCTCTCCTGTGAAGTCCTCTGACTGTAAACTGAATCTTCTGCTCATTTTCTACTCTCTTCCTATCATTTCATTCCATTATCCTGACATATAAAGTCTTACATAACAAGTAGATTTATATAGTCTATCTAGCAGTATAATAAGATAGAGTGGGGATTTCTCCACTACAAGGTGTCAATGATGGTAACACAGGCACATTAGCTATACAGAATTTTAAAACACAATGAAGCAGACTATAGTTCAATCTGGTTTTTATTATGACCAAACACCAGGAATTCTACACAATGAGATGACAAAATGCTCCTGTTCTTCACAGAAGATCACTCATCCCCACTTCTACCCCTGTTTGGAATACACTCACAGCTCTCCTTCATCAACTGCCAAAGATTTGAGGAAAGAATCATTTTTAACCTAATTCATCCATCCATCCATCCATCCATTCATCTATTTCCTATGTATCTGTATCTGTGGCCATACAGACAATACTCAGCAAATGTTGGTAGAACATGTCAATGAATAGTGCAGGTAGAAGGTCTTAAAGGAAGGAAAAGGAGAAAGCTGGATTTCTTATTAAAATATATCAGAAAATATATTCCACATTAAAACAGGGAAAATATTATATGAAACCAAATAAATGATGGGAAGTTTTCACAAAGTCATCAAGTTGTCAATAAAGGTTATTGAAATATATGGTAAAGAATAAAATAAGCGGCAACTTAAGAAGAAAACTTGTGTCTCACATCTGCTCATGTGTCTGCCTGCAAACACCTAGGACACATGTTGAAATAAGAACTCTCCTTTGCGGGGCACCTGGGTGGCTCAGTGGGTTAAGCCGCTGCCTTCGGCTCGGGTCATGATCCCAGGGTCCTGGGATCGAGCCCCACATCGGGCTCTCTGCTCAGCAGGGAGCCTGCTTCCCTCTCTCTCTCTGCCTGCCTCTCCATCTACTTGTGATTTCTCTCTGTCAAATAAATAAATAAAATCTTTAAAAAAAAAAAAAAAGAACTCTCCTTTGCATTGGTTTTCTGCATCTCAAAGAGTGGCTATCATTGACACAGTCAAATCCAGAAATGTGAGGAAATGGATTTTGGAATATGTAGACCATGACTGCTCTTTATGATGCAGAAGAAATCATCCTGGATGGTACTCATGCCAAGTAGATACCAGCAAACTACAATAGATCTGCGCTGGGGAAGATGGATTTGGCCAAGTCCACAAAGCAGGCAAGAAGTGGGAGTGGATAAATCTCTTTTAAAAATGAGAAAAAGAAAGTTGAGGGGCACCTGGGTGGCTCAGTTAGTTGAGTATCTGCCTTTGGCTCAGGTCATGATCTCTGGGTCCTGGGATTGAGCTGCATGATGGGCTCCCTGCTCAGCGGGGAGTCTGCTTCTCCCTCTGCCCCTCCTCCTGCTTATGCTCTCTCACTCTGGCATACATAAATAAAATCTTTAAAAAAAAATAAGAAATAAAAAAATAAAAATGAGGAAAAAAGAGGTATGGATTCCAGAGATACAAATGTATTGATTCAAAGGGGCACCCACACCCCAATGTTTATAGCAGCAATGTCCATGTCAGCCAAACGTTGGAAGGAACCCAGACGTCCATCAACAGATGAATGGATAAAGAATATGTTATATATATATATAATGGAAAATTACTGGCTATCAAAAAGAATGAAATCATACCATTTGCAATGATGTGGATGGAACTGGTGGTCATTATACTGAGCGAAATAAGTCAATCAGAGAAAAGACAATTATCAAATGGTTTCACTTATATGTGGAATTTAAGAAACAAAACAGAATATTATAGAAGAGAGGAAAATAATAAAACAAGACAAAACCAGAGAGGGAGGCAAACCATAGAGACTCTAAATCATAAGAAACAAACTGAGGGTTGCTGGAGGGGATGGGAGTTGGGAGAAGGGAGTAAATGGGTGATGGTCATTAAGGAGAGCACATGATGGGGATGCCTGGAGGGCTCAGTCAGTTAGGTGTCTGCCTCTGGCTTGGGTCATGATCTGGGAGTCTCATAATAAAGCCCTGCACTGGGATCGCTGCTCAACGGGGAGTTTGCGTCTCTCTCTGTCCCTCACCCCACTTGTACTCTCTCTTTCTCACTCTCTCCCTCTTGCTCTCTCTCAAATTATATATATATATATATATATATGTATATATATATATATATACATATATATATATATTTTAAAGGAAGGAAAGGAGTGGATGAAATGAAATGAGCATCATGATGGATTCCAACATGAAGAAATGAGCACTGGGTGTTATAGAAAACTGATGAATCACTGATCTCTACCTCTGAAACTACTAATGCGTTGTCTATTAATTAATTGAATTTAAGTTTAAAAAACGAGGGGGAAAAGTTCAATTCTACCAAAATAGCAAAATATTGGAGGTGTACATACATATAGGAGGTATACACACACGCGTATATATGGAAAAATTTGTAAGACAAAATCAAATACTGAAGGAATATGGATTTCCTTTGGAATAAAAAACAAAATGGGCATATGCAGTACAAAATCATGGTAAATCACATGTCTAATGCTGAAGAACTTCTGATTTTGATAATAATAATTTAAATGTCATTGTATCCCAGCTACAAGATTGAGTATGAAGAAGTTAATCATTAAACTATGATAGAATTGACTTTCATGCAGAAAGAAACATGGAAGGAAAAGGTTCATCTTTTATACTAAGTACAAAGTCATTTGGTGTCACTGCAAATGTAAATTGAAAGGGGAATTTATTATTTTGATGTGTACTCTCCTCTACTCAAATTAAGGCAGAGAGCTATTCAAGAATGTAAACTTCCCTGCATGCAACCAAGCCAGTGTTTGAAAGGGCTTTCAATCTGTGGCTATTAAAATTGCATTATATACAGCATATAATTTTATATATATGGTATATATTATGTACCACACATATACAATACACGTATTATACTATAAATGATGTATATAATTCATTGTAACTTACATTGCATATAAGTCATGCAATGTATAAATTCTAAATACTGGGTATAATCATGACCAAGTTTTCATAAATTCACATACCATGAACCTAGAGTATATTTTCAACATTATAAGTAAATCGGAACTTCAAAGTTTCATGTGAAAAAAGGAATAGTTACCAATCAGATGTCAGTGAAAGCTGACATTACCTTTTCACTACCCTTTAATCTCCTTGAGGACAGAGATCTCTGGTTCCCTCCCACTAACCTTCAGTGAATAAGGTTACATAAAAATGAACAGTCCAGCTGGGGCAAGACAGAAACACGACTACGGTGTCAGGAACAAGATGAACGAACTATTGTCGGGTACTGGGCATTGCATAATATGCATATTTGGTGTTGACATACTAGATGACAGAATGCAGAATGCGATAAACTGCGGCAGAAGCAAATGACTCTGATCGTGACAGTTTTGCCTGTGAGTTTCTGACACAGTGGACTGTAGGCACCAGGACATGAGCTCTGGACAGACAAGGGACGGACAAGGTCATGGGCTCTTTTCCAAGCAGAACTCCCTGGGAGCATCCCCGTTCTGCTCCAGGCTTGTCTTCAGACACCCCTTGTTGTTTTTAGCACAGAGTCTACAAATCTGGCTCTGTTCTCGAACACTGTTACTTCTACTTCTCCTTTGTTGGCTTCAACATACCCAGACACAGATATGGCAGTTACCAACTTGGATTCCTCACATTCTTGCTCCCCAAGTTAGGCCGTTTTGGTCATTGTTTTCTTACTGTTAGCAGCTCCAGAAAAATGTTTTGGAATTAATAAAAGATGATACCAACTGAAAAGAAAGTCACACACCATCTAAAATTGACTCTTACCAAAGTGGTAGAGTGTTGTACACACTTCTTGTGAACTTTCCTCCTGCCTTCCCGCCGTCTGGCAGCCCCCTGCATGCACTCAGACTGTAGTGCGGGGACTGAAACCAAGTCCCTACTCGTGCAAAAGGACATGCTACCAACCTAAGAGCAGTCATAGGTGTGAACACTGCCGAAGGCAACCTGGCCTGTGAGTTTCCTCTCCAGCCACAGCCATAAGCACGTAAGGCCCACACCGCCCATGGCTCCCACGCAGCAGCTGTCCCCACACACCCTGGCCCACCGTGGTCTCCCAGGAGGGGAGGCTGTACTGCCGCAATGCCCAGACCAGAGCACAAGCTGAATGACAAGCTCTCTTCTGCCTGGATTTTAAAAGGCCCTAAGCGAACCCTGCCATCATCTAGCCAACTCTGCCTCACTAACCCAGGGCCTTTATGATTTCAATTTATCATGCAGCATATAGAAAGATTGTGCAGAAATGCAAAAGCTTCTAGTGACACCTGATCAAACGGGTCATCTCTCTGCCTCCCCCATGGGGGTGCTACCCATCCCTCCTGCGTCTCCTGCAACACTGCAGGCTTGCGGCTGGGACGCTCACTCTGTAGCAGCTTTCTCTGTCCTTGGTGAACACCTCAGACACTCATCTTCCCCCTGCACCCTTGTCCATGTTTTGGTGTAAATGCTCATTCCCTTGGTGCCAAAGGTGAAACTCAGTATTGGACTACGTGGCCTGTAAGTGGGGCTGTGGGCAGAAAAGCCACAGTTACTACTCGAACTTGGTTTCCACATAAGTGTTTCAAAAATCTTGGGAGAAAATACAACTCTCAAAGTGCTTTGGGGAATTCTGTTGTTACTATGATTCTTTTTTAATTTCACCAAAATTTAGTTCACTTCCAATTTGAATGGAAAGTAAGTTTGGCGTCTCAGGGAAGGCGTTCAGTGGCTCTCACCATGTGAGAACTGCTCAGGTAGACACTTGGCTAAGAGTTTGAGCTCACCCTTGTGGGAGGACAGCAAGGGTGAACAAATAGTATTGCTAGGCTGGTTAAATTCTAATTAAATGTGGAACATGGTGAGGGACAGATTAATATACTAAGAAAAAATTTTAATAACCTGAAAACCCTAAAATTAAACACAGCAGGTTGAAAGGATTTAGAGTGATTACCAAAGACATTATGAACTATCAATTTATATCAGGTAACACTGAATTTTTACATTTTTACCCAGATTTTCCTAATGTAAGGTGTTCTTATGAAAACCAAAATCAAAATAGCAATGCCTTAAATACCCTGGTGGCATTATAGTTCAGGTAACTTGATTTTTGGCATGTTTCTGGAAGAATTTCGGAGCATTATATAGTTACACACACACTGCTAGAGTCTAAATGTTGCTCGTATTTACATTTTCCAATTGTTGAATAGTTTTAAAAAACAGAGGATAAAAAAAGGACTTCAGCCTATTTTCAGCTTCCCCAAACACCAGCCTGACTCCAGGAGTTACTAAAACCCCACTGCATTCGCACATGCACACCGGTGCCTTTAGGAATGGCTGGGTCCTGAGTAAGGGCCCCTAGGCCACAAGCATGCTCGACCTCCCCCAGGGACCCCACATGCTGTGTTGGCCATGACCAAATATGGACCTGGACTAACATTTCCTAAACACACATTTTGTGTCCAACACCCTCCATATTTCCCCCCAGGAGGTCCATGAAATTAGCCCTGTTTTACAGGCTGGGAAGATGAAGGTGAAGGAGAAAAGCTGTTGGTCTGAGAATCTGTAGGAGAGCTGGAATTTGAATCCAATGGTCTGAGAATCTGTAGGAGAGCTGGAATTTGAATCCAAATTTTTATCCAAGTCTGTAATTCCTGATTTTTTTCTATACCACAACAGACTTCACGTGTGAACTGCACTTATAGGTTTCCTAATATTTTTTTTGCAGCATTCTTTTGATATTCCACAAAAATCTCTTCATATGTAATGCCTTTAATTCTTTTATCAAGAAACTAAGAAGTAGCAGATTTGGTTCTCATTTTCTTCAGTTTATAGTTTTTAACTTCATAAAATTTGTAAATCCTTTTGAAAAATTATTTTTGTTTTAAAACAGTTTTCAATTTATCTTCATGTATGAAGATAGTACAGTTGGTTCAGCTACCCCACTGGAAAGGGCCATCTGCTCTCCTGAGCTCACCACTCAAATCTTGATCTCATCCAGAAACACCTGCACAGACACACCCAGAAATAATGTTTAACCAGACAAACGGACACATACAATTAACCACCACTGTGAGTATGGTACCCTTGTTACAGTTAATGAACTATTGATTTATTGTTATTGAATGAAGCATACTTCCTTCAGACTTGCTTGTTGCATAATATCCTTTCTCTGTTGCACACAATACCTCACTGTCCTATCTCCCTGGGCATCTCTGGGCTGTGACAGTTTCTCAGACTTCCATGGCCTGTATTGATCTCATGGCCACACATTCCTGGGGATCAGAAGTGTGGGTCGAGTATTCCATAGAATGCCCCCTCAATTTGTATTTGTCTGTTGTTTTGGTTATTCTTGGACCTGAGGGAGGCAGACCATGGACAAGAAGTGTAATTTTCATCCAATCATATCAAGGGCCTATGCTATTAGCACGATGTGTTACAGTTCATGGTAATGATGGTAGTTTATTTCAAGTTTCCCAATGAAAGGTCTTTTTTTTTTTCCTCAGGATTTCAGTTTTTTACTTTTAAATTGAAGCCCAATTGACATCAAATATCCTATTAGTTGCAGGTGCACAATGCAGTCACTTGGTATTTGTCTGTCTGTCACCATACAAAGTTACTATGACAGAACAGACTACGTTCCCTGTGCCGTAGGTCGCATCTCTGTGTTGTCTTTACTTTAGAACTGGAGGTCTGTACCTCTGAATCCCCTTCACCTGTGCAACCTGCCCCCTCTGACCCCTCCCCACCCTGGTAACAGATGCTCTGTTTCCTTTTCTATGAGTATGTTTCGTTTTAATTCCACCTATGCATGAGACCCTATGGTACTGGCTTTTCTCTGATTTCATTTAGCATACCTCTCTAGATCCACCCGTGCCCGTCCTTTCTTATGGCTGAGTCCTATTCCATCATATATATATATATGGAATATATATATATATATATATATATATACATATCAGAAGGAGAGTTCCTGGATTGTACGGTAGTTCACTTTTAACTTGCTAAGGAACCTATACACTTTTTCACACAGTGGCTGCCCCAGATCACAGCTCACGGAGGGTGTATAGGGTTCCCTCTTCTCCACATGCTCACCAACACCCGCTGTTTTTTTGTGTTTGGTAATAACCCAATCTAACCGGTGTGAAGTAACATCTTGTCGTGGCTTTGTCTTGCATTTCCCTGATGACAAGTGATGTTGAGCATCTTTTCAGAAGCCTATTGGCCATCTGGATGTCTTCTTTGGGAAAAAAAAAAAGTCTGTTGAGTTCTCTGCCCATTTTGAGTGAAGTAGTTAATCTTCCTGATAATAAGCTGTGTAAATTTTCTATATATATTTGGATACTAACCCCTTACAGAATGTAAAGGTAATCTTCCCCCCCCCCCTTTTCTTATTGTACATGTGTGGTCAACATTTAAGGGATGGGAATTACATTCAACATCTTTGTGGGGGGGGGAGCATTTCTATTTCTTTTTTCTAATTATAATAATTGGCAATTATAGAACTTTTAAAAATAAAAAATCATCTATAATCTGATAGACCTATTACATAGTATCAGTGATTCCAAAGTGTGAGAGTTGCAACATAGGAGACATTTGTTAATAAGGTCCCATTGTGAGAAATTTACTTCTTTTGTTCTCTTTTGAATCTATGAGAAAACCAGGAGGAAAGTTAAGCGTCTGCCTGTTATTTGCAATTATCAGACACTGTATCACTTTTTAGCACAATTGGGACTGCCTTGGGCTCCAATGTTTATAAGCAACTCTTTCTACCTGGATCAAACGACAAAATTTTATTTACGTTATGTTAATTTTTAGATTCATGCTTATTTTTTTTCAGTAACAGCAGCTTCAAATTATAAAAATGAAATAAAATTACACATGTAAAAGCATTTTAGTGAGCCAATTAAAACATCTATGTAGGAGGAGTCAAGATGGCAGAGAAGTAGCAGGCTGAGACAACATCTGGTAGCAGGAGATCAACTAGATAGCTTGTCAAACCATTGCGAACACCATCAAATCCAACAGGAGATCGAAGAGAAGAAGAGCAACAATCGACCACTTTCTGAAAGGTAGGACCGGTGGAGAAGTGAATCCAAAGTGATGGGAAGATAAACTTGGGGGGGGGCAGCTCCCGGGAAGTGGCGGAGCAACGGAGCACAAAATCAGGACTTTTAAAAGTCTGCTCCATAGAGGGACATTGCTCCAGAGGCTAAACTGGGAGGAAGCCCACGTGGGGTCAGCATAACCCCACATCCCCCAGGGTCACAGAAGAACCGGGGGTGTCTGAGTGTCGCAGAGCTTGCAGCTATTAGAGCGGGGAAGCAGGCTATAGCGACAAAGCCGAGGAGTGAGCTCTCAGCTCGGGGTTACCTTGAACTGGTCACAGGCTTAGTAAGTTCGGAGCATAGCCAGAGGCCACAGAGACGGAAGTGACCAGGCGCTTTTCTCCAAGTGCGACCGATTGAGCGCTTTCCTACAAGCGCGACCAGAGGCCAGGGAGACAGGGGCAGTTGGGCACTTTTCTCTGAGGGTGCACTGAGGAGCAGGACCCCAGGCTCTCCACCCGAGCCAGATTGGGAGGCCGCCGTCTTCATTCCTGTCCTCCGAAACTCTATAGAAAGTGCTCAGGGAACAAAAGCTCCTGAAAGCAAACCAGATCAGATTGCTTAGCCCAGCCCCTGGTAAGGGCGGTTCAATTCCGCCTGGAGCAAAGACACTTGAGAATCACTACAACAGGCCCCTCCCCAAAAGATCAATAAGAAACCCAGCCAAGACCAACTTCACTCACCAAGGAGAATAGCTGAATTCCAGAGGAGGAGAAAGCAAATCTTATCTGGACAAAATGACAAGGCAGAAAAACTCACCACAAAAAAAAAAAAAAAAAAAAAAGAACAAGAGGCAGTACCGAAGGCTAGGGACCTAATCAATACAGACATTGCTAATATGACAGATCTAGAGTTCAGAATGACAAATCTCAAGGTTCTAGCCAGACTCAAAAATGGCATAGAAGATATTAGAGAAACCCTCTCCAGAGAGATAAAAGCCCTTTCTGGAGAAATAAAAGAACTAAAATCTAAACAAGTTGAAATAAATAAAAGCTATTAATGAGGTGCAATACAAAATGGAGGCTCTTACTGCTAGGATAAATGAGGAAGAAGAAAGAATTAGTGACATAGAAGACCAAATGACAGAGAATAAAGAAGCAGAGCAAAAGAGAGACAAACAAATACTGAACACGAGGAGAGAATTTGAGAGATAAGTGACACCATAAGACAAAACAACATTAGAATAATTGGGATTCCAGAAGAAGAAGGAGAAGAAAGAAAGAGGGGAACAGAGGGTATACTGGAGAGAATTTCCCTAATATGCAAAGGGAACAAGCATCAAAATCCAGGAGATGCTAAGAACGCCCCTCAAAATCAATAAAAATAGGTCCACACCCCGTCACCTGATAGTAAAATTTACAAGCTTAGCAAAAAAGAGAAAATCCTGAAAGCAGCCCAGGAAAAGAAGTCTATAACACACAAGGGTAAAAACATTAGATTGGCAGCAGACCTATGTACAGAGACCTGGCAGGCCAGAAAGAACTGGCATGATATATTCAGAGCACTAAACAAGAAAAACATGCATCCAACAATACTATATCCAGCTAGGCTATCATTGAAAATAGAAGGAGAGATAAAAAGCTTGCAGGACAAACAAAAACTGAAAGAATTTGCAAACTCCAAACCAGCTCTACAGGAAATATTGAAAGGGGTCCTCTAAGCAAAGAGAAACCCTAAAAATAATCAGAAAGAAACAGAGACAATATACAGTAACAGCCACCTTATAGGCAATACAATGGCACTAAATTCATATCTCTCAATAGTTACCCTAAATGTTAATGGGCTAAATGCCCCAATCAAAAGACACAGGGTATCAGAATGGATAAAAAACAAAACCCATTAATATGCTGCCTACAAGAAACTCATTTTAAACCCAAAGACCTCCAGATTTAAAGTGAGGGGGTGGAAAACAATTTACCATGCTAATGGACATCAGAAGAAAGCTGGGGTGGCAATCCTTATATCAGATCAATTAGATTTTAAGCCAAAGACTATAATAAGAGATGATGAAGGACACTATATCATACTCAAAGGGTCTGTCCAACAAGAAGACCTAACAATTTTAAATATCTATGCCCCTAATGTGGGATCAGCCAACTATATAAACAAATTAATAACAAAATCAAAGAAAAACATCAACAATAATACAATAATAGCAGGGGGCTTGAACACTCCCCTCACTGAAATGCACAGATCATCTAATCAAAAGATCAACAAGGAAATACAGGCCTTAAATGACACACTGGACCAGATGGACATCACAGATATATTCAGAACATTCCATCCCAAAACAAAGAATATACATTCTTCTGTTGTGCACATGGAACATTCTTCAGAATAGATCACATCCTGGGACATAAATCAGGTCTCAACCTGTTGCAAAAGACAGTGATCTATCCCTGCATATTTTCATACCACAATGCTCTGTAGCTAGAACTCAGTCACAAGAGGAAATTCGGAAAGAACCCAAATTCACGGAGACTAAACAGCATCCTTCTAAAAAATGAATGGGTCAACCAGGAAATTAAAGAAGAATTGAAAAAATTCATGGAAACAAATGATAATGAAAACACTATGGTTCAAAATCTCTGGGACACAACAAAGGCAGTCCTGAGAGGAAAATATATAGTGGTACAAGACTTTCTCAAGAAATAAGAAAGGTCTCAAATATACAACCTAACCCTACACTTAAAGGAGCTGGAGAAAGAACAAGAAAGTAAGCCTAAACCCAGCAGGAGAAGAGAAATTATAAATATAAGAGCAGAAATCAAAAATAATAGAACAAATCAATGAAATTAGGAGCTGGTTCTTTGAAAGAATTAATAAAATTGACAAACCCCTGGCCAGACTTATCAAAAAGAAAAGAGAAAGGACCCAAATAAATAAAATCATGAGTGAAAGAGGAGAGATCAAAACCAACACCAAAGAAATACAAACAATTAAAAGAACATAATATGAGCAACTCTAGACCAACAAATCTGACAATCTGGAAGAAATGGATACATTTCTAGAGACATATAAACTACCACAACTGAACCAGGAAGAAATAGAAAACCTGAACAGACCCATAACCAGTAAGGAGATTGAAACAGTCATCAAAAATCTCCAAACAAACAAAAGCCCAAGGCTAGACGACTTCCCAGGGGAATTCTACTAAACATTTAAAGAAGAACTAATTCCTATTCTCCTGAAACTGTTCCAAAAAATAGAAATGGAAGGAAAACTTCCAAACTCCTTTTATGAGGCCAGCATCACCTTGATCCCAAAACCAGACAAGGATCCCATCAAAAAAGAGAACTACAGACCAACATCCTTGATGAACACAGATGTGAAAATTCTCACCAAAATACTAGCCAATAGGATTCAACAGTACATTAAAAGGATTATCCACCACGATGAAGTGGGATTTATTCCAGGGCTGCAAGTTTGGTTCAACATGTGCAAATCAATCAATGTGATACAGTACACTAATAAAGGAAAGAATAAGAACCATATGATACTCTCAATAGATGCTGGAAAAGCATTTGACAAAGTGCAGCATCCCTTCCTGATCAAAATTCTTCAAAGTGTAGGGTTAGAGAACACATACCTCAATATAATCAAAGCCATCTATAAAAAACCCACCACAAATATCATTCTCAATGGAGAAAAACTGAAAGCTTTTCCACTAAGGTCAGGAATATGGCAGGGATGTCTATTATCACCACTGCTATTCAACATAGTACTAGAGGTCCTAGCCTCAGCAATCAGACAACAAAAAGAAATTAAAGGCATCCAAATCAACAAAGAAGTCAAACTATCACTCTTTGCAGATGATATGATACTATATGTGGAAAACCCAAAAGACTCCACTCCAAAACTGCTAGAACGTGTACAAGGATTCAGTAAAGTGTCAGGATATAAAGTCAATGCACAAAAATCAGTTGCATTTCTTTACACTAACAACAAGACAGAAGAAAGAGAAATTAAGGAGTCAGTCCCATTTACAATTGCACCCAAAATCCTAAGATACCTAGGAATAAACCTAACCAAAGAGGGAAAGAACCTATACTCAGAAAACTATAAAGTATTCATGAAAGAAACTGAGGAAGACACAAAGAAATGGAAAAATGTTCCATGATCCTGGATTGGAAGAACAAATATAGTGAAAATGTCTATACTACCCAAAGCAATCTACACATTTAATGCAATCCCTATCAAAATGCCATCCATTTTTTTCAAAGAAGTAGAACAAACAATCCTAAAATTTATATGGAACCAGAAAAGACCTCAAATAGCCAAAGGAATATTGAAAAAGAAAGCCATAGTTGGTGGCATCACAATTCCAGACTTCAAGCTCTATTACAAAGCTGTCATCATCAGGACAGCATGGTACTGGCACAAAAACAGACACATAGATCAATGGAACAGAATAGAGAGCCTGGAAATAGATCTTCAACTCTATGGTCAACTAATCGTTAAAGCAGGAAGGAATGTCCAATGGAAAAAACACAGCCTCTTCAACAAATGGTGCTGGGAAAATTGGACAGCCACATGCAGAAAAATGAAATTGGACTATTTCCTTATACCACACACAAAAATAGACTCAAAATGGATGAAGAACCTCAATGTGAGAAAGGACTCCATCAAAATCCTTGAGGAGAACACAGGCAGCAACCTCTTTGACCTCAACCACAGCAACATCTTCCTAGGAACATCATCAAAGGCAAGGAAAGCAAGGGGAAAAATGAACTACTGGGATTTCATCAAGATCAAAATCTTTTGCACAGCAAAGGAAACAGTTAACAAAACCAAAAGACAACTAACAGAATGGGAGAAGATATTTGCAAATGACATATCAGATAAAGGGCTAGTGTCCAAAATCTATAAAGAACTTAGGAATCTCAACACCCAAAGAACAAATAATCCAATCAAGAAATGGGAAGAAGACATGAAAAGACATTTCTGCAAAGAAGACATCCAGATGGCCAATAGACACATGAAAAAGTGCTCCACATCACTTGGAATCAAGGAAATACAAATCAAAACCACAATGAGATATCACCTCACACCAGTCAGAATGGCTAAAATTAACAAGTCAGGAAAGGACAGATGCTAGTGAATATACGGAAAGGGGAACCCTCCTACTAGAGGGTTGGTGGGAATGCAAGCTGGTGCAACCACTCTGGAAAACAGCATGGAGGTTTCTCAAAATGTTGAAAATAGAACTACCCTATGACCCAGCAATTGCACCACTGGATATTTACCCTAAAGATACAAATGTAGTGACCCAAAGGGGCACATGCACTTGAATGTTTATAACAGCAATGTCTACAATAGGCAAACTATGGAAAGAACCTAGATGTCCATCAACAGGACATCAACAGATGTCCCTGCATCAACAGATGAATGGATAAAGAAGATGTGGAATATATATGCAATGGAATACTATGCAGCCATCAAAAGAAATGAAATCTTGTCATTTGCGATGATGTGGATGGAACTAGAGGGTATCATGCTTAGTGAAATAAGTCAATTGGAGAAAGACAACTCTCATATGATCTCCTTGATATGAGGAAGTGGAGATGCAATGTGGGGGGGTTGGGAAAAGAAAATGGAAAGGAAAAGAAAAAATGAAAAAAGGTGGGATTGGAAGGGAGACAAACCATAAAATACTCAATCTCAAATAACAGACTGAGGGTTGCTTGGGGGAGGGGGTCAGGAGAGGGTGGTAGCGATATGGACATTGGGGAGGGTATGTGCTATGAGTGCTGTGAAATGTGTGAACCTGGCGATTCACAGACCTGTACCTCTGGGGATAAAAATACATTATATCCTTATTAAAAATAAATAAACAAATTCAATTAAATAAAAGCAAAAAAAATATATGTAAATATAGTGGTACAAGTTGTTTGCAGAAATAGCAACTGTTATTGGCAGCTTTTTGAGAAGTATTCATTTATCATAAGAAGAGGCAAGCTGCCAAAACTATTGGTAGAGTCCAAGTGTGTCTGCAGGTGCATGAACTCTGTGTAAATATATTTTTTGTTCATTGCCTGACGATATGAACAATTTAATTTTTTACAATACATTATAAAATTCATGGAATCATTTGAGCTCTGGCTATTTGTCTAGGAAACTTAGTAGATTAAGGAGCAAACCAGAAGTTACATATTTATTACCCAGTCTGTGCACATGGAAATTCTTCAGTGTTCAGGTACCATTTCTTTTGTTTTGTGTATAGAAATCATCTCTTCCTATTTGCATGATCCCTGCAAATTTCATATACCATACTCCAGAAAAAACCAGTGGCACGATTACTCACAAAGCCACATCGCCTCCATACCACTGTTTATGCTGCAGCCATCGAGATGCTTCTGTCTGGGCAGCTCTGGCATTTACATAAAGCTACTCACAGGCCTCCCTGCCCCTGAGGTCCCACCATTCACTGTTCATTCACCCAAGCATGGTCCTTTGCAATTGCCTTTTCTCTGTTGGTTACCCTGCTTTGTTAAGGATGTCCCAAAAGGAAAGTCTTACCCAGAATATGCAGGAAAACATGAAAAGACTGTGTTAAAGTAAAAGGTCACGTTAAATATACTCTCTAGAATTTCACTGGGCAAACACAGAATGTGTCTTCTAAACATGTCTGTTACATTATCCAACATGTCTTCCCTTTAACCCTTGTCACCTTCATTGCTGCATTCCCAAATGTAGTCCCTGAATGTGAACCGCACCCTTACCTTTCATACACTCCCTATCAGCAAGGAGGACAGTGAGACACTAATTGTCTGAGTGAGCAGTCTCCTCAAAGAATGTCTATTCTACTTCAAGAGTTCTCTAAGAGGCCCTGAAGTCACCTCCATGTTCACCAGCAATAACAGAGAGCCAACCAGAAGGACCCATGTGTTTGGAATGTCCCCAGGAAGAAGAGAGACCACCACCGCATGAGAGCTACTTCACAAAGGGTTGTCTGACCACATATCAGACCTTGGGCAGGTGAATGACCAGCTCACCAACAGAGGCACCATGAAGTCAGTGAGCCTTCAACATAGTGACTCCCTTAGTGGCTTCCCAGTGGTGGTAACAAGAGAAGGGGAGTGTCCAAAAATATGCCCCTAATATGGCTCAAACCTCCATAGATAGACCAGGAGGCGAGTGCTGAACTTGACCTACATCTTACGTGAATGAGAATCATCAAAAATTAAGGTGTCCGCACTATTTGGATGACTCCATCTCAGGCCACTGGGTCACCAGACTGCCCTGTAGAACAAAGGCCAGATTAGCAGGCACCAGGATGAGGATATAAGCATAATTTCCCCCTCTTCCCAGCCCCTGAAGGCATCTGGCTGACCATAAGATCAGAGCTCAGTGAAGGGGAGATGTGGACTGAACTCCAGTCTGGGGTTACTCTTCCCAGATGGCACATTTGGGGTCTCCTAACCCTCTTGGAAGGATATAAACAAATTTTGAGAAAAGCAACCCAAACCATGGGGTCTCTGGAGCAAGGTATGAATGGAGGGAGCCTCCACTGCCTGGGTACAAGGGCAGAGCTGACTCGGTTATACCCCAAACTTCCTCTGGTTGATCACAGCATGAAGTATCCTCATTGTTAAAAATCCTTTGGTATATATTGTGGAATAGTTGGAAAAAAAGCTAATTGATATTCTGTAATTTAACAGTTTAAAACATTTTGTAATGTGATGCATTAAAAAATAAACTTTTTGATTCATCACTTGAATATATGTGTGTGTGTATACATATTATACAAATACAATGTCATTATACATTTTTTCAGTATCTAAAACTTATATTTTCATGTGGTGTTTTAATGTGTTTCTTTTTAATTATGAGTGTTTTTATATTTAGTTATTTAATATGCTAATGTAAATATTTTCTGTTTCATGTTTGCCTTAAAATTATCATATCATATTTATCTCTCTGATTGACTGACTTTGCTTACCATAATACTTGTATGTGGAATTTCAGAAACAAAACAGATGAACATAGGGGAAGGAAACAAAAGACAGTGGGAAACAGACCAGAGAGACTCTTGACTTGGAGAACAATCTGAGGGTTGCTGGAGAGATGTAGGAGGGGATGGCCCAGATGGGTGATGGCATTAAGGACACTAATTCTGCTGAGCCCTGGGTATTGCATGTAAATGATGAGTCACTGAATTCTACTCCTGAAAGCAACACTACCTTATAGTCTAACTACCTTGAGCTTAAACAAAATTTTAAAAATAAATTAAAAACACAATAAAGTTATCATAAATTAGATGCACAGCTTAGATAAAATACTGTCTTGAGTAATTTCCTTTGTTATGCTTTTTGAGAGTTCTAAGTTTTTAAAATTGATTAAATATCTTTGTATGTTGTTCCTTGTTTCGAATAATACTTTTTATCCATTTGTATTTATAAACCTTCATATGTTTATCAGGAATCAAACTGATTTTTTATTTTTACAAAATGTTTTCTAAGATCATTTTTAGAATCAGTAATGCCATACACATTGATGTGATCCATTATACATAAATTCACATAAATTTATAGGATTGTACTGTATTTGTTCATTTTATTTATATTCAGTGTTTGAAGGATATATATGACAGAATGCTTTAAAGTTTCCTGTTATCTTAATTCTTTAAAGTACCTTGTTTAAAATATCAAAAATAGAAATGAAATACTATTTTTGATATACTTTTATAGGAAGAGAAGACTTTTAAGTCATTAACATTGTAGAGACCAGTGGCAGGCTGCCCCCACATGTGTCACTTTGGAATACTGATTATTTTAAATAACGTTACTTAGGGGACACAAAGACACTCAGACCCTCCTCTATCCCCTGAAGACAGGAAATCAATCTCCCCATTGAAAGGTCTCTGTCCTGGAAGGTGAAAGGACTTCCTAATCTCCAGAAATAGGAAATTCAGAGCTAAGAATTTCATATAAACAATGTGATTTTTTTTTTTTTACTAATTTACTACTGTAGCCCAAATTCTACTTAGAATTCTTTACTAATTGAAGTTTCCAATGCTGAGTTTTCCTTGTCCTGTCAACTCCTCAGAAATGCATTGTCTCTTTGTCTAAAAAGTGTTAAGAACTGCCCATCTTGGTCATTTCTTTGGGTCTCCCCCTTTCATCATGGGGCCTCCAGGCACATGTAATAAAACTTTGGGGTGCTTTCTCCTGTTCAACTGTCTCAGGTCAGTTTAACAGTTAGTCCAGAAGTAAGACCTTGGGAGCCAAGAAGAATTTTTCCTTCCCTTTGCCATCATCTGGGTTTAGAAGCAGGCTCACAAGGATGGGACATGGGATGAATGATAGAGGAGTTACTACAGAGCGATGCCCCTGGCTCCTCCTCCATCTGTGAGGACCAGGTTCCAAAGCCATCAGTGAGTGCAGCTGGGTTTGCACAAGGAGCATAGAATCGATGAAGAACTCAAATTGCATAAGAAAAACCACAGAGTCATGACTGCCAAGAATGACAGTCCTAGAGAGGAGAAACAAGGCAGGTCTGGGAAAGGCAAGGGCTGGAAGGTGTCCTTAGAGAGCATTTGAGGAAGTTGCACAGAAAGCAGCTGCCCTTCACCTCAGTCAAGGTCCTCAGAAGATGTTTGCACAGACTCTGAAGATGCCCCAAAGCTTCTGGATTTGTACATGATTTTCATTTGGATGCCACGTCTTCCTGAATTTGCCCCATTTTCAGAACACAGACATGCAACTCTCCAATGGTCACTTCAAGCCTTGCTCACACGGTTTTGTTTTTTACCGTTGTGATTCAGCACACAGCTGAGGCAACACGTATTCGCTCTGCTCTGATCTACTCAATGTTCGGTGACAGAGGAAAACATTGTATGAACTTTGTTATAGCTTAACATCACCAGTGTTTGCTTTTTTAAATACAAGGTAAAATGAAAGGCTTTGAAAATGAGGAAAGCCTATCAAATACAGGCTGATACTTGGATTTTCTTACACAGTTCTGCATCACATTGTGTAACACCTTTCTCATGCCAAAGAAACTTGAATTCTCTTTCTATATATTACAATAACCAAAGGCACATAACTAAAGCTTGAAAGTAAACACATTTTAATGACCTATTAGCTATTAAAACAATGAGTTTTGGTAAATGAAAATGGAAGTATAATTTGATCAATTCAGTTTGCTATTAAAATAATATTGGTAAGTGCTGTGAAGTGTGTAAACCTGGTGATTCACACACCTGTACCCCTGGGGATAAAAATATATGTTTATAAAAATAAATAAATAAATAAATAAATAGAATTAATTAAAAAAAATAAAAAGATAAAATAATACTGGAAGTAATCTATTCTCATTCTGACATATATAAATTCTGCATGTCCTCATCCCTCCTTACACCTAATCACATAGTTTATCGCACTTCGAACACATGTTAACACATGATAAGGTTGTTCTTATCATTAGATATAACCATAAATTGAAGATGGGCTCTAAATTGTTGCTTGGCAATAATTAAATACAAATTTGTAAAAATGTTAGTGTGAAGCTGAGATCAAAGTGAGACAAATGTTGACTGAAGAGATGGTGGGGGAAGAGATGCACATCTCCGCCTGAGGCACCTGTCATGCACCTGCGTGCCTGTGTTCACAAGGACAGACAGAGTCTCATCTGTGGTGCCTTGGATCAGAGCCACTGTCAGACCCGCATTTCAGGCCTAACATATACTAGCTGGGTAAGATATTTAACTTAACTATATCTTATATTCCCACATTGTAATTTTTTTTATGATTTTATTTATTTGAGAGGGAGAGAGTAAGAAAGCACGATTGGCAGGGAGGGGTAGAGAGAGAGGGAGAAGCAGACCGCCCACAGAACAGGGAACCAGACTTGGAGCTTGATCCCAGGATCCTGAAGGCAGACGCTTAACCAACTGAATCACCCAGCACCCCCACACACATTGTAATTTTTACATATTTATAAGACCTTCATATTCAAGAGAAAATATTTTTGAAGTAAAGGAGTCTTTAAAAATCGTTACTTCTCTATCTTTCTTATTCCTTCCTCATTTTCAAAGCCTATCATTTTACCTTGTTTCTATTTTCCTGTCCCTCCACCATAGTGCATACCCATATCTGTCACCTCGGCCCCATGGATCTGGTTTCATCATTCACCTGTTTTCTCATCTACAGCTCCAACATTCTCTATTAGATCACAGCCTCCAGCATGCAATCATATCACATACTGGGAAAAAACATTTGAAAACAGTCTATCTGATAAAGAGCTGTTACCTAAAACAGACAAGGAACTCTTAAAACTTAATCAGGAAAATGAACAAAAATCTTAACAAATAAAAGTGGGCTAAGACCTTACCAGACATCCAACCAAAGAAGGTATACAGATATCAAACAAGCATATAAAAAGCTGTCAAATATCATAAGGCATTAGATAATTACAAATTAAAATGACAATGAGATACCACTTCACACCTAGTAGAACTGCCAAAATCCAAACCACTGGCCACAGGGAATGCTGATGGGATGTGGACTCATAGGGACTCAATCTCACTGTTGCTGGGATTGCAAAACAGTACCTCCACTTTGGAAGACAGGTTGGCGGTTTCTTCCAAAACTAAACACAATCCTACCATAAGATCCAACAACTGTGTTCCTTAATATTTTACCCAAACGAATTGAGAACTTACATCTTCACAAATTCTGCACATAATTGCCAGTAACTTGGACTCAACTAGAATGGCTTTTCAGTTGGTGATGGATAAATAAACTGTGGTCCATCCACACAATGGAATATGATTCAGTACTAAAAAGGAATGAGCTATAAACCCATGAAAAAGGATGTAATTTCAACTATATCACATTCAGGGAACGACAAGGTTACAGACACAGTAAAAAGATCAGTGGCTGCCAAGGACTGGGGGGAGAGTAAACAGGTAGAGCAAAGAAGAATTTAGGGTAGTGAAACTATTCTGATGGATGCTACAATTGTGGATACATGTTGTACACATGTGTCAAGACCCACAGAAGGCAGAGCACCAAGAATGAACCCCGTATAAACTACACAGCTCAGGTAGGTGGTCATGACACATTACTTTAGATGCAGCAAAGAGAACAAATCCTCGCTGAGGAGTGAGATGTCCACAATGGCAGATGGTGATGTGTGTGGGCAAGAGATATATAGACAGTCTCTGTAGCTTTTACTCAATGTTCTATAAACCTAAAAACTGCTCTGAAAAGTAAAGTCCATTAAAAAAATGCTGAATGAAATAAGTCAAGCAGAGAGAGTCAATTATCATATGGTTTCACTTATTTGTGGAGTATAACAAATAGCATGGAGGACATGGGGAGATAGAGAGGAGAAGGGAGTTGGGGGAAATTGGAAGGGGAGGTGAACCATGAGAGACTATGAACTCTGAAAAACAATCTGAGGGTTTTGAAGGAGCAGGGGGTGGGAGGTCGGGGTACCAGGTGGTGGGTATTATAGAGGGCATGGATTGCATGGAACATTGGGTGTGGCGCAAAAATAATAAATACTGTTATGCTGAAAATAAAAAATAAATTTAAAATGCTACATTTTTTACTTCATTTAAACTTGTGTTAAGTTATTTGACTATGTGAATACCTTTGGTGAAATTTTATGTGATTTTCCAGTATTTACAAGATAATCACAAGACATACCCATTGTTTTTCATGCTTGCCTGTGGTATTAAAACAGTTTGATGCCCAGAAATCAGATCAGACAGGCCATGCCCCACGGTACAATTGAAATTATTCAATTATAAATTCAGAAACAGAAGGGTACATAGCTTCTTTACATTGCTCAAGTTTTAATCCAATTTGTGGATTAAACTCTTTCATTCTGCCAGCAAAAGCAAGCTGAAACTGCTGTTCTAGCTGGTATATTTACTTGCACTCAGAACTTGCATTTATCCTCTCTAAAGAGAAATAGAATTTGGCTCCATTAGAACACAGCACCCATACACATATACACACAAGGTGACATGGCCCGAGTTTTATATATTTATAACTTAGGAGTTATATACACAAACATATTTATAAACAGGTACAGCCATCTGTCACATTAATCCTGTCCAAATGAAAGAATTACTCTTACTTCAACTCTTGACTGTTCTGAATGTGGGAAAGAACAATGACCCACTCTCAAATATTTGAGAGCAAAGCTTGGTCATTCTCCTTACTTTGTGACTTTTGGAAAAATGATGAGCTTTATGTTTGGGAAATAGAAGTTCTTCCTCTTACTAGTTAGAAGATATTCAGTTAAAGTATTCAATGTCTTTGAGACCCAGAGTCTTCCCCCGACAAATCAGTATAACTTACAGCCTGAACAGTTCTTATTACAGTGTTATACGAAGGTGTATCTTATATTTGAGATTTTAAAATCCATGCAAGAAATGGTGTTAGCCGTATTTTCCACATTGATTATTTGAAAGATGACTAGACTAATTCAGAAGACCCAAAACCTATTCCAGGGTTAACCTTGTGCTGCATTATTTTGGGCATAACACGAAGAGATTTGTAAAATTCATCTTTCTCAACCATAACGAATAAAATTATTGAAGCTGTTGATCAACTTTCCCTTTGTCTTTCCAGTGCAAAATGATTTGTCTCAATTTTTGCCTCATTTCATTGTCTTCTTAATGTCAAATTCTTTCTTCCCCCCTCTCCCTCTCTCTCTGCATAAGTGTTTATGCGTGTGATCACCAGTGAATGCAGCAATGGGATAGCAAAGATTAGCTTTTATTCTTTCATCAGCCAAATAGAAGCTCACATTAAATGTGTGCTATCTTTCTCCTAAAATATCTAAATATATATGCCAATTAAAATAATATGCACAGGAAAGCACTTTGTCTACTTAGCTTGATAAACGCCCTCCATAGTTATGCTTGCCACCTTCAGAAGTTTTCCTTCTAGAATATGATTTATAACATAATATTCTAATTAAATAATTGGAAGTTATAATTTTATTTCCTAGATAAATTGTGAAGTATGGTATACCAACAATTTGCTTACATTTGAAAAAATAAAAACTAGCAAACCACTCTCTTAGAGCTCTACTGTAGTGACAGATCAGTATACCATATGTATTTTGGTCACTTTATCTGGCAATGCTTCAAGGATGAATTCACATGCTAAATAGTTTTAAGTTCCTAGATCTTGAAAAAGATTTTAGCAACTAATAACAAATTTAATTTAGAACTGAAAAATTATTAATATATATACAAACAACACAAAGTGAGAGATTTTCTTTAACATCAAGTTGGGTTCAGTAATGTTTTAGAAGTATGCAGCCACTTTGGAAAACAGTATAGAGATTCCTTAAGAAATTAAAAATAGAGCTTCCCTATGACCCTACAATTTCACTACTGGGTATTTACCCTAAAGATACAGATTTAGTGAAAAGAAGGGCCATCGGTACCCCAATATTCATTGCAGCAATGGCCACAGTCACCAAACTGTGGAAAGAACCAAGATGCCCTTCAGTGAACAAATGGATAAAGAGGATATGGTGCATATATACAATGGAGTATTATGCCTCCATCAGAAAGGATGAATATCCAACATTTATATCAATATGGATGGGACTGGAGGAGATTATGCTGAGTGAAATATGTCAAGCAGAGAGAGTCAATTATCATAGGATTTTTCTTACATGTGGAGAATAAGGAATAACATGGAGGACATGGGGAAATGGAGAGGAGAAGGGAGTTGGGGGAAACTGGAGGGGAAGACAAAACATAAGAGACTGTGGACTCTGAGAAACAAAATGAGGGTTTTGGGGCAGGGTGGGAGGTTGAGTGAACCTGGTGGTGGATATTATGGAGGGCACAGACTGCATGGAGCACTGGGTGTGGTGCATAAACAATGAATTTGGAACACTGAAAAGAAATAAAATAAAATGCAAAAAACCCAGAAGCATGGAATGAATTGAATGGAAATATGAAAGCCACATTTTTTAGGGCATGTGCACATGCTTATGTATAAACACAAGATTTCTGAATTTTTCTATCTACTGTAGGATCATTCAGTCATGCACACTTATGATTTTGTGCATGGAACTATGCTAGGCATTCTTGGGTATTTCCAGAGCCACACCTGGGGAAGGGTTAATGATCACTATATTGAATGTAGAGCTAATTATAATTAACAAAACTGAGAAGTAGGGGAAAAAAAGGTGAGAAAAAGAAGTTGATTAGTAAGAAATAAAAGTAACACACAAGCAAATAAGAATAAACCTCCCATCCCCCCTACCACCACTTCCTGAGGACATCTCCTCAGGTCCTGTATAGACAGAAATCACTGGCGAGCTACCTACCTTCCTGAGGACTTCTCTTCCAGACCCCATGGGGAAAGAAATCACTGGCAATGACAACAGGTGGGGCACCCTTCCTATCTGCCACAGTGGGAAGAGAAAGGTCAGTCTCTGAAATAATCCTGGAAAATATGAAACCATTTGGTTCAATGTAAGCTAGAATGTAATATTCTGCATCAGCAGTGCAGGAGTGAGATTCCTTTGTCAGAGCCATAAGGAATGAAGTCAGGACACCCGCTGACCAGAGAACAGAATGTGTCATTGAGGGTGAAGGTCAGGAGAGGATGTGGATGAGGGCAAGCAGGTTAGGAAGGAAGCAGGATCACAGAAGAAGAGTCTTACAAGAGATTCTAACCTGCCAGATGCTCTACTATTCATGTGCCATTTACATCAAACACTAGGAAGAGAAAGTTAGCAGAGGAAAATAATACTGAAATATTCATAATCAAATTTCCAGCTATGCTTTGTCATGCATTTATTTTGGGATAATCAGAAATATAAAACTGTGTCTAAAATAGTTAATATATTGTCAGAATTTTGTAGAGGTTGTATTTAGACCCATTCAACTCAGTATAAAGGCTTTCCTAGGATAATTTATTTCTCGGGTATCTGAGTAAATTAATGATCCCTATGATTAACATTTCCTTAAAATAGATACGCCTGTACAGAGATACATGATGTAAACTCACAATCTTCACTTAAGAATTTAAGCAAAATGCATAACACTTCCTGGAGACTTTTTCCAAGAAAGAGAATTAAGTTTTGCTGTGCTTGATAGAAAATTTGTGCCACCCATAAAAATAAAGAAAAGCAATTAATTTTACCTTGTAAACACTGTTGTATATTTTGTCTGCATAAGTATATCTCATATACTTTTTATCCATTTTTATTTTAGATTTCTTTATTTATAGAGAATAAGGGAGCAGGGGGAAGGGTAGAGGGAAAGAGAAAATCTTAAGCAGGCTCCAACCCAGTGTGGAGCACAATGTGGGGCTTGATCCTATAACCCAGAAATCATGACCTGAGCCAAAATCAAGACTGACACCTAATCTACTGAGCCACCCAGGCATTCCCATCAGTTCATTTTGAAAGAATAGATGGCCATTCAAGGCTGATTTTTTAAAAGGTACTATCTTCCACAAAAAACTTCCATTTCTTCATTGTCTAATATTGCAGAGTTTATGGAGTTGTGGCATGGATACAGATATTCAGGTGGAACACTGAAATCAACTTTTGATTCTAAACCACTGCCTCAAATCCTAGAGTATTTTCTAATTAAAAGATTACTAAATAAATGAAATTAGCTATATGCCTTTATGCTTCGCATGTTCCCACCCTACACATCCTATGATTATTTTATGAACAGATTCTGTCCCTGAGGCTCTAAGAAGAATTAAATTTTCACATTATACAGAGGAGAGAATTGTAGAGTGGGGCACACATGTTAAACTTGGTGCTTTACAATGTTGAGGGTGTTGGGTTTGTCAATTTCAAGCTCTGTGCCTTTTCAAATGGCCATTAATCCTTGGAGTGCACACACCATTCCTCAGGCTCACAATTCACCGATAGAAGCCTTAATGGGCTCTAATGCTTTCCCATGAATTACATATGAATTACTCATAGGTCAATGTACACTGACAGGTTGTTCAAAAATATTCCATAGGCAAAAGCTAAAGTATGTGTTTGATAATTTTCACAGATGGAACAAGTTAGTAGGCAGATGAAGGCCCTTCTCTTATGTCCTAATCCTTAGTGTTTAAAGAAAACTAATTCAAACATTGTAAACTCATCAATACAATGTCTTTAAGTTTCATAAGACCATAAAAATTTATGAAAATAAAAGTTTATTTTGCATTTCCATGTGTGAAGTGTAGCAGTGAGCAGCCCTTACAACACTACAAAAGGTACAACAGGACATGTGCTTCTGTGATCTGGTTTTAATAGAGTAATACCTAGGGTCTGGCTATATGGACTGAAATCCTGACTCAAAACAACTCAGAAATTATGTGAATTTGGTCAACATATATACTCTCCCTGCACCTGCTCATTTAGAAAAGGAAAGGAAAGGAAAGGAAAAGGAGGAGAGGAGAGGGGAGGAGAAGAGAGGAGAGGAGAGGAAAGAAGAAAAGAAAAGTAAAGAAAAGAAAAGTTCTGTGTTAGGGATAACCACTCTTCATTCAGGCATGCTGACTCTAAGGTAAGCCAAAACCATTTTGCCAAAATTCGATTATTTCATCTCTAAAATGGTATCATTTATATTTTAGCATTTTGAGAGAAATAAAGTAAATTATTATAGGTAAAAATTCTTCAAACTGTGTAAAATACTTGACAATTTTTTTCTAGCCAATAAGAGAACATTCAAATTGACTGACTACAGGGATGCCATTAGTGCCCTGGGGTCAAAGAAAGTTAATTGAGCAAATTGAGAATTTAAACTCATTTTCTGGCTTCATTAGCACAATTTTCTTGTCAGCTGATTTAACCAGTCACAGACCTAAACTGCTAAAAACAGAACTGCTATGTACTTTAGCAAATCACTTCCGCAAGAAATGATTTTAAAAAAGGTATTTTGTTTCCCTATCACCTGTGCCTTTAGCCTAAATTTAAAGTGATCATTGGCAAAGTCATTTAGTAAACAAAAGAGTCTCGTACTTCTGACTGCTCCAGTATGTGGTTTAAAATAGTTATTAACAATACATTTTTAGAAAATGTTAACACATCCATCAAAGCAGAAGTCTTGCCAAGCAAAGTTTAAAAAAAAAAGAAAAACTGAAAAATTTCAAAGCTGAAAAAAAGGTGTTTTTCTCACCCTCTGAAAATTCAAAATTGGATGAACAGAAATTAAGACAATTTTCCAATAGTTCAATACAGATATGGAACTCTGTCATATGGCTTTTAGCCTAAAGGAAATATTTTATACCCTACAAACACTGTGTAAAAGAAAAAAAAAATTTAAAACCCGAAATTATTACAAAATTTAACTGATGATTATAATAATGTGTTCATTCAACAGCAGAGGTTTTCTTCATTAAGGTTTTGGTGTCAGAGAGGAGTCAAGATGGCAGAGAAGTAGTAGGCTGAGACTATATCAAGCAGCAGGAGATCAGCTAGATAGCTTATCTAAAGATTGCAAACACCTACAAATCCAACGGGAGATCAAAGAGAAGAAGAATAGCAATTCTAGAAACAGAAAATCAACCACTTTCTGAAAGGTAGGACTGGCGGAGAAGTGAATCCAAAGCGACGGGAACATAGACCACAGAGGGAGGGGCCAGCTCCCAGCAAGTGGCGGAGCAACAGAGCACTAAATCAGGACTTTTAAAAAGTCTGTTCTGCTAAGGGACATAGCTCCAGAAGCTAAACCGGGGTGCAGACCATGCGGGATCATGGTGGCCTCAGGTTCTGCAGGGTCACAGAAGGATCGGGGGTGTTTGAGTGTCGCAGAGCTTGCAGGTATTAGAACAGGGAAGCCGGCTACAGAGAGAGAGCCGAGGAGTCAGCTCTCAGCTTGGGGTTACCTTGAACCAGTCACAGGCTCGGTGATCTTGGAGTGCGGCCGGAGGCCAGGGAGACAGGAGTAATTGGGCGCTATTCTCTGAGGGCGCACTGAGGAGTGGGGCCCCAAGCTCTCGGTTCCTCTGGGCTAGAGACTGGGAGGCCGCCATTTTCATTCCCAGCCTCCAGAATTCTATGGAAAGCATTCATGGAACAAAAGCTCCTGAAAGTGAACCCGAGCTGATTACTCAGCCATGCCCCTGGTAGGCAGAGCAAATATGCTTGGGGCAAAGACACTTGAGAATCAGTACAACCGGCCTCTCCCCCAGAAGATCAACAAGAAATCCAGCCAGGATCAGGTTCACCTACCAAGGAGTGCAGGTTCAATACCAAGGAGAGCAGCAGAATTCCAGAGGAGGAGAAAGCAAAGCAAGGAACTCATGACTTTCTCCCCATGATTCTTTAGTCTCGCAGTTAATTTAATTTTTTTTTTCAATTCTTTTTCTTCTTCTGCTAAATTTTTTTAAACTTTTACCCTTTTCTTTTTTAACATTCTTTAACTAGTTTATCTAAAATATATATATTATATATATATTATATATATATAATATATAATATAATATATATATTCCTTTTTTATATTTTTTCTTTGTTTTCTTTTTTAAATTTCTTTCTTTCTTTTTTTTTTTTTTTCTGAACCTCTTTTTATCCGCTTTCTCCCCACCATGATTCTGGATCTCTTCTAATTTGGTTAAAGCATATTTTCCTGGGGTCTTTGCCACCCTTTTATATACTCTTATCTGAACAAAATGGCAAGGCAGAAAAAACTCACCATAAAAGAAAGAACAAAAGGCAGTACTGAAGGCTAGGGACCTAGTCAATACAGACGTTGGTAATATGTCAGATCTAGAGTTCAGAATGACAATTCTCAAGGTTCTAGCCACGCTCAAAAAAGGCATGGAAGATATTGGAGAAACCCCTCTCGGGAGATATAAAAGCCCTCTCTGGAGAAATAAAAGAACTAAAATCTAAACAAGTTGATATCAAAAAAGCTATTAATGAGGTGCAATCAAAAATGGAGACTCTCACTGCTAGGATAAATGAAGCAGAAGAAAGAATTAGCGATATAGAAGACCAAATGACAGAGAATAAAGAAGCTGAGCAAAAGAGGGACAAACAGCTACTGGACCACGAGGGGAGAATTCGAGAGATAAGTGACACCATAAGACGAAACAACATTAGAATAATTGGGATTCCAGAAGAAGAAGAAAGAGAGAGGGGAGCAGAAAGAATACTGGAGAGAATTATTGGGGAGAATTTCCCCAATATGGCAAAGGGAACAAGCATCAAAATCCAAGAGTACAGAGAACCCCCCTCAAAATCAACAAGAATAGGTCCACATCCCATCAACTAATAATAAAACTTAAAAGTCTCAGTGACAAAGAGAACATCCTAAAAGCAGCCCGGGAAAAGAAGTCTGTAACATACAATGGTAAAAATATTAGATGGCAGCAGACTTACCCACAGAGACCTGGCAGGCCAGAAAGAACTGCCATGATATATTCGGAGCACTAAATGAGAAAAACATGCAGCCAAGAATACTATATCCAGCTAGGCTATCATTGAAAATAGAAGGAGAGATTAAAAGCTTCCAGGACAAACAAAAACTGAAAGAATTTGCAAACACCAAACCAGCTCTATAGGAATTATTGATGGGGTCCTCTAAGCAAACCTTACAGGCAATACAATGGCACTAAATTCATACCTCTCAATAGTTCCCCTGAATGTTAATGAGCTAAATGCCCCAATCAAAGGACACAGGGTATCAGAATAGATTAAAAAATAAAACCCATCTATATGTTGCCTACAAAAAACTCATTTTAGAACCAAAGACACCTCCAGATTTAAAGTAAGGGGGTGAAAAACAATGTACCATGCTAATGGACATCAGAAGAAAGCAGGGGTGGCAATCCTTATATCAGATCAATTAGATTTTAAGCCAAAGGCTATAATAACAGATGAAGGAGGACACTATATCATACTCAAAGGATCTGTCCAACAAGAAGATCTAACAATTTTAAATATCTATGCCCCTAACGTGGGATCAGCCAACTATATAAACCATTTAATAACAAAATCAAAGAAAAATATCAATAATAATACAATAATAGTAGGGGACTTTAACACTCCCCTCACTGAAATGGACAGATCATCCAAACAAAAGATCAACAAGAAAATAAAAGCCTTAAATGACACACTGGACCAGATGGACATCACAGATATATTCAGAACATTCCACCCCAAAGCAACAGAATACGCATTCTTCTCCAGCGCACACGGAACATTCTCCAGAACAGATCACATCCTGGTACATAAACCAGGTCTCAACTGGTATCAAAAGATTGGGATCATTTCCTGCGTATTTTCAGACCACAATGCTCTGAATCTAGAACTCAGTCACAAGATGAAATTTGGAAAGAACCCAAATACATGGAGACTAAACAGCATCCTTTTAAAGAATGAGTGGGTCAACCAGGAAATTAAAGGAGAATTGAAAAAATTCATGGAAACAAATGATAATGAAAACACAACAGTTCCAAATCTGTGGGACACAGCAAAGGCAGTCCTGAGAGGAAAATATATAGCAGTACAAGACTTTCTCAAGAAACAAGAAAGGTCTCAAATACACCACCTAATCCTACACTTAAAGGAGCTGGAGAAAGAACAAAAGAGAAAGCCTAAACCCAGCAGGAGAAGAGAAATCATAAAGATAAGAGCAAAAATCAATGAAATAGAAACAAACAAACAAACAAAAGGATCAAATCAGGGCGCCTGGGTGGCTCAGTGGGTTAAGCCGCTGCCTTCAGCTCAGGTCATGATCTCGGGGTCCTGGGATCGAGTCCCGCATCGGGCTCTCTGCTCGGAAGGGAGCCTGCTTCCTCCTCTCTCTCTCTGTCTGCCTCTCTGCCTACTTGTGATCTCTGTCAAATAAATAAATAAAATCTTTAAAAAAAAAAAAAGGATCAAATCAACAAAACTAGGAGCTGGTTCTTTGAAAGAATTAATACAATTGATAAACTCCTGGCCAGACTTAGCAAAAAGAAAAGAGAAAGGACCCAAATAAATAAAATCATGAATGAAAGAAGAGAGATCACAACTAACACCAATGAAATACAAAAAATTATAAGAACATAGTATGAGCAACTCTATGCCAACAAATTGGACAATCTGGAAAAAATGGATGCATTCCTAGAGACATATAAACAACCAAAACTGAACCAGGAAGAAATAGAAAACCTGAACAAACCCATAACCAGTAAGGAGATTGAAACAGTCATCAAAAATCTCCAAACAAAAGCCCAGGGCCAGATGGCTTCCCAGGGGAATTCTACCAAACATTTAAAGACGAACTAATTCCTATTCTCCTGAAACTATTCTAAAAAATAGAAATGGAAGGAAAACTTCCAAACTCATTTTATTAGGCCAGCATCACTTTGATCCCCAAACAGGACAAGGATCCCATCAAAAAAAGAGAACTACAGACCAATATCCTTGATGAACACAGATGCAAAAATTCTCACCAAAATACTAGCCAATAGGATTCAACAGTACATTAAAAGGATTATTCACCACGACGAAGTGGGATTTATTCCAGGGCTGCAAGGTTAATTCAACATCTGCAAATCAATCAATGTGCTACAACACATCAATAAAAGAAAGAACAAGAACCATATGATACTCTCACTAGATGCTGACAAAGCATTTGACAAAGTGCAGCATCCCTTCCTGATCAAAACTCTTCAAAGTGTAGGGATAGAGGGCACATACCTCAATACCGTCAAAGACATCTATGAAAAACCCACTTCAAATATCATTCTCAATGGAGAAAAACTGAAGGCTTTTCTGCTAAGGTCAGGAACACGGTAAAGATGTCCATTATCACCATTGCTATTCAACATAGTACTAGAAGTCCTAGCCTCAGCAATCAGACAACAAAAGGAAATTAAAGGCATCCAAATTGGCAAAGAAAAGTGAAACTATCCCTCTTCACAGATGATATGATACTATATGCTGAAAACCCAAAAGACTCCATTTCAAAACTGCTAGAACTTGTCCAGGAATTCAGTAAAGTGTCAGGGTATAAAATGAATGCACAGAAATCAGTTGCCTTTCTCTACACTAACAAGACAGAAGAAACAGAAATTAAGTAGTCAATTTTATTTACAATTGCACCCCAAACTATAAGATACCTAGGAATAAACCTAAACAGGAGGCTAAGAATCTATACTCAGAAAACTATAAAGTACTCATGAAAGAAACTGAGGAAGACACAAAGAAATGGAATTCCATGCTCCTGGATTAGAAGAACAAATATTGTGAAAATGTCTATGCTACCTAAAGCAATCTACACATTTAATGCAATTCCTATCAAAATACCATCCATTTTTTTTTCAAAGAAATGGAACAAATAATCCTAAAACTTATATGGAACCAGAAAAGACCTCAAATAGCCGAAGGAATATTGAAAAACAAAGCCACAGTTGGTGGCATCACAATTCCAGACCTCAAGCTGTATTACAAAGCTGTCATCATCAAGGCATCATGGAACTGGCACAAAAACAGACACATAGATCAATGGAACAGAATAGAGAGCCCAGAAATTGACCCTTAACTCTATGGTCAACTAATCTTCGACAAAGCAGGAAAGAATTTCCAATGGAAAAAAGACAGCCTCTTCAATAAATGATGTTAGGACCATTGGACAGCCACATGCAGAAAAATGAAATTGGACCATTTCCTTACACCACACACAAAAATAGGCTCAAAATGGATGAAGGACCTCAATGTGAGAAAGGAATCCAACAAAATCCTTGAGGAGAACACAGACAGCAACCTCTTCAACTTCAGCTGCAGCAACATCTTCCTAGGAACATCACCAAAGGCAAGGGAAGCAAGGGCAAAAATGAACTCCTGGGATTTCATCAAGATCAAAAGCTTTTTCAAAGCAAAGGAAAAGTTAACAAAACCAAAAGACAACTGACAGAATGGAGAAGATATTTGTAAAGGACATATCAGATAAAGGGCTAGTGTCCAAAATCTATAAAGAACTTAGGAATCTCAACACCCAAAGAACAAATAATCCAATCAAGAAATGGGCAGAAGACATGAACAGACATTTTTGCAAAGAAGAGATCCAGATGGCCAACAGACACATGAAAAAGTGCTCCACATAACTCAGCATTAGGGAAACACAAATCAAAACCACAATGAGATATCACCTCACTCCAGTCAGAATAGCTAAAATTAACAAGTCAGGAATAGACAGACACTGGCGATTATTCGGAGAAAGGGGAAGCCTACACTCCTGGTGGGAATGCAAGCTGGTGCAACCACTCTGGAAAACAGCATGGAGGTTCCTCAAAATGTTGAAAATAGAACTACCCTATGACCCAGCAATTGCACTACTGGGTATTTACCCTAAAGATACAAATGTAGTGATCCTAAGGGGAACATGCACCCGAATGTTTATAGCAGCAATGTCTACAATAAGCAAACTATGGAAAGAAGCTAGATGTCCATCAACAGATGAATGGATCAAGAAGATGTGTTATATATACACAATGGAATACTATGCAGCCATCAAAGGAAATGAAATCTTTCCATTTGCGACAACATGGTGGAACTAGAGGGTATCATGCTTAGCAAAATAAGTCAATTGGAGAAAGACAACTATCATATGATCTCCCTGATATGAGGAAGTGGAGATGCAACATGGGGTGTTAAGGTGGTAGGAGAAGAATAAATGAAACAAGATGGGATTGGGAGGGAGACATACCATAAGTGACTCTTAATCTCACAAAACAAACTGGGGGGGGTATCGAGAGGGGAGTCGGGAGAGGGGGGTGGGGTTATGGACATTGGGGAGGTATGTGCTATGGTGAGTACTGTGAAGTGTGTAAACTTGGTGATTCACAGACCTGTACCCCTGGGGATAAAAATATATGTTCATAAAAAATTTAAAAAAAAATTAAAAAAAAAAGTTCTTGGTGTCATGTGACTATCTAGATTTCTTTTTTAAATTGGATTGAGGAAGACAATCAACTTTTGCTTCATTTTTTAAAATACTGATTTTGATGGGAAACAAAGGATGGTAAACAAAAAGAGGAGCTGTAACATTACTTATATTAAACAATATGTGTCAATTTCCATCATAAAAAATAGATGTAATTCTATTTAAAATGTTATTTCAAGGTTACTAAATATTTTTAAATTTATTATTTATTTCTGGTTCTGGCAGTATGGCAGACAGGGTGATCAGAGTAACTAGAAGAAACTTTTCAGGAATTACCTAAAGGAAATCAACCAAATGCTCAATAAAATTTAGAAAAAAAAATGTATATGTGATGACCATTGTCTTGGTGAGACAGTAAGGAGATCTTAGAATGTCATAAATAAAATGAAATTGGGAATCCAGAGAGGTCAAGTCAGCTTGGAAGTAACCTTTGCTCTAGGAAATTCTAGCCCATATCTCAGATTCCAATGGATCTTTCAGAGAGATGCTCTAAGGATCCCTGCATGGAAGGGTGAAGCAAAGGTAACACACCCCCACCACAAAAGATATCTGGGTCTTTGAAAAACCAATGTCTAAAAGGAACAAAATAAGCATGAAAAGCATAAACATTCCATAAAGGGGGAAAAAAAAAAGTTTCTGTCCTAACAATCCCTAACCACAAGCTGAGTATCACACAATATTGGAACTTATATTTATAACATATGTGTCCACTTATCTACCTAAAAATGAACAGGCAAAAATAAAAATAGATTGTTTATATTTGTAAGTCCTGAGGGACCTGTTAGAATCAACTATACCTTCTGGAGAAATGCAGTTAAACTTTCAAAAAATCCCTACAGATAAGTTGCATGTGTTATGGTCTCAACATTAAAGATCACAAAAATAAGGGTGCTTGATGACTCAGTCATTACGCATCTACCTTCAGCTCAGGGTCCTGGGATGGAGCCCCTCATCAGGCTCCCTGCTCAGCAGGAAGCCTGCTTCTCCCTCTCCCACTTCCCCTGTCCATGTTCCCTCCCTTGCTATCTCTTTGACAAATAAATAATATTTTTTTAAAAAATCACAAAAATACATGAAGAAATAATCCACTGTAGTGTTCCTGGGTGGCTCCATCAGTTAAGTGTCTGCCTTCGGCTTAGGTCATGATCTCAGGGTGTGGGAGTGAGTCCCACATCAGGTTCCCTGCTCAACGGGAGTCTGCTTCTCCCTCTCCCTCTGTGTGCCACTCCCCCTGCTTATGCACTCTTTCTCTTTCAAATAAATAAATAAAATCTTAAAAAAAAAGTAATAATCCACTGTGAATGAGAGTTTGGAGAGCTGAAAAAAAACTGTAAATCATCCTGCATATACTAGAGTAACCAGAGCCAGAATAAAAACATGTTAGTATATTTTGAGATATAAAGCAAGGTGTTATGAAACAGAGACTGTCAAAATATCCAGAAATATCTGTAAAGAAAAGAGTTTTCCAGAAATTTAAGAAAAAAGATATGCACACACTATATCTGAAGTTAGCAGTTCAATCCAGAATTAAGCAGTAGCTTGTAATCAGCAAAATGCAGAACCAGCATCCTGGAGAATAGAAGAACCAACACAGAACATAGTACAGACAGACAAGAAGAAGGAAATGTGATGTGTGGTTGAGACGTTATTGGTGGAATGAGACCTATCAGATTATGAACTGGAATTAGAACAAATGGTGCCAGTGAGAATGGAGAAAGGGAGATACTCACACACACCAGGTATCTTTTCCTTCTCTGTGCTCCTCCTCTAACTCCTCTTTTTCTTAAAAGTCTTTCCAGCTCATAAACACTCAGCCCGAAGGCAGACAGGAAGGGTCCACAGAGGTGGCCATTTAAAGCACCCACATTTGGGGTGAGGGGAGCATTCACATGGGGAGATGAAAATACAGAGGACTGCTGATGCAGTAAATAAATAGAAGCCAAATGGAGTCATTTTCTCAATATTAGAGACGGTAATACAGATATGGAAAGAAATAAAACAAGAATGTACCCTACAGTGTGGGATTGGATTTAGGGATATTTAGTAGATTCAAGGTTTTTGATGGTACATAGATAGATCGTTAGGAGCATAACTAGAGATAGAAATGTGAACAAATACACATTTTATAACTCTACCATTGAGAGAGCTGGACACAGCAGTACCCCAACAGTAATGAACACAACAAATACACTTTGGTGGCATATAAAAGTGTACAATGATCCTAGAACTTCTGTCATGTAGCAATAAAGTACGCCAAGATGAATGTATGTCAAAAACACACAGAAGACAAAGATACTCCTCTTGGACAAATCCAGAGAAATCTGACCATCAAAAATATTAAGTAATGGACTGTAACATCAAATAAGGCAGTATGATGACTGTAACATCAAATGAAACTAAAGTGATATAAATAAATAAGCTGGAGTTTCATGAGAGACAGGATTTTTACATAGTTTCAAAGTAACTGCTAAGAAAGTATTTATCCATTACTCAGGGAACACTTGAGATGTTTGAGGGACCAAGTCTGGTAGACAAGACCGTGTAGACCATGCTCCAGTGAGCCAAGTGACCATCACTACTAACAGAAGTGTGCACCCCTAACAGATGTGATGAGAAGAACACAGCACAACTCAGTGATGCTTTGGCGGAAGTCTCTAGACCTGGATGGTATATCAGGGAGAAACATCACACAAACCCAAGGGGAGGCGCATTTTCAAATATGTGAAAGGCATAAACCTAAGGGATAAAAGAACTGTTTGAAGTTGGAGGTGACTCAAGACACCTGAAGTCTCAATGCAACCCATGTTTCTAAGCCAAACTGTTTAGCAATGAAGGGCATTATTGGAAAAACTGAAACAGAGTTCAAATATCACACAGAAGCAGTAAGCCATGGTTTGTTGTCCCTATTTAGTGGTTGAACGGAGAACAAGAATTCTACTTTGTACTAAATATGCAGTAAAGTTTTTTTGTTCATAGCACTGAGTCAACAACACACTCAAATACTTCAAAAAAAGTCTTTGTTCTATGTATGCAACTATTTCATGACTTTGAGAATACTTTAAAGTAGAGCTATTTTATTACAAACATTTCTTCTTAAATGACCTTAATTTATAATAGTGGTTTATAAATCTTTCTTTTTAAATTTTTTTTTAAATTTCAAGCTTTTTTGCTCTTTTTTTTTCCCCATAAGTTCAACTTCCTTAAAAAACGGCAAGACATACACTTATTACTGAGGGTAAAATAAGAATTCATGTGGGGAGTTTTTCCTAAAGGCTTTTTTATACCATTGTCCTACACTGTACAACTCACAGAATTATTTTGAGGGTGAAATTCACAATTCAAAATGCATTTACAGGAATTTTTCATTATGAAACGTTATACTAAATTCAAAAGAAAGTTTTCATAGACACTGCATATAGTTTTTATTGAAGAATACTGATTGCTGGATCTGGAAGAAAGTGAGGGCATGCCATTTCCAGAAGAAGACCATAAGTAAGCTACATCTTTTCTAAAATTAGTTAAGCAAGTTCAAAAGTCTATGTATTCAAAAGGGTTTTACATAGAACCCCAAATATAATAAGAACACATGGGGCGGTTAAACTGCATACTGGTTTCAAATTAAGCAACTCAGAAGTCATGTTCCAATACTCCATGGTACTATGTGGAGAAATTACAACACACAATTACTGTCCAAATGGCACCCCAGTGACCTGAAATGTTGAATGTGGGACTTCTTTAAGGAAGAAGCTTATGCACTCAACTTTGGTTCAGTAATTAATACTTAATTTTAATTTTACTAAAATTTTCTATAGTGTAAAGAATAGTTTGTATTTCAAAACATATTAGGTAAATATATACAACTATGAAACTATAATAGAAAGTAAATGCCTTGTAATCACTAAGAACATGTAAAGTAGAACCATGGACCAACTATTGCTCAGATATATAAAAAACTTAAAAAAACAGGATTATCTCAAAAGAAGCAAAAATGTCCCAAATAACCCACAAAATTATGAATTATTCTTAAGGGCAAAATTATTATTTTTCCCAACCAAAAAGCACATTAATATGCTTACTTGACATTGAAGAATAGTAATAGTCAATATTGAGCCTGAAACAATAAACAAGTCACCTCTCCTGGCCACCATCCATCTGGCCATGGCCTCCAGATGCACATCTGGTCCCTGACACTTGGAGGAAGGTTGTGTGCAACTTCTACAGCATGTCTTGAGGAGACCAGTTGCCCTCTGCTTTCTATCTTCCACAGACAGCAGAAACTGGTAGGAATTAGCTTCAACAATGCATTGGGGAACACATGGAGAAAGCAGATAAAAAGGTACAAGGAGTTCTGAGTGTCTTGATTCACTTCATTTTAGGATCTTTTTAAAACAGCTTAATCTGTACCCTAACTCAGAGGCTTTGTACATGTGGAAGCTTGAAGATTCTTTGAAGATTATGAAAACATAGACAGATCTAAGAGATTTGATTGTCAACCATTTAACTTCCATTTATATCCCTTACAAGAAATGATCTGTCTGAGAACTTGCCAAATAACTCACAGTCTTTCTCCATCTTCACAAAAGAAAGGCAGGCATATCCACCTAACCAACCCCAGTCTTGGTATAGGTAGAGCCTATACCTCTAGTATAGCCTTGCTCAGGCTGTGGAGGTATATAGGCTATACCAAGTTATAGGCTCTACCTGAGCTGTAGCTGTGGAGATCCCTCATGGTATGAAAGTGAGAATCCATAATCCCACATGATCTCCTGTGTGTTCCCATCATAACAAAGTTATGTAACATGAATAAATGGAGGTATCTGAATTCAAACCTAGGCAGCTGGCCCCAGTGCCTTTTCTACTGATCACAAGATGTACTCCAGAAAGAGAAGCCCCAAAGACAAAACCACTGTACATAAAGCTCTAATCATGGATTCTCAGTTTTTTAGTCATATCAACGACTATGTCAAGGTGCAAAGCCCGATTTAGATGAGGGGCAAGGCACCAAGTGCTCTTGGCATCCAAGTATTAAAATAAAAACAACAATAAGAAACTAAAATTTATGGAATATTCCCTATGTTCTAGCACCATGCTAAGCTATTCACAAAAATGTACAATAACTCTGTGAGAAGTTTATTATTATAGTCATTTTACAGAGTGAGGCACAAAGAGGTAAAGCAAACATTTCAGAGTAGCAAAAGAAGAAGTTAGTTAAGTATTCAAATCAGCTTGTTCTGAATATAGAATGGGGGTGTCAATTTGTGTTTATCTAGCGGAACACCTTAATTACAAAGAGCATGTCTGGTAAGTAAATATCAGTAAAGGCAAATAGATGAGTTTAGGATCCCTTCAAACTTTATATTCTCTAAAAGGCCATGAATTTTGTTAAGCAAGGAATATTTTCTGATTACTTAAGATGTCACAGAAAAATCATACAATGTAATGTCAAAAATGCTGATACTCTGTATATTGATAATAATGGCTACTTCACTTTCATACCTACCTACACTATTAATCAAGAAGCCACACTGGATGGCTTGTCTGGTAAAGTCCTGGATTATCATGGAGGTCCAGGCTGCTGCTGCAAATGTTCATGTACTAGTGTATACACTAGTACACTTATTTTCTGGGTTGTATGGTTAACTTTAAGTATAATTCTATAACTAACCTGAAGTGTTTTCCAAAGGAAGTGTTTGTATAACTACAGAGATAACTTCAAAGAATGCCCATGGTTGTATCAGTTTTTTGCTACCTCTCCTACTGGTGCTGCATGGGAGTTCTGGTTGATCTATAAGTACAACACCACTTGTTTATCCCAATACTTTAAATTTAAGCCATTCTAGTCTGTCTATAGCTGTGTATCTTGCTGGTTTTAATTTGCATTTCTCAGAACACTAATTTTTTTTTATATTTACTTAAATTCCAGTTAACATACAGCATAATATTAGTGTCAGGTGTACAATACAGTGATTCAGCACTTCCACACATCACCCTGTGCTCATCATAACAAGTGCCCTCCTTCGCCCCCCTAATTTTTGAGCATATTTTATGTTCCTATTAGAAATTTATATATCTTTTTAATTTTTCAAGTCTTTTGGCCATTTTCTTGGGTTGCTTCCCTCTTATTATTAGGTTTAAGAGTTCTCATTTATTCTTGATACAAGTCAGAAGCATGTATTTTTAACATTTTCTCCCATCTCTGGAGACCCTTCTCTCCTTAATTGTTTCCCTTTAAGAACTAAAGTTTTTAGTTTTGATGAAGTGATTTATCCTTCTGTTAAAAATTGTTCATGCTGCTTTTGGCCTAACTAAACTTTCCCTTTCCCAATATCACACAGATATTTTCACAGATCTTTTAATAGATAACTTGGTTCTCAGTTTTATTTTTGGGTCTATGGTCCACTTCAAGTTAAGCTTTTGTATAATGGGAAGTTATGCTCAAGGTTTTTATCTTCCCCAAAAAGATGTAAAGGTTTTCCTCTCTATTTTTTTTGTTCTTAATATTTTACATATTTGACAGAGAGAGAGCAAGCAAGCAAGTGCACAAGCAGGAGGTGTGGCAGAGGGAGAAATAAGCTCCCACCAAGCAGGGAGCCTAACCCCAAACTTGATCCCACAACCCTGAGATCATGACCTGAGCCAAAGGCAAATGCTTAACCAACTGAGCCACCCAGGTGCCCCATCATCTCCACTTGTGAGAAAGACTGCTCTCTCCCCCATTTAATATTCTTGGAGTTTTAGCCAAAAACCATTTGAACATACATGTGGGACTTATTTTGGATTCAAAATTCTTTTGACTGAGTCCATGTGTCCATTTTTACTCCAGTGACACACTGTACTGACTACTCTGTAGTAAGTCTTGAAATTAGTTAATGGAATGCCTCTATTTTGTTCTTTGTCTAGAAGGTCCAAACCTTCTATTTCTATACACATTTTAGAATCAAATGGATAATTTTTGCAAATCACCTGCTAGATATTAATTGGAATTACATTAAATCTATAAATTAGTTTGGGGTAAGCTGTAAACAATATCAAATATAAATATAGTGTTAAGTAAATAAATATCAAATATAAATACAGTGTTAAGTCATTCACACATTAAGAAAAATGTGAAAATTAATGGAATTCCAGTTATAAGAAATAACTACTAGTACATTTCAGTTTTAGAAAGGCAGACAAATAATAGATTAAAAACTAAAGGAGCTATTTAGTTTAGGTCGGTAGGATATACACTTACCGTAAATATTATTAAGTATACGATGTTATATATTTCAAACCTGTGTGTTTTAACACTGTAATTACCCAGATATGTCCATTTTAGAAAACATGGATCTTATTTATTTTTGTGCCCACAAGTCACATTTTTCCATTATCTCAATATAACTTCATTGATTAATTTTAGAACCTTCAGAATACTTAGATTTTTCATTAACATTAAAACAACTTTATAATATAAATTCTTGTGCAGAAATTTGATATAGCAGTCTACTTATACAAGTAGGATAAATTTCTAAAACTGTTACTGTTAAATTTGCATATTTAAAATTTTTCACATATGCATTTTTAAAATATGAAAATGTCCTTTATAAATATTGGTGCCCAAGGTTTTTACTACAATGTATAAGAGAGTCCATTTCCATGGATATCTGCAAGCATTAAGTAATTCTTTTCCATCTTTTTACATTCTTTTCAAATTACTGATTATGATCTTATTGATAAACTTGAGAAGGACTTATCTGAGTATACTAGAATCTATCACATATATGGTGTTAAAGTACTTTTAATGTTGGGTAAGGCTAGAAATGTGTAAATTCTGTAAGTAACTTAAAAAAAATAACTGCTTAGGGGCTCCTGGGTGGTTCAGGTGGTAAAACGTCTGCTTTCAGCTCAGGTCATGATCTCAGGGTCCTGGAATCAAGTCCCTCATCAGTCTCCCTGCTCAACAGAGAGTTTGCTTCTTCCTCTGCCCCTCCCCCTGCTTGCAGTCTCTCTCTGTCAAATGAATAAAAATACTTATTTATTTATTTGTCAGAGAGAGGGAGAGAGCACAAGCAGGGGAAGCGTCAGGCAGAGGGAGAAGCAGGCTCCCTGCTGAGTAAGGAGTCTAATATGGGACTTGATCCTAGGACCCAGGGACCATGACCTGAGCCGAAGGCAGATGCTTAAGTGATTAAGCCACCCAGGCATCCCAAATAAATAAATTCTTTAAAAAAAAATAATTGTTCATCTCACGACAAGTGCACCATGTAATTAAATATGTCTGAATTCTTTCTGTATTTGCCAAGCACTTCTTATGTACTATAGATAAACTGGTGAAGAAGGCAGGCAAAAACATTGTATTTCACAGATCTTAATTTTAAGGGTGTTGGGTGTATAATAAATGAATAGTTTTAACAAGAAAAATACAAAACTTTTCATTGGCATTAAAGATATATTTATGAAGCACCCACATTCCTTAGTATAAAGCATGAAAAATGCCCATCCTTGTGGGTCCGACATATTAGAAACCATTACAACAGCAAGTAAGTGATTGGCAGTTTTTATTGTCTGATGGATGCTTGGAAGTGGCATGAAACCACAGGACAGGGCACAGGAATCAGGAAGTACCTATCAGAGGACCACATATGCACTATAGCACGTAAGGACGGAAAGACGAGCAATCACCATGGAGGGGAGAGACAGCCTGAGGTGTGAATGACATATAAGGAAACACTGAGAGAAGGAGGACAGATCCTGCAGAGGCTGTACCGCAGGGCTGAACACTGGATCTCTGCAGCAGAGACACAGGGGGCCTATGAGCCCTGAGCACAGAAGCAGTGTAAGAATGCCAAGAGCTGGCCTTGGACAAGCACGTGGGGGCCAGACTCGAGAAAGGCATGTGCAGAGGAGTGCAAGTGTTTAGGTCTTATCCTGTCACAGCTTAGAAAGTGAAATACACATACATCCTCATGAACCTCCACGTAAGTATATTTATGTGTGTGTGTTTCTAGAAAAAACCAATGCTGACATGAGAGATGGGACCGAATACAGACTTCTCTTGATTCCACAGACCTTTCACAATGATTGGCTACATTCTCGGAGTTGTTCCATATGAGAGGTCAGAAGTGCATGCAGTTGACTTGTCATGCTCCCAGGTGGCCCGAGAGAACATAGAGCTCAGGAAGTCAACCACCGGGGGAGGCCATGAGGTGTCCATGGGAGGCCATGAGAAGAAGGTGGGACAAGGTCGGCTTGAAACCTAAGAGTACGCCTCGGCAGTAATCAGGATCTAAGTGCCCGTGTATTTATTTAACTCAACTTAATTTCTGCCATGTGTCCACTTCACCAAACAAAGGTATTTAACCTGTGATTCCTTCCTATCATCTACTGCTTTATCTAAATGCACAGATTGGGAGAAGGGGATTACCTGTCTTCATGTCACTATACAACCTCATGATCTTTAGCCAGTGAGGTCCTCACCATCAGTCCACACAAGCAGCCAGAGAATTCCTGCAACAACTCTTTTTACTTTACTTATTTTTACATTTTGACTGAAGTATAATGAATACACAACATCCCAGTAGTTCCAGGTTACATCACTGTGGTTTGCTATTTCTGTGCATTAGAGAAACGACGCTCATGACCACTCCAGTTACCATCTGTTCCCATGACTGTATTGACTATACTCCATGTGCTGCACAGGTTACGCCCAGCATCTTCCTCATGTTACAACAGAAGTCTGTACCTCCTAGTCACCTTCACCTGTGTCACCTGCCCTTGTCCCTGCCCTGCTGATAACCACCAGTCCCATATTTGACTTTGTTTCTGTCCTGTTGTTTGTTTGTTTATTTTAGATTCTACATGTGAATGAAATCATACAGGTTTAGTCTTTTCCTGCCTTATTTCACTTAGGATAACTCCCTTTAGGTCCATCCATATTGTCACAGTGACAGGATCTAATTCTTTTTTTAAGGCTGGCACTGCACCATGTGTCTACATGCCCCTGACCTGCACTGTCCCTCCGGCCTCTGCAGCAGTGAGAGCAGTGAGAGCGTGCCCCTCCTGTCCACTCTGTCCTCTTCCAGTGACCACTCTTCCACCTCTTCTCACTCTCTTTCCCGTCCTGAAGCTGAATCTCAGAAACATGACACCACTCTGCTCTAAAATGTCCTAAAGGACACGGCTTTTTCCTTCTTCACATTACTGTCTTCTTTCTTAGGGTTCAGCCCTTGTAGCAGGTTAGCAAATATGCTCCCGTTTCCGGGAAGCCATGAATGCAGATGTACGAGTTTCCTACGCAAACATCACTTTCTCTTCTCTAGTCTCAAAATAAAAAACACTGTTCACTTATCAATATGCTTCCTGTAAAATAATTTTCACAGTTGGGAACCATTCTAGTCCCTGAGGTCCTAAATTTGCAAAATCAAAATGCAAGAAAATATGAGAATATTTGGGAGGTTTTTTTGTTTTATTTTGCGGTGGTAGTGGTGTTTTCTTTTTGCTCATATCCTCTTCCCATGAGTGGATGAGCACAGCAGAAATGTCAGCTGACTTGGTGATGGGGTGCATGAGTGTGTGAGTATGTGTGTCTGTGTATGTGACTGTGTGTGTGTGTCATAGGGTCATAGGGAAGTTCTATTTTTAATTTCTTGAGGAATCTCCACACTGTTCTCCAAAGAGGCTGCACCAACTTGCATTCCCACCAACAGTGGAAGAGGGCTCCCCTTTCTGCACATCCCCTCCAACACATGTTGTTTCCTGTCTTGCTAATTTTGGCCATTCTAACTGGTGTAAGGTGATATCTCAATGTAGTTTTAATTTGAATCTCCCTGATGACTAGTGATGATGAGCATGTTTTCATGTGTCTGATAGCCATTTGTATGTCTTCATTGGAGAAGTGTCTGTTCATATCTTCTGCCCATTTTTTGATATGATTGCCTGTTTTGTGTGTGTTGAGTTTGAGGAGTTCATTATAGATCCTGTATATCAACCTTTTGTCTGTACTGTCATTTCCAAATATCTTCTCCCATTCCGTGGGTTGCCTCTTTGTTTTCTTGACTGTTTCCTTTGCTGTGCAGAAGCTTTTGATTTTGATAAATATCATCCTCAATGGGGAAAAGCTTGCATCCTTCCCGTTGAGATCAGGAACATGACAAGGATGCCCACTCTCAACACTCTTGTTCAACATAGTATTAGAAGTCCTAGCAACAGCAATCAGACAACAAAGAGAAATAAAATGTATCCAAATTGGTAATGAAGAAGTCAAACTCTCTCTCTTCGTAGATGACATGATTCTTTATATGCAAAACCCAAAAGACTCCACCCCCAAACTACTAGAACTCATACAACAATTCAGCAACGTGGCAGGATACAAAGTCAATGTACAGAAATCAGTGGCTTTCTTATACACTAATAATGAAAATACAGAAAGGGAAATTAGAGAATTGATTCCATTTACTATAGCACCAAGAACCATAAGATTCCTGGGAATAAACTTAACCAAAGAGGTAAAGGATCTGTACTGGAGGAACTACAGAACACTCATGAAAGAAATTGAAGAAGACAAAAAGATGGAAGACCATTCCATGCTCTTGGATCAGAAGAATAAACATTGTTAAAATGTCTATACTGCCTAGAGCAATCTATACTTTTAATGCTATTCCAATCAAAATTCCACCGGTATTCTTCAAAGAGCTGGAGCAAATAATCCTAAAATTTGTATGGAATCAGAAGAGACCCCGAATCGCTAAGGAAATGTTGTAAAACAAAAATAAAATGGGGGGCATCACATTACTTGATTTCAAGCTTTACTACAAAGCTGTGATCACCAAGATAGCATGGTACTGGCATAAAAACAGACACATAGACCAGTGGAACGTAGTAAAGAGCCCAGATATGGACCCTCAACTCTATGGGAAAATAATCTTCAACAAAACAGGAAAAAATATACAGTGGAAAAAAGACAGTTTCTTCAATAAATGGTGCTGGGAAAACTGGGCAGCTATATGTAGAATAATGAAAATCGACCATTCTCTTACACCATACACAAAGATAAACTCAAAATGGATAAAAGACCTCAATGTGAGACAGGAATCCATCAGAATTCTAGAGGAGAACATAGGCAGTAATCTCTTTGATATCAGCAACAGCAACTATTTTCAAGATATGTCTCCAAAGGCAAAGGAAACAAAAGCGAAGATGAACTTTTGGGACTTCATTCTTATTTATTTTAAAACAAAGAATATGAGTTCCCTTTTTTCTGCTCACCACTCATATAATACATTGCATTAATTTGTAAAAAAACAGTATCAGTAATAAATGTAGTTTTATGCTATTTTGCTGACAAGAAAGGTCATGGAAGAGAGGTTTGCTTTTACATTTGTGTTAGTCTGATTATAAAAACCTTTCCATAATAATGAATTCAAGTATTGGGAGAACCTACACCTTATTCTTTTACTAGCTATCACTGAACAAATCATGGAGAAGTCTTTGAATGCTACCCAGCTATGTGCACATCTTCGGTATCATAGAAACACTAAAATGAGTAATCAACCTAATTAAAGAAATCTGAAAGGGTAGGATATAAACTTCCATGTTAAGTATAACTGAGAGGGCAAATCTAATTTGAAAGGTTAAGAAGCACTTTAAAACCATTGAATCAAGTAAAGAGTGATGCACCTAATATACTTTTCATAGTTAGAAGGCATATTCATTTGTATATATTAAAATCCAATATATATGGATTATGCCAAACAATAATATTATGTCAAACAAAATCTGAACTGAAGATGCTGCAGCTTATATTATATAAAATATGAATTAAAGTTTTTAACTTATTTGAAATGCAAATCCATTTTGGTAATTAAACAGTATACAAACTATTTATTTTAAAGCATCATCATAAACGGTCTTTATTTTATACATTTACTAAATACTTTTGGGTACTTGATATGTCATTCACTAATGAACAAGGCTCCAAACCTATTCTCAAAAGCTAGTATGACCCACACCATGATAATGAAACAAAGAAGTGTGTAACAAGTAATAACAGGAGGAATTTAGACTCCCTCTAAGATGAAAGTGGGAGGATTTGGGAACTGTTTGTAAACACAGCCCCTCAATGACTGGGCATGACAGGGCAGGAGATAGAACAGGGTTCTGAGAAGGGAAGAGTCAGTGGGTACAGAGCTACAAGGAGGAGGAAAACCCAGCACATGCGTACAACCCTCAAGAGCTGAAATAACTACATCCTAAAATAGAGCAGGCGCATAGAGGGAAAGATGGCTAGAAACACAGGCAGACGCCAAAGGTGTAATGGTGGCATATGCCAAAACAAGGATTTGAGCTTTGTTTGAAAGTTTCTGTGTGTTTTTAAACATGACATGTTCCAAGATGTATGTTTAGTCTATTTCAGAAGGATATTTCTTCTAGAGATATTTAGCAGCAAACATGCAACCCAGGACACAGAAGCAGTTATAATGACAGACTATGAAGAAAGGAACAAAAAGATACAATGCACGGCATCTCAGTTTAAGTCCTTTTCTTCTTTTTTCATTTTCATGTCATATCTCTCAGTAGGTAAAACACGGCCTGCCATTTCTTGTGGAACATCAGAACGGAAGGGGGTGTAAAATTTTGGGTGAAATGCAGTAACAGAGCCCCACCAAGATATTTTAGATTGACACAACCTAAAAAAGGTTATGTTTATCAGACTGGAGATGCATTTCTTTACAACCTCAAAGATCAGCATCAAAATCAGTGTATTTCAAAGCACGGAACAGTATATTTAATGCCCAAAGGCAGTCTGGGATCCTATTTCACTCAGAACCAGGTTTGAGGGGAGGTTTGTAGGACACAGCGTGGCTAACAGCAGTGCACTATCCCGATCCCAGCAGCCCCTTACGTAGACAGCACTTTTCCTGAGAGAGGAACGAACTTTCTTCACTGGTCGAAAAATGTCATTGTTTACATGGTTAAGAGTATTTTGGTAATTCAAATAGGAGAGCATATGTCTAGAAGGCTTGTCCCCTCACTGAAATGATGCAAAAAAAAAACAGTGGGAGTGAGGCTCGGTTGGCATGGAACGTGAGTCATTCCTTCTGACCCACGCCGGCATCTGAGCTGCCAAAACCAGGAAATGGGCACAGAGAATGGAATCAAGTGGAAAGTTCATGCAAAGTTGACAGAGGACCCAAGTTCTGTGAAAGAAGAAGTTAGATGCCTACTGAGTTTGTCAGTGAGAGTTAAAGGAGTTTCTAATTCTTTCTTCATATTTTTTGCCTAAACAACAACAAAAAAACTCTCTCCCTGTTGCTACTGTTCCTGCATAGATCTTCAGCACGTTGTGATGATTCAGATATAGCAGAGCACGAAGAAATCTGGACACTGCTGTGGTTCACGTTTGATTTGTAGTTAAAGCAGAGAAGAAATAATGAATCAAATCCCTAGGTCCTCTCAGAAACAAAACAATGCAGAGAATCAATAAAGGACGGCACAGCTCAACGTGGAATTGACAGCAGAGACGAGTATGAGGAACGGGTCTGCCTGCTGAGATTCTGGGGAGAATCCTCTAGCACCAGCTAGATGGACCACAGCCAGGCTGCCAGAGATGTCAGCCTAGAGTCCAAGTATTCGTGGCATGGAAATTAGTGGGCTGATTTTAAAAAAAGATATTTAAGAAGTAATTGCCTCTAGTCTCACTGGTTAAATGAATGTGATTCTTAGGGGTCCTTTAAGAAGTTTCCTTAGATTAGTTGGGGGAGAAAGTAGATTATAATGGGCTGAGTAATGAGTGTACAATAGGTAATTAAACCAAAATATACAAATCTAACAGCAGTTTGGCTGCACAAGGAAGAGAAATGTGATGGGTTGGCCATGGTGGGGGTGGGCATAGATATGTGAGGAGGGTCAGTGCTCATGGCAGGAAGCCAATGCAGGGAGAGGGAGACTGCTGAGAACACCCCAGGAAAGGAAGACTGGAATTGAAGCGCTTTTCCTAACGAGGTAGATGTGGTTGGCTTCAAAGCCAAGGGAGACACGTGAGCTGTACAGGGGACTGCACATTTTCACAGCAAGTAGAGGAATCAGCTCTGCTGCTCTGGAAAGCTTTGTGGCCAGCAGTGAACGGGCAGAATTGCTGGGAAGATGAGGAACAAAGCGTGGGGATACTTAGAACCAAGAGCTGAAGCTATAGCTTGTTAGATGTAACCTGGGACAAAACCAGGGAAAAATCCAAAGAGGACACTCTAGAGACAGCAGTGACCAGAGGGGCTGGGTCCCTCTGAAGTCTGAAGAACAGACAAGGAAGCATGAACCATGGAAAACAGGACAGAAGCTCTTCATCACAGGCCAATATCACCCAAGGGAAAATATGGTCAAGGGATCTGTCAGAGGAAACATGACTCCAGTGGGTAGAGGAGAAAGTCACAGAGATCAGGAGGTCAAGGATCAAAGGCCAGAGTTCTTGATGGGCTAGCACTGAAATCATGTCTCTCTCTCACACACACAGCAGTAAAGAGGATAAGGAGGCGGCAAAGGATTTCGAGGGGAAATGAGGGAGTGTCGCCATACGTTCATATGGCCCTTGCCTCAAAACAGCCTGCTGACGAGCCAGAGATGAAGGCGCTCACCCAAAACTGGTTCTATCATAAAGAACACTGGTCTCCCAGAGACAGCAAATGTGAAATAATCAAGTATCTGAGAATCAAATAGCCATTTAATCAAGGATATCAAAAATCTCCTCTCTAAAATAAGACTTTTTCTAACTAATCCATCTCTCCTGTTCTCTCCTTCCAGACTTTCTCTGTTCATATCAAATGTGATATTAATTTCATTTCCACATCACAGAAAATGGATTAATTTTTATGCTCACGGTTATGATATGATACCAGTTACAGTATTACCTGCAATTAAATTTTACCTAGATATGATACCAGTTACAGTATTACCTGCAATTAAATTTTGATACCAGTTACAGTATTACCTGCAATTAAATTTTACCTAGACAATTTATCACTGTTTTTTACCAAGCATTTTGCTACATTCTAAGAGGGTTGTAAATTAATTCAAACTTTAAACAAGAAATTAATCAATATCTGAAAACAAAATACATTTTGGTGAGAAATCTTTCAGTCTAAAGGGCAGGTGGCTAGTGGCTCGGTCAGGTGAGCATATGACTCTTGATTCTAACCCAGGTCTATGATCTCAGGGCTGTGAGACTGAGCTCCCCATTCAGCAAGGAGTCTTCTTGACATTCCTTTTCCCTCTCCCTGCTCATGCCTGTGTGTGTTCTCTAAATTAAAATAAATAAAATCTTTTTTTTTTTTTTAAGAAATCTTCCATTCTGGAACTAAACACACACCCATGCATGCGTGTACACACACACACACACACACACACACGCACACCTGCACACAAATACTTCTAGAACAAAAATATTTCATGCTAAACGGACTTTATCATGGAGCTAATGCCCATCTAGGCCTGCCTGAAGTGATTTATTGTTTCTCATAATTGCTATTGGAAAAACCTAACATGAGTTTGATTAGGAAATGATTATTTTCAAATTGGCTGCTAGAGAACAACTCTAAAAAGTTTTCTTATGATGATAAATTTTAATTTCTTCAATTTTAGTGTATTAAATCTCAGAGATTCATTTTATATCCCAACAAGATAGCTAGTAAGACAAGGAAATACGTAGGTTAGAAAGACTAGTTGAGGAAGCTCTGCCATAGAATTCTGTTAACAGTTTCTTCATTTGCCCTTCAATCCTGGTGACAGGTCTGTTGGTCATGAGATCATATTCTCAGCCCGTAGTAACACAGACTAAGAGACCTAGGTGCCTCCTGCTCCAAGGAGGACAGGGACTGGGTTCCTGCTGTGCTGTTTCTTTTCTTTCTGTTCTAGGCTCTGTCTTTTGTGCCATACACAGGCCCCGGTTTAGCTACTTCATCCACACCTTCCCCATCTCATAGCATTGACTTCCAGACCCTGGCCTCAGACCCATGTCAAATATTTTGTCCCAGAGATACATCAATGACTCTGGACACTACGCTCCTTTATTCAAGTTCTATGGTTGTTAAGTAAAGATGGTTTATATCACTCTCTTTCCTCCCAGTATTCGTGGCAAGGGAACTCACTGTGTACTACGTTCTTTTTACGTTACACACCTGGGAAAAATCCATACGTCTGACACATGGCACAACATTCACAGCATCTGATAACTGTGTCTAAAAGGTTCAGGCCAAGAGGAAGTGTTAAAGTTGCACACTTTGTAGATATCTCTGCTTTCAAATGCATTCCGTGGCCAAATAAGTCATTGAACATGGCCCATCATGTCTAGAGATATTTAGTAAGTAAATTTGATTTTTTTTTCAGATGGATTCACCTTTGCATCATTTTACTTCTACTAACAACTTTTGTTTTAGATCCTCAGTTTTTGTGGTGGTAAATATATGTAAGAGCATCTTTTATTTTAACCATTTTTACGCATCTGGCTCAGAGGCGATAGCTACCTCCACAGTGTCACGTGCCATCTCCTGCTCTCCCATGCTTGCCACCCTCATGGAGCCTTCAGTAGTAGTTCTCCATGCCAATAACTTGGAATTTCACTATTCTGAATTTCACTACTTTAGATATTTCTTTTAAAGTTGCATTAATAACATAGCATTTGTCCTTTTGTGTTTGGCTTTCCTCAGCAAACTCATTTTAAGTCTCATCCAAGCTACAGGATGTACCAAGACTCCATTGTCCACACTGGCTGAATAATGCCATAGTCCAGGTACACATCACATGCTGTTTGTTGGGTCCTCTGCTGATGGGCATTTGGACTGTTTGCTCCTTCTGGCTTCTGTGAATAAAGTTGCAGTGAACAGCAGCACACAGTAGTGACCTGCTGCCCTGTGTTCAGTCCTCTCAGGAACTCTTGGGCAGGTGGGCCACACACCAGTTCCGCATGAGGAGGAAGTCGCCCACCCATTCTCCACCATGGCTGCACCTGGTAACATGCCCACCAGCAAGCGGCGGAATGCCTAATTCTCCATGTCTCTGCTCAAAGAGAGATGGCCTCTCTTTGCACCTTTGTTTCCTATAGTGGTTCTAGTAGGTGTGACGTGGTTTTCAAGATGTTTTTATTTCCCTTTCTCTAATGACTAATGCTGCAGAGGTTGCAAGTGCTCACTGGTCATCCGCATGTCTCCTTTAGTGAAATTTTTACTCATGTTCTTTGCCTATTTTATAAATGGGGCTGTTTGTTCATTTTCTTAAAAGTATTCTTTGATGCATAGAAATTGGAAATTTTGATGAAGTTCAAGTTACCAGTTTTCTTTTGTTGCTTATGCTTTTAGTGCCGTATCTAAGAATCTACGTGCAAGTCCAAAGTCTTGTTTTACATTTTTATTTTATTACACACGGTTTTCATTATTTTCTTCAGTTCTCTGTCCATATATTCCTTTAGCTCTTTGAGAATATTTAAGATTTTTTTTTTTTACAATTATTTTTTCAGCTAAAGCCAATGTCTGGACTTTCTTAAGGATGGTTTCTGTCAATTTGCTTTGCTGTTCTGAGTAGAACATGCATCCATTCCAGTTTCTTTGTCTGTCTTGTGATGTTGTTGTTGTTAGGGAAAACTGGACATCTGAGTTTGATAAAGGTGGAAACTGCAGAAATCAGATTGCGCTTCCTCATGATGTTGATTGCTGAAGGCTTGAACTAGAGCATTTGTAAATTATGTCACCTAACTCATTCTGCAAAGACTGTGTTTCTCTTTCTGTATGACCACTCAAGTCTCTACCCCTTTACCTTGTGTTGACCTAATCTTTAGACATATTTCCTTGGACACCAAATAAAAGAAGAAATCAATAAAATAACAACAAGAAATACGACAGAAACACAAGCATCCCCCAAACAGCAACAAAAGAAAGAAACAGAAACAGAACATCCAAATGTCCCTCTCTCTGCAGACTGGCTTTGTGTTGGACATGTCAACACTTGGCTAGCATGGTCCTGAGCCCACCAAGCAGCCTAAAGTGAAAATTTAAGATTTGCAGATCTTTTCTGAGCATGTGTCTTGCTTTAGTCATGTGCACAGCTTTCTAAATTTCTCCATATTTAAGGATGCTTTGGAATGTCCTGATTTCCCAAACTCTCCCAGATTTTCCTGCCAGCTGTCAGGCATCCCCTTGTTTAACTTGATGGCAATAATTTGCTTCTGAAATTTACAGGTCTTTAGTTCACCTTGTAGCATTTTTAAGATGCCATGGTTTTTCCAGCCTAACTTGAGTTTGGCAAAATAGATCAAGCACCTTGAAAATTTCTTGGTGTAGTTCCCCTCCACCTTAGAACAGAGATACACAATTTTTCAGAAATGGGTCTTTTTCTCTCCTCCCTGAACAAGAGCAAGGTCTCAAACCAGAAGGAGAGTCTTATCTGCAGCACTGTCTCTGCAATGACAGAGAGGGACTTAGGCAAGACAAATAAAAGGGCCACCTGAAAGCCTTCCTACCAGTTTGAAATGGCACTTGTCTTGATTCAGCATTCACTTGGTTGCTGAAAACCTTTGATGGTTTTCCAGGGTTCTGATACAGTTGGCTGTGGAAGAATCTGCTTGTTTTCTAGATGTTTCTGTGAAGGGACAGAAGCTGCCTTTTAGAAGTCTTTTCTGATCTCAGATGGGCCACTCCAACACACTTCTGATCTACCTGTATCCATCCAGCAAAGCTGGTGCGCTAAGGAAGGCCTTTCTTCTGGTCTCCTCTCCCTGTACTGCAAGGTAGATGGTAACCCTGCCCATCCTTCTCCCCAGCTACATTGTGAGGACTGAGCTGTTTTATTTCTGTGATTTATATTGATGAACAGGATGGAGTAGAGGCAATATTATCCTTGGCTTTGTTAACTAAAATTGCAAAGGTGAAAGAAAATCACAGTAAAGACTGAAACTCAGATTCTAAAAAGGTTTATAATCAAAGTATATTCAAAACATAGAAAGGTATGTTTTGATTATTGGTATTTCCTAACTAAAAAAGAGAAGAAAAATAACCTGAGAATCAAAATATCATTAACATTATATAGCAAAAATCTGACATATAGTATCAAAATTTCCCTTAAAAATAGAAGGAAAAAACAAAATAGCAAATATAAAATGAAATTCAAATAGCATAAAAATCATACATTCTCTTCTACTTCAGGTCTATCATTTTCTACATGTTCCTTGTTCAAAATTAGCTGAAACCAGAACCTCTCAGGTTCACCCTAATGCAAATTCATGCCTGAGGCACCTATTTTTTATTTCAGTATTCTCCAGTGTTGTTAGCAAAACTGATTTCTTATAAACCATGTATCTCCCTCAAATTGGAATAAAAACTGATGGTTATATAAATGTTAGGAATCTTATAAGGTTTGATATTCTATAGTAGCATTTTTATTTTCCCAGACTTTTTCTTTTACATTTAGTTCAGCATCCTAGAGATTCTCTAGGAATTCAAGGTTTGCCAATTACCACTACCAATTCTCAGGTTTTCTTTGGCAATGCAATTTCCTAAGAAACATCGTAAATGTCCTATCATTTACCTCCCAGCGACAGCTGTGCTTAGTAACCATAAAGGATTCTGTCTTGCTGGTGCATTCTTCCATCTACACATCTCACTGACCCTTAAGGAAACAGACCTTCTCTTGAAGGAATCCAGCACTGCAACATCTACTGGGGAGACATAATCTTTAATCCAATTTGAGCTGCAGTGTTCCATTCAGGCAGAGGAAATTTAACAGAAGGTGCTTGAGATCATACCCTTTCCTCATGGCGAGGCTGTCTTTTTGCAGCTACTTCAAGCTCCTTCCCTGAGGCCTGCAAGGGCCACATCTTTGAATCCGGGTAGTTTACAAGCATTGGGAATTTCACTGAATGTGGATTGTCTGTCACAGCCTGCGTATTCCTTCTTCCTCTGCTTGCAAAGGGACTGGGCCTCAGCTTATGCTACTTTCCCTGTCACAGAGCCCTTCAGAGGAAGCAATAAGATGAACAAGAAAGCAAGTCTGATTTTCTGTTTATCTTGCTCCTTCTGCTCGGTCCTCATGAGGGATCCTACTCGATAGTCTGAACACAAAACCTCACCTCAAGTGTCTGACCGTTCTGGCTGTCCATCCCAAAGCTGATCAGCATGTGAGCGCTTCAGATGGAGGTCTGCAGATGCCTCCAGCCTACCCTTGTGGAGATTGCTCTTCCATATATTAAATTCTGTTTTGGCCATAACACTTTCCTGGATAACTAACTCTGTATTCATGAATGCACTTAGACGCCAAAACAGATTATTCTTGCCAAATGACTTCATCAGGTGTTTATTTGCTTATTTGTTTACAAACTGTTAAGAAGTCACAAGCGGGCTATGAAGAGTTGTATGGTGATTCCATTTTTATGTCAAGGACTCTGGATCCTACTCTCTCTCTACCCATTATTCCTAGCATGGGTTTATTCCCCTTCTCATCATGCTTTCAAGATATCTGCATGGCTGGTTTCCTAGGCATGAGACCTACATAGTAACACTAAGCCCTACTCTCTGAAGGCATTCTGTTCTTGTAACTGAAGTCCACTGGAGCACAAAACAGGTGCGGGGACAGACCAGACACTCGGGGCACCCTGGGTGCACGCTCCGGGCTTCGGGCAGGGAGAGCTCCATACATACAACCCCTGTGCCCAGCAGACTGGCTGACCGCCTGGTGGGCTCAAGGCACAGACAGTAAATGTTAGAGAGAATAATGAAATGTCATTGTATAAAGTTATAATTCAATCTAGACTTACAAAAAAGTAATTTGTTTGAAGAGTTATGTATTTTTGGGGAAAAAAATTTCCCTAAGAATTATCAGCAACAGATGTACTAAAATTGTTATTCTGAAATAATTAATCATAAAACTATTACAAACATTTCTTGTCCTATAAAATAAAATTAACAATTGCAATAACAATGGCATCAAGAGAAAAACCTTTCTCAAAATTAAAAATTAAGATTTATGATTTTGCATTTATCAAGATAAACTGGCATTTTCAACTATACTGTTTAAAAATGAAGTTGCTAGAAGTATATAGATTGATTACATAAAATATTTTGCAGACATGCAAAAAAAGAGACAAAAATATTATGATAATCAAATAACACATTAATAAATTTTTATTTAATATGAAATATTTTATTGCAATTTGCAATATTTTTCTACCATGATATTGTTACTTCTGTATAGTACTAATCCTTTTACATACTAAAGTAATGAAATACTTTAAAGGAAATGTTCTAGATTTATCCATATATTTTATCCCTGTTTTTTGAATGGGGGGGTCCTATATTTTTATTTACACCAGGTCCTGCTAATTATGTTGCTGATTTGGGATGTTTGTCATAACTGTAATAAGTAATGTATCTGTGTTGCAGCCAGGAAGAATGAGAAAGAAGAAAAAAAAAATAAAAGAAGTATGTGGACATATCCATAGCCTTTAAAAACACTAACTTTTTCCTCAACCAGGGGTTATTGTACAATTTTTGGCCATAATTGTATCAGGTACTCTCATAATTTCAAGGAAATTCTGGCAGCAGAGCATATTAATTGGGCACTTTGCCACTCTGAGAAAATCCTTTGTAGAGCTCTCTTTGTAGAGGAGAAAGAGTGAATGGGTATTAAGCTATCCACATGGTACTTTTCATTTTATCAGTGGGGAGAACATGCCCATGGTTCTCCTCATTAGCACATCCAACACCCATTTTTATTTTAAGTTGGTGCCACACCCAACTTGGGGCCTGACCTCACAACCCTCAGATCAAGACCTGAGATCAATAGTCAGAAGCTCTACCGACTGAACCATCCAGGCGTCCCCGATACGTTTTTTCTAAGAAATATTTGCAGTACTTCCTTTATGATTGTAAAATAAAATTCTGAAAGAGTTGTATATGTTATACAAAACATAAAAACAAATCAGGATGATGGCCAAAATTAGTTCCAATCATTATTCTAAGAAGAAACAAAGGAGATTAGGTATAATAATATGTACTCACATATATTTACCTTAGAAGTCACAATAACTGAGTCTTTGTTCACCCCGCACATAGAATCCTAGTCAGACATGGCAGCCCATGACGGCAGCAAGTCAGGCAAGTAGGTATGACAGACAGCACAGTCATTACCAACATGATCTTCTGAAATTGCAGGGGAAAGAACATCCTCTAGAAATACACAAAAATATACTGTGGTTTCTCTTCATTTACAATGAAGTCATAATCCTGAAAAAGGTAGTATATATTAAAATGATGTAAACTGAAGAGGTGGATTCTAGACTCAGATAAATAAACATGTTTGTGACAAGGATGTCCTAGGAGAAGGGTGAAATCTGTTCCAGAGCTTCTCATGCTGGGGAAGGAACACTGCGCAATGGGCAAGTCATCTGTCCCCAACCCTTTACTCCAGTGTCAGTAACCCATCCACGTGACCAATGCCCACCACATGGATCGCATGTCAAGAATGCTCCCTACAGGTTAACCCTCCCCCACAACAACTGATGATGCACATGTAGATTTCTTTAACAGGATTCCTGTTTCGGTACAGTTCACTTCCACAGCCTTGACAGCACCACTGCTTCCTGAGCAAAATTTCTCCCCAGTGCCACCAAATGCCCTGATCTTCACAAGTGGCTGTCACTCCATAGCCTCACCATGCTTCACCTTGGCATGGAAATCCTTGATCTTTGTGAGAATACCTACTAAATTTATAAAGATTTTCCTCAGTGATGGGGGTGCCTGGGTGGCTCAGTGAATTGAGCATCTGACTCTTGGTCTTGGCTTAGGTCATGATCTCAGGGCCACTGAGTGTGGAGCCTGCATGGGATTCTCTCCCTCTATTCCTGCCCCTGCTCACACATGCGCACACATGTTCTTGCTCTCTCTCTCAAATAAGTAACAAATAAATCTTTAAAATTACAAAGATTCTCCTCAATTTTAAGGCTATTTCCTCAAATTTAGGTCTATTTCCTTTGCTAACAATAACTGTATCCTTCTACTAAAACTTGCTGGAAATGGAACTCTGGCAGTCACTGGTGCTCCATGGGTCTGAATTCTGTATGGTGTCAGTGAGGCCACACTGGTAGGTACTTCGTATGGTGATTATAATCGTTCAGTGGGATGGTGCCCGCCCTTACTTCAGAGGATGCACTCAGTCAAGCATCATTAAACCCCAATATGCAGCACTGTACTGACACATTTTTTACCAGTCTTCCTGTACTAGTTATGACTCTTAGGAAGCTTAAAGCTCATTTCTAGCAATTTATTCACTGTAGAAGATACAGTAAAAACTCAACTATTTCTGAGGGAATAAATAAGTGTATGTATTAATCTTCTGCAACGTGTCTGTGTAGGGAGAGGAATGGGTATGTGATTTTGGAAAGATATCTTCCCTTGAATTCATTTTTCTACAATATCTCATGTTCAGAGCCCAAGTTACAACCTAAATTAATGTTGTCCATCACCATATATCAGCTTGATATTAATGACATGGCTTTATCCGAGTAGGAAGCACTTAAATAGGAAAACTGACATGAGTGAAAACTTCTCAGGTTTTTTGGTCTCAAAATAATACTCCCTAGAAAGCCACATCATTCCACAGAATGTCGGGAGTAATTACAAGAAAAGATGCATGAACTGTTCTGGCAAGAACACTTTGAAAATTGTTAAATAGCAATTTCTAAAGCAAGCTAAACTTTGGTGGCCTCTGTGTGGCTAGGGTCATAAGAGCACGGGCCTCCAGGTCGTGGGCTACAAAGGAAGGTGTGAAATTCTCACACCAGCATGCAATGCAGCTCAGCGGAGGGCTGGCCTGCACAGTTCATGTGACTAAGTGCACTTACGAAGGAGGTGGGAGGGCCGAGCAGGGTGGTGGGAGAGTGTCCTGTGCTCTGAGACACTCACACGTGGAGAAAGCATGTCAGGAAGACCACTAGGAGAGTTTTACATGCGTATCTTCAAACTCAGCTGACAATGTGAATGGATGTCTGACTCGTTCAGACAAACCCTCAGTGATGACCAGCTTCTCTGACAGCACAGTAGAGATGTCACTGCCTGGGCGAAGGCTGTCATCCAGCACCGATCAGGGCAAATCATGCACAAGCATGTGCACTGAGGCCCACGGGGAGAGGAGAAGTGGGGCAAGATGAACCACTTACAGCCTTTCTGGGGGGCTGGGGGCAGAGCAGAGAGCTCACTCCCAAAGAAGACTGGGAAGGCTGCAGCGACTGTGAACTCTGCAGGGGAGTATGAAGCATCCCCACACTGGATGCGCACGCCGTTCCCTGAAATCACGGATTTTCAGGTAGGTGGTTCTCAGGAACAGTGGGAGACTCTCCCAAGTACACAAGCATTACACACGAGCTAGAGGAGACAAGACTGCTGCTGTCTGCCTGGTGCACAACAGCAGCAGGAGGTCACCAGCACCTCAGCTCTCAGCAGGAAGGAGGGGAAGAAGCCGACCTCCAGCCTTTGCCCCATCCCTGCACAGGAGCCAGCCTGGGGCAGGCCTGCCCAGAACAGAAGGTATAACCTGAATGGCTGGACATACAGTGTTAGGGATAAAACAGGTTGGAAATCTAAAACAGAAGAACACATTTTTTTTTAATTACCTAAGAATGATCAGAAAAAATCAATGAGGGTAAACCCAGATTTCAACCAAGACAGAAGGAAAAATCAGCTCTACAGGGTGGTTAATGATGGGTATAGGAAAGAAAAGAATGAAAGTACTTTCTGTTAATACCCACTGGGTCCCATTTGTTCAGTGTACAAGTTACACACCCTTACAGTTCAACAATACTGTGCATTCCCACGAGCCCATGGTCATGACTTTGACACCAAGGACACTGAGCTGCAATACGGTTAAGCACTTTCCCCAAGTCTTCCAGGGGCGTCATAGAAAGCAGCATCATCCAGTGTGGGAAGACGGAGGGTGAGCCTTGCCAAACCTCACAGCACAGTAGTGTTCCCACAGCGCGGTGTCCCACTGTCTGCCCCATCACTGCCCCGCCCCACCCTGGGCAGCCCCTGACTATAGCTTCCTGTTGAGGAAAGTCTCCCAAAATAACCTGGCATAAAATGTCCACTCCCCATGTGTGGCTATATTCACTCCCTGGCTCATGAACTACATCTCCCTAAAAACACAACTCTGAAGAAATGATGCAGGAACCAAAGCCTGTCTGTGGAGTGTCCCAGTCGCTGCTGTCACTGTGGAGACCTGCCAAGACCCTCTTCCTTTCCTGGTGAGCTCATGTTTCATTTACACACACAGCTGGTTGGGATTCTAAATGAACATAATCAGGATGGTACTGAGGACTTTGTGGATAATAACCAGCAGATTTTAGCAGATAAAGTTGTATAACACTGCAAGCTCTCCTTAGCCCAAACTCAACATTATCCGTGTGCCACCAGAGATTTCCGTGGCGGGTGACGAGCTGGTGAATTATGTCAGGATCTAAGAGATAGTTAATTTATCTAATTAGGTATTTAATAAATCTGCCTTTAGTTCTTGTCTCTGTATACTTGAAGTACATTTCTTGTTTCTGTTGTGGGGGTGATGATTCATCCTTCTTTCCCTTTTATTTTTAACCCAAGCCTTTTGACATGTTCTTTATCAACTCCCAGACTAATGCAGATACTGGCAAATCCCCGAGGTTCTTCATCTCAGCTCTGCCATGGACTTGATCTGTGTGATGCAGGCATTGATTTATGGACAATTGGTGTTGGACGGTCATCAGCCTCCACTGGAAATCTGGGGAACTGGGAAGAGAGGCTCTCGGCAAGAGTCATAGCTGTATCTGGTCACAGGGTGATCTGTTGACGTAGATGGCGAGCCTGACACAGCAATCTCACACCCTTGTCCTCTGCTCCTGCAAGCCTGACACAGCACGGCCTATACCCCTGTTCTCTGCCCCTGTGAGCCTGACACAGCATGGTCCATACCCTGTCCTTTGCCCCCACCAGCCTGATATAGCACGGCCCTCATGAACCTACATAGTGCGGTCCACACAGCTGTCCTCTGCCCCTGCCACCCTGACATAGTATGGCCCACACCCTTGTCTTCTGCCCCTGCGAGCATGACACAGTGCACTCCACACCCCTGTCCTCTGTGCCCCCGCCACGCAAGCGTGACACAGTGCAGTCCACATGGCTATCCTCTGCTCCTGCGAGTGTGACACAGCAAGGTCCAAACCATCACAAGTGAAACTATATGATGACTGGATCTCTCTGCTTGATTTATTTCACCCATTAAATCTCTCTAGAAAACATGTGTTCCTCCTATGCTAACATCAGATCTTTCCAGGATGTTCTCATGTCCCTGGACCATTTCTTCTTCTGCTGCTCCTCTGTTAATATCTCAGCATGACCTTGCCACCATTTCTAAATTCTGTTTTCTTTCTTTACACTGTCAGGCAGCTACAGCAGGTCTCCATTGTAGACTCCCTTTTAAGGCCCCTCCTTCTAATCTTGCTTCAGGCAGCGCAACTCTATTAAAACTCTTCAAGTCACAAATTACCTTATTCTTGGCTATTTAAATCCTATTTAATTATACCTCTTTCTTCCTGAGCTCTTTTTAAAAAGATGAAGTCTGGAATATTTTGTTGCTTGTAATTGTTTTTGAGAAAAATATTAATGGGAAACCAATAATTTCCAGGTATGAAATTGTGGCTCTATATTAATGAAAAAGGTATCTATTTAGGGATGAGGTGACCGGTGAGGGGATGACTTGCATCAATTTTAGTACAGAGTAATATTAATAAACTAGAGTGGCTTAACAAACTTAGAGCAGCATACACAAACCTGGAGCTCTACTCTCACACCTAGAGTGATACACACAACCAGAGAACAGTACACACAAACCCAGAACAGTATACCCGAATCTAGAGCAGCATACACAGACCTGAAGAGGCATACATAAATCCAGAATGCATACACACAACTGGGAGCATATAAACAAATCCACAGCAGGATACATAAGCCTAGAGTGATATACTCACGTCTAGAGTGACATACACAAGGCCCAGGAAAGTGAACTGGAATATTTTTAGGAGGGGCATATCCTTGACCTAAGACTTGAAATGTAGAGAACAAAGGACAGATCAACTCTGTTGATGGGAGCCCATCTGGATTATATCTGGATCACAAATAGGAAAATGCACCTGTTATTCTTACTGGATCTCTTTAACTGTGCTGAAGAAATTTGTGAAGGAGAAGTAAAATAGGGAAACAGTGATTGTTTGAATTACAGGTTTTGTTTACATACATACTAGATGAGAATCATTTGACCATGAATTTTTAAAAAATTATTTTTGTTTCTCTAAAATTCATAAATATTCTAACTGTAGGTACCCTACATTTGTTTTTTTTTTTCCTTCCTCCCTCCTCCACTTCCCAACCCAACACTGAGCACTACGTACACAGATGCTGAAATGAATTCCAATCGAATGGGGTGATCTTTCTAAGACATGGTGGACTAATATATTTCCAGGTGTTTGAAGTTTATCATTCATAATGTGCTATCTCTGAAAACACAGGCAAATAGATGTACACTTTGATAGACTTTAAGAGTTGAATACCATTTCAGCAATAATGGGGTATATCAGGATAAGGTGATTTCTATGTGATTTTAGTTCCAAGAAGAAATGTTCTCCTTCCTCTCTTCACTGTGGACAAAGTATTTTCATTTCCGTACTCAGTAGGAAGTCAATCCAACACTAAAAAGAGATAATTTCATTTTTATTTTTAGATATCACGGCTTGAGAGTCCCCACGTCTCCTAGATTATTACAATAAAAAATTAAGTCAAATAAAGGGAATTTAAAGAAGAAATACAACATTCTCTAACACGCCATTTCACTCTTCACACACTATTCCTTTTATTAGCTATATATTTTCCAGTGTTTCTTCGAATTTTGGAACAAGTATAGTAAGTTTTGAAAGAAAACCTCATAAGACACATATATTTTATGTATGTCTTTATGACAAGTTATCTATTGCAGCGGAGAGAATCATCTGCAGACTTGCCATCAAGATTCATTACAATCATTATTGCTTCACATAAAGGGGGAATTCTGCCTAAAAAATAAAGCATAAGGACTTTGGGAACTGCTACTTAAAATGAGATGAGAGTCTGAATTGTGCTAATGCAGATAAAGCAGCCTTGACAGGACTATCTTTAGACTGAATGTACCAATCACTGGTATTCTTTGGGAAATAAATGACTGCATTTTAATTATCAACTCAAAACAGTGTCATTTGGGTAAATTACGAAGTTTATGGCTGAATGCCGGACTTAACTTTCACTTACAAATGAACATGCGACAACGCATAAAAAATGAAAAATTACCAGTGAACTTAGAAACTGTGTGGCTAATTTTAATGAGGTCACAGTGTAAATCAATACGAAGAATAAGTAAATGCAGCAGAAAACCAATAGTCTTTTACTGTTTTAATCTACCCACTTAAAGGCATCTTAAAAATGCATTGCACTTTTACCAGTTTCATAACTGCGGTGACACAGTGGTGATATTCATCACTTGTTGGGGGATGGCTGTAAGTGCTGGGCCACCCCTCACAGCCACGCTCCTTTTATATGGTCTATGGTCACTTCCTGAGAACTGCATGGTTTGTACATTCATTGTTCAGATTGTCTGGCCCTACCTCAGACAAATTCGATCAAAAGTACCAGTATTTGGCACAGGAATCTAAAACATTTAATATATACTGATATTTGAGAATCCTGACTTAGAAGGATAGAAGGATATCCACGTATATTCTTTATCACTATCAAACCCATTCATAAACTAGGAGGACTCACATTAGAAGTCATCAAAAGTAAACTTCAAAGAAAAAAATTCCTCACTAAATATTCATACCCATGGTTTGGTTTTATTTCAGAAAAAAAATGTTTGGGGCACCTGGATGGCTCAGAGGGCTGAGCGTCCAACTCTCAGTTTTGGCTCAGGTCATGATCCCAGGGTCCTGGGCTCGAGTCCTGCATCAGGCTCCCTGTTCAGTGGGGAGTCTGCTTCTCCCACTACCTGCCCCTCCCCCTGTTCTCTTTTTCTCTCTCTCTAAAATAAATAAATATCTTTTTAAAAAAAAAAAAGAACTAAAACTTTGGATGATATATTCACTTGTCAAAAAATATTTCTTGAGACTTTATCAAAGAGCAATGTCTTAAGCCCTGGGGATACAGAAATGAAAGCAAACAAAACACAGAAAAATGTTCTCAAGCCAGCATCAACATTTCTTCCCACAGCATCTTAGTGGCAGGAAGCAGAAAACAGTAACATAATAACTGAACTATGAAGAAGATAGGAAATAATGTGTGATATCATTCATTTTTGAAGGCTGCATTATGGAATTTTCCATTAGACTTACTATTCTCAGCAATTTCAATATGTTATTCTTTTATCTTCTGGGTTCCATTGTCTCTATGAAAATCATATGTCCCTTTCTCTACTGTTCCATAAAGATAAAGTGTCTTCCTTTCTCTGGATACTTTTTTAAGTTTCTCTTTGTCTTTGGGTTTTCAACAGTTGCACTGTGATGTTTAGGTATGTGGCATGCATCTGCACATGTGTGTGTGTACACATGTGTGTGTGTGCATGTGCATGTACCAGCATAGGGTTTATAAACCTTCTTGATTCTTTGGTCTGATGTCTGTTGTCAGTTTTGAATTATTATTTTTTTAATCAAGCAGTATCTCTGCAAACATTTCTGTTCCTAATTCTCGCTGTGCTCATATCCTCTGAGTCACAAATTATGTGTATCTTAGAATTTTAAACTATTTCCTATGTTACTTTTAGGGTGTCTTGTATATTTTCTCTCTGCATTTTAATGTGGATGTTTTCTACTCCCTATTTTCCAGTTCACCAATCTTCTTATTGTGTCTAAACTGTTTTTAGACATAACCATTTGATACCATATTTTTAAATAAATTCAAGTTCTCAGACACAACTGTCTGATATTTTCTCTAATATATTTTTCAGTTATTTTTAAATGTCTGTCCTATAACTATAAAATTCAGATCACTTTGAATGTGTTATTCATTTCTCCTTATCTCTGTGTGTGTGTGTGTGTGCATGTGTAAGTGTGAGTGTGTAATATTACACGAGAAAGGAATCCACCTCTTTAATCCACTCCAGTCTGACCTATTTATGGTAGGCCCACCTCCTGCTGGCTGCCAAAGGAAACTGCCGGCTTGTTCTAAAGGACACTTACCACCCCTAGAGTCTATGGAAGATTTTTCCAAATGGGCTTCTCCTTGGCTGCTGACTTCTTCAAGCCAACAGAACACCCTTCCATCAGAGCAACCTTAATCCTTTTTTAGAAGCTTCCACCTGATTTAGGGACATCCACCCTGTAGAATAACCGTTCTGAAGACCTCAAAGTCATCTGACTTGGAACCTTAATTATACCTGCAGAATTCTCTCACTTTGTCCTGTTGGCAAGGAGCAGGTCACAGACCTCACCCCTAAAGGGATGATACAGACCAGGAAAAACAAGAGGCAGGCATCATATGGATAACCCTGGAGTTTACCCTACAAAGTCACCTCATGAAAAGTCACTCCTAGGATAGAAGATGCACCTTCTTGCACAGCCTTGATTGATGTTCTTGGCCCTTTGATCCCTGAAAGCCCTGAGTGCAAAATGTTCACCCCCGCCTGTCGGTGCCCGAGTGGCTTGTAGCGCATGTGCGGTGATGCTTCTGGTCTCCGCCAGTGCCCCCTCGTTGCCTCGGCCACCGCTGCCTCAAGCCGTTGCCCCCGGGGTGGCAATGGTGCGGAGCTGCTCCAGCTGGGCCCGCGGGGGGCCCGGGCGCTGCAGGACTTTTTCGGTGCCCGAAAGTAAACACGCCATTAAGATGGCGGCTGGATGCGAGCCAGTAGGCGGAACTTAGGATTTTGTATCTATGTGGCTGCGAGTGATTGGTTGTGCAACCTTGGTATATATAGACAGGCACAGGCGGCGGAGAGAGAGAGATCCCAACAGCTACGCAGAAAGAAAGCTTGCTTCACTGAGGTCTCCAGGTCGTTCTTGCTGGCGAGAGCGACAAGTGGTGCCGAAACCCGGGAAACCCGAAACCTACACGGAGGAGTTCTCAGTGAACGCAACGATCCAGTAAGTGTGCACAAAATTTCAGATAAGAAAGTTCCTAAGTATAGGATGACAAGTGAGAAAGTTCCTAAGTATAGGATGAGAAGTGAGAAAGTTCCTAAGTATAGGACGAGAAGTAGTAAAAGGGTTCCTAGGCATAGGACAAGAAATAATGGGATCAAAGTTTACTAAGATGGGAGGATTACTGACAGAGGTGCTTAAGGCTAATGGCACTCTGCTGGAATCCAACAATAAAACGGTTAAAAATGTTATCGAGGAGCAGGTCAGAGAAGCTTCTAAGGCAGGATCTAGCAGAGGGGGAGAAAATTCAGAGGAGAGCTCCTCTGAAGATGAGCTTGGGGAAGCCATGACACACTTAAAATTAAAAGAGGAAGTCCCTAATGAACCTTTAAAGGGAAAGACATACAAAGAAGCCAGGAAAAAAATATGACTCCCTAGCACCCTCTGTCAGAAGGTCAAGAATTCCTACCCCTGAATGTAGGCCTATAGCGCCACCTGCAGAATGGCCGCCACCATATAACACTTCATGCTCCCGAGAGGCATGCGGTTGTCCAGAATGTAGAAATGCAGGATGGAGGGACATTACGGACTTTACTAAACCCTCCCCTCTTGCATACCCAGTGTTAGAAGATCAAAATCAACAGAGGTTTCATCAGCCACTAGACTTCAAACTTATTAAACAGTTTAAGGAAGCAGTCACTACTTATGGGCCACAGGCTGCTTATCACTTTTGGAAGCAGTCGGTAGCATGAACCTTACCCCAGATGATTGGACTAACATGGCAAAAGCAACTCTGTCTGGTGGACAATACTTGATATGGAAAACTGCTTGGCAAGAGTGTAGCTCAGAAACTGCCCGGCGTAATGCCGTGTCAGGGAATCCCCACTGGAATATTGACATGCTCATGGGAGGAGGTCAATTTGTGGGACAAAACAATCAGATTGGGTACCCCCCCCCCCGGGGTGTATGTACAGATAGCAGCTGCAGCCACTAGGGCTTGGAAGACCATACAGGGTTCTGGCAATTTGCAGGGACAACTTTCCAAGGTGTTGCAGGGGCCTAATGAACCCTATGCTGACTTTGTAGATCATCTGCTCCAAGTAGCAAGGTGCATATTTGGGGATGTGGACCAAGCAATGCCCCTTGTTAAATAATTAGCCTATGAACAAGCAAATAAATGGTGTAAAGAGGCTATCCGCCCTTGGAAGTCTAAGGACCTGATTACATATATCAAAGTGTGTCGAGACATCACTGATACAGTTGTTCAGGGCCAAGTTGTGGCAGCAGCAGTAGCCTAAGGGATAAGAAGTTTTAATGGAGGAACCAGGAGTTCTTCCAAGGCTTGTTTCCTTTGTGGAAGGGACGGTCATCTTAAGAGGGATTGTCCAAAGAGTAAAGGACCTCCTAGACCAGTCAAGCCCGCACCTGGGTTGTGCCCTCGTTGCTGTAAAGGAAATCATTGGGCTAATGAATGTAGGTCCCAGAAAGATATTCAAGGAAATCCCCTGCCACTGAATAACTGGATTCAATCCAATGATTCAAAAAACGGGAAGCAGGGCTCCGAACCCCGGGGCCCGACACAAATTTATGGGGCGCTAACGCAAATGCCCAGGACATGGTATCCTCCCTCAGAGAAAGGCGCGCAACCTCTGGATCAGCAAGGGCTCGATATCAGAGCAGCCGCCCGAATGGTCCTAACACCAGAGATAGATCACATCAGAGCCCATATGAGCCTACCGGGAACATTATCCAAGGGCAATGCTCTAGCAGACCACAATAGTCGTTTCCAACTTATTTGCCCTACCTTAGAACAGGTGAAGCTGTTCCATAGCAAATGGCATGTGAATTCTAATACCTTAAGATATAGATTCCATATCACCAAAGAACAGGCAAGAGATATAGTAAGGAGCTGTGGGAATTGTGCCACATTACTCCCTCAGCCTTCCGTAGGGGTAAATCCCAAAGGCCTTCAAGCTAATCACCTATGGCAAATGGATGTCACACATGTACCTGAATTCGGGCAACAAAAGTACGTACACATATCAGTGGACACTTATTCGGGTATCATAATGGCTACTCCCCTCACAGGGGAGAATTCAAAACAAGTCATCACACATTGCCTATGATGCTTCGCAGATTGGGGTATCCCAAAACAAATAAAGACAGATAATGGACCTGTATATACATCAAAATCTATCCATCAATTCCTAAGTCAATTTGGTATAGTCCATACTATAGGTATACCTTACAATCCATAAGGTCAAGGAATAATTGAACGCGCCAATGGCACCTTCAAACGATGCTTACAAAAAATAAGAAAAAAGGGAATAGGGGATGACCACAAGTCACCCCGTGATCTTACATCTCTCACCCTTTACATTTTAAATTTTTTGTCCTTGGACCATAATGGTACATCTGCAGTGGACAGGCATGCAGCAGTTACCGAAGGCACTCTAGACCAGGCAAAGTGGAAGGATATACTCACGGGCCAATGGAGAGGCCCTGACCCGGTCCTAAAATGGCACCGAGGTTCTGTTTGTCTTTTTCCACAGGATGCCCAAGTGCCTATCTGGGTCCTGGAGCGACTGATTAGAAGAATTGATCAACATGGCCCGCCCCGTCCTGATGCTCGGCCTGATAGCGATCCTGGTGACACCAGCATCCCTTCAATAGATGCACCAATGGGCAATAGTGAAAGCCTGGCCGTTCCCCATGCCACTGATGAATGAGTCCACCACCCTCCCTCCTGTATACCTACTTTCATTCCCATGCCCGTTTCTGTAAATCCTAACAATTCACCTGTACTGCTCTCAAGACATAAAAGAGACTTTGGGATCACTGCAGCCATTATTGCGGCTGTAGCAGCCTCCACAGTTGCAGCAACTGCAGCGGCTGTAGATCTCACCACATCTGTAACAAGTGGACATTCTCCAGAAACTATTGACGACCAGATGCATCCAATCACTTTCTGGACTTTGCATAACCTCCGTGGCCTATAATGACCTTTCTATTGCTGCTAATCTGTCGAAAGAGTTAAGCAGATGAGATTGACATAGCTCCATTACGGGATTGGGTATCTGTTGTAAATCCTTATGTTCCGCCATTTTGCATCATTACGTAAACAACAATGTAGGCAACAGTTGGCACTAGTACAAGCTTGCATGGCACTGGAAGCTGGTACATTTCCCCAAATCTGGCTGGCAGCGCTAGTTCGGTAGTCAATGACGGGTAAGATTGGCTGCATGCACATAGCAACCTAAGCCAGGAGTTCTCCAAACAGGGGGAATTATCCGATGATGGGTAAGCATGTTCATGGCAGCTGACAACCTAAGACAGGCACGATCTCCTGCCTTGCATGCCTAATATAAAAGAAAAGGGGGAGATGTCAGTGCCGGAGCGGCTTGTAGCACATGCGCGGTGATGCTTCTGGGCTCTGCCGTGCCCGCTCGTTGCCTTGGCCGCCACTGCCTCAAACCGTCGCTGCCGCCGGGTGGCGACATTGCGGAGCTGCTCTGGCTGGGCCCCCGGGGGCGTCCGGGGCGCCGCAGGACTTTTTCGGTGCCCGAAAGTAAACACGCCATTAAGATGGCGGCTGGATGCGAGCCAGTAGGCGGAACTTAGGATTTTGTATCTATGTGGCTGTGAATGATTGGTTGTGCAACCTTGGTATATATAGACATGCACGGGTGGGGGAGAGAGAGAGATCCCAACAGCTACGCAGAAAGAAAGCTTGCTTCGCTGAGGTCTCCTGGTCGTTCTTGCTGGCAAGAGCGACACCCGCCCAGTCCAGTAAGATTTCTGCAAGTCCTCGTCTGCCACTTTCTTTTCAAGTTGTGGCCCATGAAATGAGTTGACAAATAACCTTTGAGGGGAAAATAAAATATTTGCCTTCTTTCCCATCACATCCTACTGCCCCTTAGTTGTTCTTTGTACCTTCAGCCTGTCTGTCTAATTTTGTCTCTCTGGTTGTTGTGTTTTGAATCTAGTTTTTATAGTTATTTCCAGGGACATTACTCCATCAATACCAGCCACTTCCCCCATGCTCAAAGTAGAGTCTGATTGTACACAATTAATCTTTTCCAAACTCAACTCTTTCTTCTTTGAAATTAGATTCATTTTTTTTACATAATATATAGCCTGAGGCAGAACTTAGAGGAATTAGTGTCGATCATAAGCCTGTCTTTTCACCCCTAGCCCAGAGGTATGGTTTGGGAATGTTAGTCTTGTTTTGTTTTTGGAATGTTAGCATTTTAGAACCCTAAAGAAAGAAGAGAAGCTGACCCAAGGGGAAAAAGTTCTTGTACATCTCCCTGTCCTCCACACATGCTTTTTAAAGTCATTTCGTAATTTTGTTGCCACCGGTGTTAGTGACAAAGCAGAGCTTTGATAAGAACTTTAACCACCCCATAATCTCCATTAATCTCCTCTCCATAAATCTTCAAGGTGAAAGATAACATCTCAATCATGATACAGGAAGCATCCAGCCCAGTTCAAGTAAGATTGCTACTCCTAACCCCTTCCTATAGAAATTTCTGCATTTGCATTGGCTGCCATCTACTATCTTTCTTTATGTCACTGACTGAGCCCCCCACCCCAATTGCCCCTACAACTTAAGTTTTAAGGATACTCAGAGGCTGAAAGTGAGGAATAACAAAATATATTCCATGCAAACGGAAACCAAAAGAGATCAGGGTAATTATATTTGTATCAAAAAAAAAAATAGACTTTAAGACAAAGGCTATAAGAGACAAAGAAGATCTACATATAATGTTAAAGAAGCCAACTGATCAAAGGATATGACAACTCTAATTATACACACACTCAATATTGTAGTATCTAAATATATTAAACAACTATTACCAGATCTAAAGGCAAAAACAGACTGCAATGGAATAATAATAGCAGGTGAGTTCTATATTCCCACTTTCAACAAGGCCAGGTCAACCAGACAATCAATGAGGAAATAACACCCTTGAACTGCGTCTTAGAGCAGGTGGACCTCAAGGAACACCCAAGGAACATTCCATCCCACAGCAACAGAACACATGTTCCTCTCAAGCTCACATGGTCTCAGGCTAGCCAAAAAATAAGTCTGAAATTTAGGAAGATGGAGATCATATCAGGTACCTTTTCTAATCAAAATGGTATGAAACTACAAAACCAGTAAGAGGAGTGAAGCTAGAAAATGCACAAATATGTGTAAACTAAGTAATACACTTATGAAAAACCAATGTATCTGTGATGAAATTGAAAGGGAAATCTTGAGATCTCAGAAAAAAAAAATCAGATAAATGAAAATAGAAACACGGCTTACTAAACTTAAAAGATATAGTGAAAAGCATTATCTACTATCACCATTTAAAGGAAGAATTTTATAATGATGCCTTCATTTAGAAAAAAAGAAGACCTCAAATAAAAAGCCTAATCTTGCACTTCAAGGAATAGAAAAGGATAAACACACTAAACCCAGAGTTGGCAGAAGAAAGAAAATAATAAGGGTTAGAGAAAAGATAAATGAAACAGACACTAGAAAGACAATAGAAAAGAGCAATAAACTTAAAATTTTTTAAGATAAATGAAATTGACAAAACTTTAGCTAGACTAAGGGAAAGGAGAGAGGACTCAAATAAAATCATAAGTAAAAGAGGAGACATTACAACTGATCCACAGAACTACACAGGATCATAAGAGGCTGCTATGAACAATTATACACCAACACAGGGGTAATGGAAGAATGAATAAATTCCCAGAAACATAAAACTTAGCAAGAGACTATCATGAAGTAATAGAAAATATGAACAAATAATAAGCAAGGGGCTGAATCAGCAATCAAAATTTTCCAGACAAATAAAAGTCCAAATGGTTTCATAGGTAAATTTTAACAGTTTTTAAAAGAAGCCTTAGTGCCAATCCTTCTCAAGCTTTTACAAAAAAACTGAAGATGAGGTAACACTCCCATATTCATTTGATAAGGCCAGCATACCCCTAAGACCAAAGCCAGTTAAAGACACTATAAGAAATGAAAATTATAGACAAATATCCCTGATAAAATCTTAAAAAAAAAAAACACAAAAAACAAAAGCAGAGAGACAAACCTAATTTCAAGGGCACATTAAAAGAAGCATGAACCATGATCAAGAGATACTCATCACTGGAATGCAAGGCTGGCTCAACAGCAGGTGTGATACACACAGTAAAAGAATGACTGATAATTATATAATGAGATCACTTCAATAGTAGCAGAGAATGCATTTGACCAAATTCAACATCCTTTGATAATAAAAACTCTCAACAAATTGTATTTAGAAAGAATGTTTCACAACATAACAAAGACAATATAGGACAAGCCCACAAACTACCATAATACTCCATCATACATGTAAAAGCCTTTTCTCTAAGATCAAGAACAAGACAAGGATTCTCCCTCTTCTCATTTCCATTCAACATAATGCTGGAAGTCCTGGTCAGAGAAACTAGGTATAGATGAGAAATAAAAGCCTTCCAATTCAGAAAGGAAGAAGTTGAATGATCTTTTTGCAAATGGCATGCACTTTTCTGTAGAAAACTCTTAAGGTTTTCTGTAGAAAACTGTTAAGGTCTGCAAGAAAAATCTGTTAGAATTAATAAATTCAGTAAAGGCACAGGTTATAAAGTCAACATCCAGAAAGCAGTTGTGTTTCTATACAATAAAAACAAAATATCTGAGAATGAAATTAAGAAACCAATTCCATTTATAGTAACAGCAATAAAATATTCAGAAATAAATTCAACCATGTAGGTGAAGAACCTGTGTATTAAAACTATAAGACACGAATGAAAACCACTGAAGAACACACAGATAAATAAGGACGAAGCCTGTGTTTTGGATTAGAAGAATTAATATAGTGAGCATACACACACTACCAAAAGCAACCTACAGTCCTAATGCAATACCTGCCAAAATTCAAAAAGCATTTTTCATAGAAAGAGGGAAAAAAACCCTAATAAAGTTTGTATGGAACCACAAAAACCCTGAATGGCCAAAGCAATCCTGAGGAAAATTAAAAAGTCTGGGGCACCTGGATGTCTCAGTGGGTTAAAGCCTCTGCCTTCAGCTCAGGTCATGATCCCAGGCTCCTGGGATCGAACCCCGCACAGGCTATGCTTAGCGGGGAGCCTGCTTCCTCCTCTCTCTCTGCCTGCTTCTCTGCCTACTTGTGATCTCTCTTTGTCAAATAAATAAATAAAATCTAAGGAAAAAAAAGTCAAAAGTATCACACTTCCTGATTTGAACCATATCATAAAGCCATAGTATTCAAAACAGTGTTTTAGTGGCATGAAAACAGGCTCATAAACCAGTGGAACAAAACAGAAAGCACAGACACAAAACCTTGAGCATACAGACAACTCGTACTTGACAAGGGAGCCAAGAACACTCATGGGAAAAGGGAAATCTCTTTAATAAATGGTGCTGGGAAAACTGCATACCCACATATAAAAGAAGATAACTGGACTCAATCTTATACCCCTAAAAACATTAACTCAAAATGCATTAAAGACTTAAATATAAGACCTGAAACCATAGAACTCCTAGAGGAAACACAGGGGAAAGATCCTGACATTGGTTTTGGCAGTGATTTCTTGGATGACACACCAAAAGCAAAGGCAATAAAAGTGAAAATAAACAAGTAGGACTATATCAAACTAAAAAGCTCTGCACAGCAAGGGAAACATACAATAAATTGTAAGCCTGTTTATGAAAAATGGTATGCTGCTTCTTCAAAAAATGAGAATTGAACTACCATATGATCTAGCAAGCACACTCTTACATATACGTCTAGAACTGAAATCAGCTCCTGAGGAGACACCTATCTGCTCACCCATGTTCACTGTGGCATTCGTCACAATAGCTGAGTTACGGAAGCAACTGTGATGTCCTCCAACAAATGAATGAATGAAGAGAAAGTGTCATGTACACACACGTCCCCAAACAGACACATGCCGACACACACAAACACACAGACACATAAACACACAGAGATACCCCCCCCCACACAGACATACACACACCTCGAGTATTATTCACTCATAAAATAGAAGAAATCCTACCATTTGTAAAACATGGATGAAGCTGGAGGGCATTATGCTACGTACAACAAGCCAGAGAGAGAAGGACACACGCTGTGTAAATCACTAATATGTGGAATCTGAAAACAAAACAAAAGAGCCAATTTTATGGAGGCAGAAAAAAAAGAATGGTGGTTTCTAAGAATGAGGGAGGGGTGGGGGAATGGGGTGATACAGATCAAATGATATAATTTTCAGTTGTGGTAACAACAGATCAAATACACAGCATGGTAACTACAGTTAATAATACAGTATTATGTACTTGAAAGTTGTGCTTTGGTGAGTGCTGTGAAGTGTGTAAACCTGGTGATTCACACACCTGTACCCCTGGGGATAAAAATATATGTTTATAAAAAATAAAAAATTAATTAAAAAAAAGAAAGTTGTTGAGAGTAAATCTTAAGCATTCTCACTATTTAAAAAAATTTTTTTAAAAAGTTAGCTATGTGAGTTGACAGATGTGTTAATCATCATGATTATGGCAATCATCCCACAATATATATTTCTATCAAATAACCATACTGTACACTTTAAATATATACAGTTAGATTTGTAAATTATTCCTCAGTAATATTAAACTAAACAAAACAAAAAGTTGAACAGCCTTCCAAATTGTTCAGGGAACAGAATACTCTTCAGAGAAAAAGACACATGGAAAAATGAGGCTTAAATTATATGCAGGGGAACCTAGGATTTTTGGTCTGGCTTCTTAAGCATGAGCAGCAGACATATGCAAGACAGAGTCTGTCTTTACTCTATTATTATCTCCAGAAATTCTGTGAATGACCCAACATGTAGGGTACTTTAAAGAGATACCCAAATTTACATTGTGTTCAGAGTAATGTCATTTGAAAGCCTAAGTGACCACCAATGTAGAGACACTCACCACCTCTATTTCTCTACCAAGCCCTCCTTCAGTTTCCTCCTGTCAATATGTTGTCATCTAATCACATTTTTATATATACTTCTACTCGCTTAACTCAATAAGCTAAGAAATAAAAAGGGCTTTAAAATTTTGAATTGAACAAGTCTTCAAATAACATTCAGAATTTTGTTTTTTCCTCCTGGTTTTCCCTCCACTGAATCAGTAATAATTCTTTAGAGATCCCAATGACCTGCTGCTATCACACTTCCCCAAACAATAAAAGTAAAAACCTTTTCAAATACAGTGAGGTGTGGTAAAAGGTACTAACAGGAAAAATCTTCCAAACTAAGAGCGGCATTCTTTTCATGTCATGGAGCCCCATGTTCCTTCTCTTGCTGGACTCCAATACAAGAAATTTAAATCTTTTTCTAAAGATTTTTACCCAAAAATCTTCTGCTAACATCTCTGGCAACCTTAAGCTAGCAATTATAACCATCAGATCAATATGGGTCATGTTTTTTTAGCTGACATGCCTTCTCCAAGAACACGAGTTCTTTATTTATTTATTATTTAAGGAAATTTAAGGAATATCTAACACCACTTGATGTCAACATGATTAGGGGTGACTCCAGTTTAACAACCACATAAAACTTCTATTTTGCCAATGAGAGGTTTGAAGTATTGTATTCTTTATGACATTTCACATGTTTCAGTAATACCAGATCTGAACCACAGCCCAGGGTTACATCCAGCCCATCCATTTCCCACATTTCCATATACCCTTACTGTATAGCCCTTCATACAATATTGGTGCAAAACCTTTTTTATTTCTCTTTAAAGAACATAAGTGAGTTAGAACTGGTCCAATCTAAAGAGTACATGCAAACTATCCAAACTTTTAATAAATCACTTAGTCATGACAGGTATTCAGGCATTTTGACTTAATGACTTAAATAATGCACTAAACAGAATAGCTCTACCATTAAATAGGATACCACACTCTCTCATCCTCTTTATCTCCCTTTTCTATTTCCATAGAAGGGGCTCCGTCCCCTCCTCTGAAGTTTTTCTCTCCCCTAATTGACTTTCTCACACCTCACACTTGCCACACTGTCTGCCTATGGAGAGCCGATTCCCATTGCTCAGATCGATTTCCTAGGTGTTTCAAGTCATGGGATTTTTCTATAAAATGTGTGACAAATATTTCATAGGGCTTATTTAAATTTTATAACAAAAATTTGTTTCTTAATCTTCAGCTTGGAACACTTTGTAATCAATGACTGAGTAAGAAAAATCACAGCAAAATTAGTTTATAAATTCTCTTGTTTTACCCTTTTCAGAGCAGAATTGGCAAGGTAGTGTGTTATAAACCATATCCCATGAGGATGAGGGTTTCTTTAACTCATACTGCTTTTGGATTGCAGTAGATTTTTAAAAAATGGGATATTTCACATAAAATATGTATTGTATATATGTATATATATGTGTGTGTGTTTCAAAAATATATTTTATATATAAGAAATCTTATTTTTAAATTTCATATTTAAATCCAATAAATATTTATAAGTTAATCACAAAATATAAACTCTAAATTGAATATATATTTGAAACATATATGAGAATATACACACAGATACTCACACATAGATATATAAAAATTCTAGTCTATCTTGAGAAGAATTCAAAGTTTTGACAACATATTTATAACATGACAACAACTAGCTAGAGCTAAGCTACACCACTTTGGGGAAGCTAAGCTCCCCTGACCTATACGCATCTCCCACCTCCCCATGAGGCTATACTTGCTAGACCATAGTGCCTTGACTTTACCACCCCGAGACTACAGAGATTGCTCCTGAGCATACATATTTGTTTCAGTCTACCCCAGCTGAAGCAGTTGGCAGTGAGCTAATACTTTAAGAGTGTATGTTATTTCATTATCAAGAAAATGCTAAATAACACTTAATAGTGTAAGCTGTCTTAAATTTCTAACAATCTGAAAACAGAAATAAAAAAAGAGAAAAAATCTTTTCTGCTTGACTAAGTTAATCAGAAAATTCAATTAAACTGGACCTATTTTGCAGGAACAATAAAATTGGTGAAATCTTTACTTTTTAGAAATAAGTGATAAATCCAATATACAAATCAATTTAGAAAGCAAAATAAAATTCCTGCAGGGGGAGATTTTATTTTTAAATTTAATATTCAATTCAAATAAATAATTTATAAGTTAATCACAAAATTAAAATGGTCTCAATTGAATATATAGTTATTATTTAATTATTAAATGCTTAATAAATTTCTAACATATTGTATTCATTTAGACACAATAAACCTCTTGTGATGTTCCCTGAATATCTAGATGGTTCAGAGTATAAATTTCTCTACAAAACTGTCTTTTAAAAACCTCTAACATTGTTGTTTATGATTGATTTAAACCCAGGTCATAACTAGAAATTTCCATTATTAGGTTGTGTGTACTCTTAAATAGTAAAAAACTACCAGGGAGGAGGAAGCAAGATGGTGTAGGAGTAGGAGACTGAAATACCGTCAGGTCCCAACTGTTTAGCTAGATAGTTATCAAACCATTCTGAACACCTACAAACTCAACAGGATATAGAAGAGAAGAAGAGCAGCAATTCTAGGAACAAAAAATCCATCACTTTCTGGAATTTAGGATGTGTGAAGAAGTGAATCTGAAGCGATAGGAAGACAGACCATGGGAGGAGAGGACAGCTCCTGGTGAACACGTGAGCAGTGGACCACAAAATTGGAACTTTTAGACATCGGCTCCACTGAGGGACACTGCTCCAGAGGCTAAGCAGTAGTGGATCCTTCATGGCGACAGAAGAAATATATAGATATATGTATATGTATAGTTCTTTAAAATTTAGGGAAGGAGCTTATCCTAAGAGACCTGAATGCACACAAAAAATCAAGTGGGTAGCTCTGTTCTATTCATCGGTCTAATATATATATTTTTATTTTTTTGTCTTTTCTTTCCTCCCATTCTTCTCCCCCTAATTTTGGATCTTTTCTGATTTGGTTAGCATATATTTTTCTGGGGTCTTTGCAACCCCTTAGTATTTTGTTCTCTCATTTATCTAGTCTTATCTGGATAAAAAGACAATGCAGAAAAAAATCACCACACACACACACACACACACACACACAGAGAATAAGAGATAGTACTGATGGCTAGGGACCTAATCAATACGGATATTGGGAATACATCAGAACTAGAATTCAGAATGACAATCACCAAGGTGCTAACTGGGCTTGAAAAAGACATGGAAGATATTAGAGAACCCTTTTTTAAATAAATAAAATCCCTTTCTGGAGAAATAAAAGAACTAAAAATCTAACCTAGTGGAAATAAAAAAGATTATTAATGAGTTGCAATAAAAAATGGAGGCTCCTGGAGAATCTGGGTGGCTCAGCGGATAAAGCCTCTGACTTTGGCTCAGGTCATGATGTCAGGGAGCCTGCTTCCCCCTCTCTCTTTCTGCCTGCCACTCTGTCTACTTGTGATATCTGTCTGTCAAATAAATAAATAAAATCTTTTAAAAAATGGAGGCTCTTACTGCTAGGATAAATGAGGCAGAAGAGAGTATTAGTGTTATAGAAGACCCAATGACAGAGAACAAAGAAGCTGAGCAAAAGAGAGACAAACAACAACTGGACCACAAGGGGAGAATTCAAGAAATAAGTGATACCATAAGACAAACCAATATTAGAATAATTGGGATCCCAGAAGACAAAGAAAGAGAGAGAGGGGAAGAAGGTATATTGGAGCAAATTATAGTAGAGAATCTCCCTAGTAGGACAAAGGGAACATCACTGAAATTCAGGAGGTATTGAGAACTTCCCTCAAAACCAATAATAATAGGTCCACACCCTGTCATCTAATAGTTAAAATTCCAAGTCTTAATGACAAAGAAAAAGTCCTGAACACTACTTGGGACAAGAGGTCTATAACATGCAATGGTAGAAATATTAGATTGGCAGCAGACTTATCCAGAGAACTGGCAGGACAGAAAGGACAGGCATGATATATTCAGAGAACTAAATGGGAAAAATATACAGCCAAGAATACTATATCCAGTTAAGGTGTCATTTAAAATAGAAGGAGACATAAAAAGTTTCCAGGATCAACAAAACTAAAAGAATTTGCAAACAACAAACCAGCCTTACAGGAAATATTGAAAGGGGTCCTCTAAGCAAAGACAGAGCTCAAAAGTAGTAGACCAGAAAGGAACAGAGACAATATACAGTAACAGTCTCCTTGTAGGAAATACAATGGCACTAAATACATATCTTTCAATAGTTACCCTGATGTAAATGGGCTGAATGCCCCAATCAAAAGACACAGGGTATCAGAATGGAAAAAAAAAAAAAATAAGACCTACTAATATGCTGTCTATAAGAAACTCACTTTAGACGCAAAGACACCACCAGATTTAAAATGAGGAGGTGGAAAACAATTCACCATGCTAATGGACATCAAAACAAAGCTGGGGTGGCAATCCTTATGTCAGATAAATAAGACTTTAGGCCAAAGACTATAATAAGAGATGAGGAAGGACACTATATCATACTTAAAAGGTCTGTCAAACAAGAAAATCTAACAGTTTTAAATACCTGTGCTCCTAACATGGGAGCAGCCAATTATATAAACCAATCAATAACAAAATCAAAGAAACACGTTATCACTAATACAATTAACAGTAGGGGGCTTTAACACTCCCCTTACTGAAATAGACAGATCATCTAAGCAAAAGATAAACAAGGAAATAAAGGCTTTAAATGACACACTGGACCAGATGGACATACAGATATATTTAGAACATTCCATCTCAAAGCAACAGAATATGCATTCATCTCTAGTGCACATGGAACATTCTCCAGAATAGATCACATCCTGGGTCACAAATCAGGTCTCAACCAGTACAAAAATTGGGACCATTCCCTGCACAATTTCAGACCACAATGCTCTGAAGCTAAAACTCAGTCACAAGAGGAAAGCTGGAAAGAATGCAAATGCATGGAGGCTAAAGAGCATCCTACTAAAGAATGAATGGGTCAACAAAGAAAATTAAAGAAGAATTGAAAAAATTCAAGGAAACAAATGAAAATGAAAACACAACAGTTCAAAATCTTTGGGACACAGCAAAGGCAGTCCCGAGAGGAAAGCATGTAGCCATACAAGACTTTCTCAAGAAACAAGTAAGTTCTCAAGTACACAACCTAACTCTACACCTAAAGGAGCTGGAGAAAGAACAGCAAAGGAAGCTAAGCCCAGCAGGAGAAGAGAAATCATAAAGATCAGAGCAGAAATCAATGAATAGAAACCAAAAGAACAGCAGAACAGATCAATGAAACTAGGAGCTGGGGTGGTTTTTTCTTTGAAAGAATTCTTTCAAATAATTAATTCTTTTAATTCTTTGAATTTCTTTGAAATTGATTTCAAAGAATCTTTGAAAGATTCTTTGAAAGAATTCTTTGAAAGAAAGATTCTTTCTTCTTTGAAAGAATTAATTCTTTGATTAGATTCTTTGAAAGAATTAATAAGATTGACAACCCCCTGGCTAGACTTACCAAAAGAAAAGAGAAAGGATCCAAATTAATAAAATCATGAATGAAGGAGGAGAGATCACAACCAACACCAAAGAAATGCAAACAATTATAAGAACATATTATGAGCAAGTACATACCAGAAAGTTTGATAATCTGGAAGAAACTGTTACATTCCTAGAGACATAAAAACTACCACAACCAAACCAGGAAGAAATAGAAAATCTGAACAGACCCCTAACAGTAAGGAGATTGAAGCAGTCATTAAAAATCTCCCAACAAACAAAATCCCAAGGCCAGATGGCGTCCCAGGGATATTCTACCAAACATTTAAAGAAGAATTAATACCTGTTCTCCTGAAACTGTTCCAAAAATAAAAATAGAAGGAAAACTTCGAAACTCATTTTCCGAGGCCAGCTTTACCTTGATCCCAAAACCAAACAACACCCACCAAAAAGGAGAATTATAGACCAATATCCTTGATGAACACAGATGCAAAAATTCTCACCAAAATACTAGCCAATAGGATCCAACAGTACCTTAAAAGGATTATTCACCATGACCAAGTCGCATGTATTCCTGGGCTGCAAGCTTGGTTCAATATCCACAAATCAATCAATGTGATACAATACATTAATAAAAGGAAGAACAAGAACCATGTGATACTCTCAACAGATGCTGGAAAAGCATTTGACAAAGTAAAGCATCCACTCTTGATCAAAACTCTTCAAAGTGTAGGGATAGAGGGTACCTACCTCAATATCATCAAAGGAATCTAAGAAAAACCCACAGCAAATATCATTCTCAATTGGGAAAAACTGAGAGCTTGTTGCCTAAGGTCAGGAACATGGCAGGGATGCCCACTATTACCACTGCTATTTAACATGGTACTAGAAATCCTAGCCTCAGCAATCAGACAACAAAAAGAAAGAAAAGGCATCCCAATCAGCAAAGAAGAAGTCAAACTCTCACTCTTTGCAGATGATATGATACTTTATGTAGAAAAGCCAAAAGACTCCACTCCAAAAGTACTAGAACTCATACAAAAGTTCAGTAAAGTGTCAGGATATAAAATCAATGCACAAAAATCAGTTGCATTGCTATACACCAATAGTTAAGACAGAAAAAAGGGAAATCAATAAGTCAATCCCATTTACAATTTCACCAAAAACCACAAGATACCTAGTAATAAATCTAACCAAAGAGGCAAAAAATCTGTACTCAGAAATCTATAAAGGACTCATGAAAGAAACTGAGGAAGACACAAAGATATGGAAAAATTATCCATGCTCATGGATTGGAAAACCAAATACTGTGAAAATGTCTACGCTACCTCAAGAATTCTGCACATTTAAAGCAATCCTTATCAAAATCCCATCATGTTTTTTCAAAGAAATGGAACAAATAATCCTATAATTTATATGGAACTAGATAAGACCCTGAATAGCCAGAGGAATGTTGAAAAAGAAAGCCAAAGTTGGTGGCATCAAAATTCCAGAGTTCAAGTGCTATTACAAAACTGTAATCATCAAGGCAGTATGGTACTGGCACAAAAACAGATACATAGATCAGTGCAACAGAATAAAGAGCCCAGAAATGGACCCTTAACTCTTGGTCAACTAATTCTTGACAAAGCAGGAAAGAATGTCCAATGGAAAAAAGACAGTCTCTTCAACAGACAGTGTTGGGAAAATTGGAAAGCCACATGCAGAAGAATGAAACTGGACCATTTCCTTATACCACACACAAAAATAGACCCAAAATGGAGAAAATACCTCAATGTGAGACAGGAATCCATCAAAATCCTTGAGGAGAACACAAGCAGTAACATCTTTGACTACAGCCACAGCAACTTCTTCCTTGAATAATCACCAAGGCAAGGGAAGCAAGGGCAAAAATAAACTATTGGGACTTCATCAAGATCAAAAGCTTTTGCACAGCAAAGTAAACAGTTAACAAAAACAAAAGACAACTGACAGAATGGGAGAAGAGATTTGCAAATGTCATATCAGATATAGGGTTATTATCCAAAACCTATAAAGAGCTTAGCAAACTCAACACTGAAAGAACAAATAATCCAATCAAGAAATGAGCAGAAGACATAAACAGGCATTTCTGCAAATAAGACATTTAGATGGACAACAGACACATGAAAAAGTGCTCCACGTCGCTCTAATTACAAATCAAAACCACAATGAGATGCAACCTCACACCAGTCAGAAGGGCTAAAATTAACAAGTCAGGAAAAGACAGATGTTGGCAAGGATGCGAAGAAAGGGGAACCCTCCTACACTGTTGCTGGGAATGTAGGCTGGTGCATCCACCTGGGAAACAGTGGTGGTTCCTCAAAAAATTGAAAATAGAGCTACCCTATGACCCAGCAATCACACTACTGGGTATTTACCCTAAAGATACAAATGTAGTGATCTGAAGGGACACATGTACCCAAGTGTTTATAGCAACAATGTCTGCAATAGCCAAACTATGGAAAGAACCTAGATGTCCATCAACAGAAGAATGGATAAAGAAGAAGTGATCTATCTATATCTATATCTATATCTATCTATCTATATATATATATATATATATATCTCCAAATACTATGTGGTCATCAAAAGAAATGAAATCTTGCCATTTGCCATGACATGGATGGAACCAGAGGGTATTATGCTGACCGAAATAAGCCAATCAGAGAAAGACAATTATCTTACGATCTTTCTGATATGAGAAATTTGAGAGGCAGAGCAGGAGGTTGCAGGGGTTAGGGAAGGAAAAAATGAAACATGAGGGGACTGGGAGGAAGACAAACCACAAGAGACTCTTAATCTCAGGAAATATACTGAGGGTTGATGGGGGCGGAGGGTATGGAGAGGATGGTTGGGTTATGGACATGGGGTACGGTATGTGCTATGGTGAGTGCTGTGAAATGTGTAAGCCTGATGATTCACAGACCTGTACTCCTGGGGTAAATAATACATTATATGTTAATACAAATAATTTTTTTAAAAGTTTATACTTCCTATCAATGAAAATGGTTTTCTCATATGAATGACTGTGAATTACTGTAATTTGAGAATTACCTGGTATAATTTATCTAGGATTTTCTTTCACTTTTACATTTAACTCTTACTTGTCAGCATTTTAAGTATAGTACTGATGACAGTCTGGTTCCCCTACTCTTCTATAAAATGGGTGTCTCTTTTTTACCACTGATGTTTCTGACATTTATACAATCAATATATTCTTATACTGGTGTTGTGACATACACTTTATTATTCAGAAGCTTTTTGACTATTACTCTGTTTTAAAAGGTAAATTTGTGAAATAGCCTAATTCTGGATAAATGATGTGTTACTGCATCAATATTTATTTATGGGTTTCTCAAATAATTGGCAGAAACAGTTTAGGAATTTTAATTTGGAACTATAAACAGTTATGCCTACTCACTGTTAGCTGACACGATTTGGGGAAGAGGGGGTGTACTTTGAACATCAAAGGAGTAACAAGACAGGATATTAGTAAATGAAAGTAAAAATACCGAATGCTTTGAGCTTATGGTTACATAACAAATTGTGCCAAAGACGACAGAAGGAAAAGTGAGAAAATCAGGTACAAAGGGTAAGAAGACCCAGCTTGGATTTTAGATTTGCTATATACTAATGAGGATCCTATGGAAGATACCTAACATCTCCTATCCTTGACTTACCTGACTATCAAATCAACAGAGTAAATACCTCAGTGGTTAAAGATAAAGAAGATAATTCAAAAGAAAAAAATCCTCTAAACTCTACGTTTAGTTAATTTATTTTCCCCCTTTAGAAATTTGTGAAAGTGATTGCCTTACACATTGTTCACTTTATGTGGGAAAACAAGCTCATTGTAGTTTGGTTACTCAAAGTTTAGAAATATTTTGGTGGCTAACATTTACTGAGAGGCACAGTGGCCCACTATTCCGAGCAGCAAATAAGCTATGATCCCAGAAACCCTAGCTGTGGTCTTAGCCTCATACCCTGACAACCTGAGAAACTCATGCACTATCTCCTAGTCTCTTTCAGCGAAGTGCCATTTATGATCCTTACCTACTGAGGTGTTAAAAGGATTAGTACTTGTAAAACATTTAAAAACCTCTTCACCTCTTCACTGAATATAAAAAATCATTGCGTTAAGTATTTTCCCCATTCCACAATCAAAGATACGCATGTGCTATTTAGTTTTAAATAAATGCTCTGGATAATCCAGCTTTGGGTAATTGTAACAACTGACTTGGTAATGTAAATTTCATTCTTGTAACGTTTACTGATAGAGATTTTTAAGGTTGCAACATGAAAAAACAGAGCTGGTCCAGTAAAGCTGAGATAAGGACAGAGCTAAATAAAGATGGCTATCTACAAAGTCATCTGAGAAAATTTTCCCAGGTAATTTACACCGGCATCTCTCCTTCCTGACCCTAACATTCAGAACTGAAGCTATCAGGTAAGCATTTCAACCCGTTTTTGAACTTTGATAAGAACTACTAATGCATCCATATGTTTGATTGCCCCTTATTCACCACTCTACCATTCATAGAAACCGAGGACTCCTCACCTCGTTAAAAAAATGAACACATTAAAAATGTGTCATAATGATAAAAACAGTGGAAACATTAGACTGAAAGTAATTCCATTTTTAAAAAATAGAATGTAAGAAGCCACCATATAGTTCTAGACAATAAACTGTTGCAGGCAAAATAAACAAAGAAAGTTCCTTACAGGAATAATATAAAAATAGAATTACCAAGCTTACTTAGGGATATATGCTCATTTGAGGTTTCAAAAAAGAAAGCAGAAAGCCCAAATGTTAATGAGCTGCTGCACTTCAATGTGAACATTGCAAAAGCCAAAGAAAATGTCTCTATCTCCCAACCCC